>NC_061078.1:4381735-4707741 GCF_021917145.1 Hypomesus transpacificus | reverse complement strand
AAATGCTCAAAGGAAAATGGCGCACATCACCAGATAACCAAATTCCATCTTGTTGTAACAGAATCAAATCTGATTTTTAACTGAAGGATGAACATGAATGGCATTTTGACAATGAAATGGCCTGCCGTTTGAATGGACCTGCCAACCATCCATCTCACAATCCTCAATCCATATAATCAGGATACATTTACAAACATATTTAAACTATTCAGGCAACATTCAACACAATTCAAAGTAGGTTATAATGAGCTTACATCAGGAAACTAGCCACATTACCAGAGAACCCACTTCAATGTAAAGAAGTACATATATCTTTGCATATAAGATGGTCACAGTCATGTTCACATACACACATTCCTCACCTCCCCTTCTTCTCCTCCCCTTCATCCTCTTCTTCTGTGGTATTCTCTGTGGTGGCGTTGAACGATTGTGCCATCTGGTCTTGTGGGAAATTAGAGGCAAGAGCACGGGGGCAAATGGCCCTCAGCAAGGCCCCAGCCCAGGGGGCAGAGGCAGGCAATCTGCTGCAGACTGTCGGCACACAGGAATGCAGTCCCAACCTCACCGGAGCCTCTATGAAGGCCTCCACAGAACTCCGCCCACTGAAACATGCTAAAGGCTAACAGAGCCCTGCCAATCGCTAGCGGAGCTAGAAGAACACTGCACTACAGAGTAGGGCCGTTAGCTTAGCACCGTAGCCCTGCACGAGTAGAGCTAGGAGAAGTAGGAGAGCACTGCTCTTAGCACTCAGCCTAAGGCTCTTCTCTCCCATCTGCAGTAGCATATTCAGAGAGAAAAAATCTTTGTTGGGGATAATTTATTGATTACATACAGACCTACCTAATACAGATACTATTCCTATTGGATGTTGGTGTGTTGAATATTGCATGTAGAACTGAGGTTTGCAACCATTCAGGGAAGTCTGCCTTGATCAAAGACAAAGTGCATTGATGTTAATGTGTGTGTGTGTGTTCCCATCCAGGACTTCCACCTGCTGTACGAGGAGGCCCGGTACTACCAGCTGACACCCATGATCAAGGAGCTGGAGCGCTGGAAACAGGATCGAGAGCAACGAAGGATGGCCCAGCCCTGCGACTGCCTGGTGGTCCGGGTGACCCCCGACCTGGGCGAAAGGATCGCCCTCAGCGGAGAGAAGGTCCTCATCGAGGAGATCTTCCCAGAGACTGGAGACGTCATGTGCAACTCGGTCAATGCCGGCTGGAACCAGGACCCCACGCACGTCATCCGCTTCCCCCTCAACGGATACTGCCGGCTCAATTCCGTGCAGGTACGCGTGCCGCTGTGTGTGGAGATGTGAGCAGTGTGTGTGCGTTGACACTATATTCCATAAGATGACTCATACAGAGCTCCCCTGCCCCTCCACAGTGGTGGGTTTGTTTTCACACAGACACCAGGAAGTGAGCTGTTTTTCGCTCGTGAAAGGGGAGCTCAAGGAAACACGTAGAGCACACAAGAACTTTCACATAAGGGCAGTCGCAATAATCTGCGGCCCTGTATGCTGTGTGTGTTCCCAGACACATTGCGGTGCTGTGACTACAACACCTCATAAATCGACTGATAATAGGGTCTCTGATCTGGTGGATGGGAATCTGTCTGAGCTTCTCTCCAGATAGCAGCTCCTAGTCTGTCAGAGCCCAAGTGATGTCTCCCTCTTAAAACACTCTTTCACTTTTTCCCCCGAAATGGGGAGAACATCACAGCCTCACACTGCAGCTGTGTGGCAACACCTCCGAGCCTTGAACCATGCAGCAGGCCAATACTTGCCACACCTCTCCCTCTCTCTTTCTCTCTGTCTGATTCTTGGTCTCTCTCTCTCTCTTTGTCTCTCTTTTGTCTCTAAACTTGGTCTCTTTCCTAGTCACTCTCTCTCCATCTCTGTCTGTCTCTGTCTCTCTCCATCTCTCTCTGTCTCTCTCTCTCTGTGTCTTTCCTCTTCTCCTGACACCCACACTGGACATGTCTCCGTCAAACGGGTTCGCTCCGACACCTCCACCTCCCTTCTGCCAATGTGAGAGACCACCTCCAGGGGAGGAGAGCATGGGAGTGTTTGTGTGTGTGTGGAGAGGGTGGGGTGGGGGTGGGGGGGGGGGTGGAGAGACTCCTGTCTGTAGTGGCCATGCTTTCGTTCTCCCCTTAAAAATTAAAGAAATAAAAAGAGGACTAGTAAAGAAGAGGGGGAAAAATGATATGCATAATTTACGCGTTATTCCTTTTTTAAGACACTGCTCCTCTTTTTAAAAAGACTCCAATATAACACCGCCTGAGGTGGTTGAAATACACGTATTGCATTTTTTAATACCATACTTACAATTTCTCAAACAGCCTAAACCGGTTTATACTTCTTTTATAGATTTTTAAATGGCTTGCAATATAATTAATTGGCCGCATCAACTAACACAACATTTTCCCACTCTGTTTACCAGCGAGTCTGGTCTCGTGGTGTACATGAGTAGGTCCTAGATAGGCCTGGGAAGAACGTTTGCAGGTTTTCAGCAAGGCCTGTCCCACAGGACTCTGGGCCAACAATACTGAGGTGAAATAAGCAGCTTTATTCAATGTGTGAATGACCTGGCACTCTCACAAAGGGGAACCAGCTCTTCAGGGTATCCTGTCAGAAATACCGCCCTAATGAATGAGCAACACAGAGGGACTCTGAAGGGCTTTTGTCTAGAAGTATGGCCTTTACCCAGGTGTGGTGGTGTTTAAGACCCAGGGTCTGGCTGTTTCTCTGGCTTCTTTGCTTAAAAACACAAAACACACACTGCAAGGCCAAACTCGTTGGGGCTGATGTAGGTGAAGGGGGAAAGCAGACAGATGGAGGTGTTTTTTTTTCTGTAAGGGGAGATTTTTCTAAACAACTCACTCATCCTGTCCTTTCTCATTGTTGCGTGAAGGTATGAGAAGGTTATGAGAATAATCCTCATCTTCCCCGCCAGACAATGTGGCTGTGATCTGATTACAGTCCTGGACCCTGACCCAGAGGAACACAGACACAGACTGCCCAGGGAGAAAGAAAAGCTGAGAAAAGAAAGAGTGGGAAAGGGAAAGAGAATTAGAGAGAAAGCAAGAAAGAACTGGGGAACTGGGATTTTTCAACACTGATTCCTGATCATTCAACTTGGTAAATAATCAATCAACTGGGAGTGTCCTTTTGGATTTAAAGCAGCATTCTGTCATGGTTTTGAGCCACTGTACTCTGTGGAGATTGTTTTAAACATTGTTGATCCTTTCAATTAGTCTTGCCATTTCTAAATGTGGGCACTAACCAATAAACAAACCCCATCTTGGTGAGCCCTTCACCAGTCATGAGAAAAAATGTAGTTGTGGGGTGGGGGTGGGGGAGTGCTAGGGGTTAATGTAAACCACCTGCTTTGTGATGTAGAGCCAGGAGAAAGAGTTGGGGAGGAGGGGGGCGGTTAAAGAGAGGGAAAACATTTAGCCAAAGAACCACAGAGGTGTACACACAGACTCACTCACACACACACAAACACACACACACACACACACCTACACACAGTCCCAGAGCACAAAGCTTGCCTGTTCCGGCCGGACTGCTCCATGCATCAAGGTGATGGAGCACGCGGATCAGACCACACGCAATCTGTCCTTCATCACAGTGACAGCAGCAACAGCGACGGCACTCTGCGAGAGGGGACCTCAGTCCACTTCTGCACTGGCTCCACTGTACCCCCCAGTACCCACTGTCAGCCATATCCCACTCACCCTAAGTCTATCAATCTAACCTGGTACAGGTGAGCTGGTGGTTAGAAAATGTAGTTCACTATTGACTCCTCTCCCCAGAATGCATTAAGAAAACAAGCTCAGCTCTCTTCCCACTTTGTTGTGTCTTTGATATTTGAAAACATGAAGTTAAGAACGAGCCTTCTAAAGTGAGAGCCCATGTTCAGTGTCAAGTGGCAAAAGTTTTGGGGGTGAACTTAGCTCATGAATCAAACGGATACTCTCATATTTAGCGATGAGAGAAGACCTTTTTTTGGGGGTTGTTTAGTTGAGTTGCTTGTGATGAGTAAAGGGAATGGCCTACTGTAACTTCAGAGGCACCCTCGTCACATTTTAAAGGTCATGTATAGTTGAACAAAGCTGCCCCCCCCTCCCGCGCGCGCAGCGTGATGGCTGCCGTGAGCCTCTGATACCTGTCATTCACGCTCAGCCCTCCGCCTCAAGAACCGGAGACACAGACAGGAGAGCGCCGTTTCCAACCCTCTCCAGAGAGGTGTGTGTGTGTGTGAATGTGACTGTGTGTGTGTATGTGCACTCCGGTGGCCATCAATATTACATCACGCTCTGTTTCCAGTCATGAGGCTCATGCACTTGATTTCCACGCCGTCTTCCCACATTCAGATCCAACGCAGGCTGGGTAGCAGAGCGCGCTTGATACCCCTCCTCCTACCACTCCCTGCTCATCCCCATGGCGACCCCAGGTTGAGTGGAAGCTCGGGGAGATCTGTGCATAAGGCGTACAGGAGGGGGTGAATGTGACGGTGTCAGTTCGCTCTGTGGCCAAGTCGAGCCTGCGACAGTGAGAATACTTGAGCATGGGGGAGTGTGTGAAGCTATGCCGGGGGACCCAGAGAGCTGATGCACTCAGTACCGCACTCAGGTTCAGACACACTGACAGGAAAAGGGGCACTAAGACGGGATAAGCAGGGACCCAACCAACATCAAGCTGCTGGACGATGCATGCGTACTGAAATCCGTGGTCTGGGACCCGAATCGTGTTTTAGTCACCTTTGTCTTACTATGTTGAACTATGTTGATGCTATAATCTATTTAGGATTAAAAATTGTTATTGTGAATGTCCTGAAATCAAGTAATCTAACTTGTCAATGGAAATGTGGTTGGATATTATAAATACTTGATTGCACAGTTCATTCATTATCAAATTGTTTTGATGAAGTAGAAGCCTTATTGATCACTCCAGTCTCCTCTGTGACCAAAACCACATCGCCCAAATGGAACAGAGCCCCCACACGTTAAAAAAATGATGTGAAAAATGCAACGTGATGCAATGATCAAAGCAGAGAGTGTAATATCATTTCCATAATCGTTAGCCTTCCCTTCATCGTCTGTGGTTGGATTGGGATAGCGTTTGATGCTTCGGCAGGTCTCTTAATTAGCCCTCGTCTTTAGCTTCCACATCAGCCGTCTGCTGCCTCTCCCCTCACGCAAATTAAAGACTTTGTCATCGTCACACAACACAGGCAGTAGAGTGGGAATGTGTAAGGTGGTTATCCCAGCACTTCTGGTTCCAAAACAAAAATGTTTTCCCTCACATTAGTATGTTTTGGGGGGTCATTTATAAGTGAAGGCATATGGGTGTTTGTGTTGGGTGGGGGAGGGGGGGTTTCAAGGAATTCACACACACAAACACCCATATGACTTTACTTATAAATGCACACAGACACACTAACCAGTGTGGTTCTACTATGCCTCAACCAGGGGGCCTAATTGGCCCTCTTTAGCTGTCCGATGGGGCCACAATGCTCATAATTAGGGAGACCACTAGACAGTGTGTGTGTGGCCGTGTGCGTCTAAGGGCAACAGGAGAACTCATGTATTTTGCGTGAACTTCTCGGGCATCAGTCGTCGAGCTAGCCTTGAGCCAGACCTCTTCTGCTGCAGACATTAGTGAAAGGACTGGGGAATAAGTAAATACACAACATTCCTCATGTTGGGATTCAGCAATACCCCCATAAGGACTGTAAGAGATGGGAGGAGGAGGCTGCATCACTCCTTTACAACTTGTGTTCTCTCTAGAGCTTCATGACTCCATCAGGGAGCAGATCCCACCACCACCACCTCTCTGTATCTCTGTATCTCAGTCTCTTTTTTCTCTCTCTCTCTCTCTCTCTCTCTCTCTCTCTCTCTCTCTCTCTCTCTCTCTCTCTCTCTCTCTCTCTCTCTTTCTCTTTC
This sequence comes from Hypomesus transpacificus, assembly GCF_021917145.1. NCBI lineage: Eukaryota > Metazoa > Chordata > Actinopteri > Osmeriformes > Osmeridae > Hypomesus > Hypomesus transpacificus. Next base: position 4,701,786 of record NC_061078.1, on the reverse strand, counting down.
TCGCTCTCTTTCTCTCTCTTTCTTTTTTTTTTCTTCTCTCTCTCTCTCTCTCTCTCTCTCTCTCTCTCTCTCTCTCTCTCTCTCTCTCTCTCTCTCTCTCTCTCTCTCTCTCTCTCTCTCTCCCTTAACCCTTATTTCTATTCCACACTGTACTGCAGTCAGCTCTTTACACCACCTCCGCCCCTCTCCCTAACACCTATCTCCCCAACACCCCTCTACCTAACACCCCTCTATCTAACACACCTCCCTCTACCCAACACACATCTACCTAACACACCTGCCTCTGCCCGACACCTCTCCCTCTCCATAATACACATCCCTCTCCCTATAACAGACTGGTCCTCCCTTTGAGCGTATGGCCTCAGATCAGCTCAGTCCACATCCAGCATAGCTGTCATGAATATTACAGAGAGTCAGTGTGATGTCTGACTGCCCTCTGGACAGCTCTATATCCCTCAGTGTGATTGGAGGGCTAACGACACACGCTGCACAGCTTTGATTGATGCCGCGCCAAGTGATTGATGAAGAGGAGGAGGGTCTTTATAATTGATAGGTCCCATTAACCCTTTGTGTGTGTGTCCCCCTCTCCCCTCCAGGTGCTTGAGCGTCTGTTCCAGAAGGGTTTCAGCGTGGCCGCGTCCTGTGGAGGCGGCGTGGACTCCTCCCAGTTCAGCGAGTACGTCCTGTGCCGCGAGGACCGGCGGAGTATGTCCATCAACACCCCCATCAGGATAAAACAAGAGCCTCTGGACTAGAGCACTCTGGGCGGATGGACTAGCTACGAGGGGCTCTTCCACCTCACCATCAGGACAGATCCCAACCCTTGCCCACCCCCCAAGCCCTCTTCCACTCACCCCCACCCACTATTACCCCCCACCCCTCAAGACATCAGTCCAGCCAGAAACACCTAAGTATTAGCAGAGGCTTGGTACATTTTCCAGCTCTGCGGAACTCAGCGCTCTAAGGGGAATGTAGTATCAAACAAAGAAGAAGAAGAAAAAAGAAAAGAACAAACAAAAAACAAAAGTGTTTGATTCTGTTTAATAACACCCAAAGAATATGGGACAATGACGAACAAAGGACTGACAGAAAGCATCTCTCTCTCCCTATCTCTCCTTCCCTCTGACCGTTATAGCACCGTGACCAGTCACTTTTTTTTCCTCTCTTGTGGCTTTCTGACCTCCAGTAAAATGGTGTGTTCCCCCCCACCCTCTCCCAGCCCATCCACCCCCTCAGCGCAGAGCCCGGCAAGGTGTCATCCTGTCCTGCATCTGTTGTGTCTGCCACACATGTTGTGTCTGCCACACATGTTGGGTCTGCCACACATGTTGTGTCTGCCAATGTGGCAGGTCTCAGCTAAGGAGCATGACCTAACAGAGGTACTCTCCAAGGGTTGATAGCCAGGAAAGAGGACTTGAGGATGTCAGACCATCACACAGACCTCTTCAACACACTGATTTCCGTTTCCCCTCAAACCAGCCAACCAGCAGACCTTGGTCGCAAGAGCCTAGCCAAAACAAGTATTGTTTTCCAAGAATGATTGGTCGAAGATTTTACTCACTGTTGTTTATGACAACTGACTCTTGCTCCTTTTTGCTGTTTCTATCACAACATGATGTAAACAAATTATTAATAGGGTTATTCTGTGTGTGTCTTTTTCTCTCCTATATGAAGGATGTATAAACGTGTTCAGAAGTCTTTATGTTGGAGCGTTTGAGAGGAAGGGTTTTCTTGGGACAATGTCTCCATGCCTCAATACGTGGCTAAAGCAGTCTGGCTGCGAATGCATTCAGAGCTGGAGAAGGTCTCGTTGTTTAAACAGGGCTACAAGGGAACCTAGAAACAAATATAATCTATCACACAAAAAATTTGCTTTGGCATTGGCCTAATTAGCTGTAAAACATATCTTAGAAACTTCCATGAAATTTAAGAGTAAAGACTAGGATGTTTGCAGCAAAAATAAATAGGAATTAGAAATTAGAAAATTCGGAAAAAGTATATCAAGGGGAAGTTGTCTATGAAGGCTCTGAATGTGTTTCAGGTTTGTTACTGCCAGAATGTTCATGACTTGAGAACCAACTTAGAAAGCATCGTTTTCCAGTATGTCTCCATGATTGTGAGGAGGTGTACTCTAAATGCTTGAGATCTTTTGTTTGCACTTAAAACACGTTGTCCACAGAACTGTTCACGGTACCCCTCTGTTGACGTAGCGATGGTTGCCAAATCAACCATTTGTCTTGAAAGTTTTTGTGAGCACATGGAATCTTATAAAGAGAAAAGTGGCCAAAAGAGATAGCTAACTTTGTTGTCAAAGCAAATCAGGTGCCTATTCGTTGATTGTACAAAGTACAAAAAAAAAATATTGTTTTCACAATTGCTGTTTGTCTTATTCAGAAGTAAATTATTTCAGTTGACTTCAGCCCTGAAAGGCTACAAAATATGCATAGTCACAATGCAATTGAAGAATTAAAAAACATATATGATGACATCTTGGAAGCTTTAATGTTGAACATTTCAGAAGAGTCTCAGACATAACCTTCATAAACACTGGTTGTTTTTTAGGTTTCAATATCGTCACTTCTAAGACAGGATTATTTCAGTCGTTCTGCATACAGCAGAACCCACAGTGAACTCTATGCTAAGCGCCAGACCATTGTTCATAGAGAACATAGAGTGGGAGGCTCTTAGTCTTAGACACGCTGTGCTTCTCAAGCCTCATAGTATATTCTCAACATTGCTGGATCAAAGATTGGAACAAGAAAGACCAACTTTTCGTACTTTGTATATGTGTGTAACTTACAGATGCTGTTTCTTCCATTCCAAAATACTGATCAAAAAGAAGCCCGTTCAGATCTGGGTGGGCAGAGGCAGTTAATTTGAGTTTGGTTGGAAATCTCCCTTGGGCATTTTCATTTCGACTGTCCAAAAATGTTCATTAAAATGGGGAGCACTTTCAACAGCTCTCAGATAGATGTAATGTGTCCTCTTTCCATCTCTCTACGTTCCCTGATTAAACAACCCCAAGGAGTGGGGTGTAGCTGGGAGTCCAGCACAGACCTCCTGGGGGGGGCACCCCCAATCAGGACCCTCTTTGTTCTGATCTGCTTCTGGCCTGGTCCTTTACATCCAGTCTCCTCAAAGGGAATGACCAACCAGGCCTTTCATGTGCTGAGGGATGTTAGGCTTCAGAGGAGCTGCCCCCCCTCACATCACCCCCCCAGGCTCCCAGCATAGCAGTGCCAGTAGAGGCGTAGGTTGTGCCCCTCCTGTCATCGCCCCCACCCCCCACTGCGTCATCCTGTGGGCCCCTCTCTGGACCACACCAGGCCAAACAAACTGATGAGTCAAAACTCTACTGAAACTGTCCATGTGATCCCCCAGGGTCCCTGGAGTCCGCTCTAGGTCTGATCTCATCAGTACTGTAACCAGCTCAAATACAAACTATCTTAGGTACTCTCTAGCCTTTTCACATGGTTCAGACCATCATGACACAAGGCTTTAACATACAGAGGAAGCATAAGGAAACCTTGTACGGACGGGCTAATTGCAGTTCTTATATCTCTCAGTGAGACTGCGGTAATTTTCAATACTATCTTGTTAACATATACCTCCGCTATGTCAGTGGCCAAACAGGGTCTGGGAGTCCACTCACTGGTCTGTGTAGTGGGATATCCAGAGGCCCCTCAGTTGTACAGTTATTTGTAGATTCAATTGTTATCAGGACTGGGTTTTACTGAGCCCTCTTGTGATGGACTTGTAAGTCCTTACATTGCAAACTCAAACGCTGATAAATAATCTTCAAACTCAGTACTTCAAGTTCAAATTTGCAAGCATTACATTGTGTACATACAGAAAAACATTTCACAAGGGTATAATAAAGGTGCAGATGTATTATTTAAAATGTTTTAAACAATTAGACTGTGGTATTAAAGGGCATGTGTTTATTTACAGTGTCTCCATTTGATTTTCTTGCATATTTGCGATAATAAAAGGATGTACTGTACATGTCATGCCTCTGTCTTGTACCTAGTGCTGTTTGGAATGTGTTTCATATGTGTTTTCCTTAGTAGGTGAGTACATTGAGACTTGTACCTGTGGTGAAGCGTGTTCTGTTCCTGAGTCCTAGCATGTCTGAGGTCTCGCTCACTCTCAGCGAAGGCAGTTTTTGGGGTTAAACACAGAGCAGCAGCTTTAAGCTCCAAAGGGACTTAGAAATGGGATGGCATCAAGAAAAGAATACAAAAAACGAACCCGCTCCCCAACCCCAGTGTTTTGCACTGAGTTAAACGTTTTGGTCTTTTCAAAATGCTGCCGCTTAATTAGCAGCAGAATCCTGGGGGGACTTTTCTTAGTCTAGCAGTGGTACTTAACTCAATTTGTACAGAGCATGTGTAATGCTAGTAAATGGAAATGAAGTAGGTTTCATTAGTCAATTTAATTTTGATAATACTGCCCTAAAAATTGAGGTGATGTCTGAATGTTAAAGTGAGTGAAGTGAATATATAACCACATACATTAGACAACATACAACAATGTTATATATTACAATTACAAAAGTATTAAAACACAGTTTCTGATCAGTTTAGTAAACAGCTTATTTATTCCTTTACAAAATTGGTACAAATACAGATGTATGCTTTTCACACAAACAGGAAGTTTTCAATATATGTACAGAGCTTACCAAAAATAACGTAGTTCTAATAAACACATGGTTTTGTAAACAATATTTACATATTATCCATACATTAAAACATACATTTTCCAACTGTGTACAACAGTAATATTGACCTAGTGTTTTGGCTAAAAAGCTGAAGAAGTAGAAATGTCCTCTTGTATTTTATCAGAAATCACACAAATAATTACTAAAATTGTTGTAACCACAAAACAAATATTTAAGATTGTGCTTTTTTACATTTCTCTCCAATATCATAGTTTGAGATATAATTGATTTGCCTGAAATGTGGCAGGCATTACTGCCAATGTACAAAGAATATATATAGCTAGAAAATAATGTAAGCGTTCTTTAGCAATTGGCCATATTTCACGGTTGTCCTGAAGGGCAGGAGAGCAAAATAACATAGCGACCTGTAAGTCATTCAAACGTGTTAGTAATCACATTTGGACGACTTATCATGTCCGGACAACTTTTGGACTTTATATCTCGACTTTATCATCTCATTTGTACAATATTATCTCATTTAGATCTAATTTCAACTACTTTTTTCATTTCAAGTCTTTCTAACTACTTAATTGGTTGAAAATAACCAAAGACATGAGTTCGGTGGCAGCCTGACCTTCTCACACAGTGGCATGGGGCACTTGACTAAACCACCAGTCCCTCTCCACCTGGGCTGGTTAGGGTTAGCTGACACAAGGCCACGCTCCCTGTCTCTATGGCCAGTGGCACAAATCATGAATTTGAGCATGCCAATTTGAAAGCTAGTTTGCATTGGTGAAATTCTTGTATTAAATTGTATATCGTTCAACTAATTAACTGAGTCGTTCAATGAGATACTAAGTTGTCTGAAGGGATAAAAAGTCTTCCAAACAAGATTATAAACCGAATGAGATAAAACATTCAGGGCTCTTTAAAATAATTCTGCTTGCCCTTCAATGTTTCTGTAATGTTGTGTGATCCTTGAATGTTGTAAAGTTGTTGCTAAATATAACAGAAGGAGTTTTGTCTACCTGACAGTAGAGATGAGGCCACCTCAACATCTGTTGATTCCACCCTAAAAACTCCAGGGAAGTGCTCAAATTTCTATTTGACAGTTCTTGGTAAAACAACAGATTTATTAACAGCCCTATGTGACATTGTTTGTAAAATGGGCTGTATAAATACATTTGATTTGATTTAACATACACTTAGCATGTATCAAACTTCAAAAAAGTCATTATTGAATCACTCAAATTAGTTTATAAGTAAGTTTCTTATTCTGTTGTTTTTACTGGGTGAAGTTATACAAAACAAAATAGTCCTGTTAGAGAAACTACAATAAACCTTTAAGTTAGCAATTGAACAAATTGACTGTAGCTGCATAGACGGTGAGTGGTTTAAAACCAAGCCAAAAATACAAAGGCCTTTAAAGTAAGGATTGGTCAAAAGGGAGGTTTTGCTTAGCTACCTCTGAGTTGTGACCCTTAGGACAGGGATCATCCAAAAACTTGCCGGGAAGCACTGGGTCCCAACATTACACACACATAGAGACAGGAATAATACAAAACAAAGCATAAAAAAGACAAATGTATGTGAGGTTCAAATGAGAGAACTGCCTTTCTATTTCAACATCTCTGCTATGCACCTTTGCAGGTACCTGATATGTTAGAATATGTTACTGACTGGAAGATGGTCCCGGATTGACTGCTGGTTCAGTGACCCCACTGTGGGCATCCATGGTGGGGCTGGCCTCAAAGAGTAGGCCTCCAAGTCAACAGAAAGGGACGTGGACACCCAAAACTGACAGATAACAACAAAGTATTGAAGCAAAAACCACAAGCAGAAGTGTGTGGGTAATAAGAAACCTTGGTGCCTTGTTCAACAAGGCCCCCCTTGATCACCCCTGCAGCCTCTCTGCTGGGAGGACTGGTGTTTGTGACCATGGTTTCTTTACTGAACAAGGGGATGGGGGAGGGTCTGAAGGGGACAGGACTGTATGGAGACAAACTTTACAAGTGAAGGAACAAGATGTCGTGCCTCCTTTGACAAAATTCAATTCCTGTGAATTGACATAGTATTGGTAATGACACATGGTTGTTGTTCTTTTTTTCTTCTTTTGCTAAAACATTATGTGTGGTAAAAACATTATACATGCATCATACATGTTTAAATAATTAAAAATAACTATTTACAAGAATGGAAGCTTAATGCACTGTAATGTTATGCTACTTATTATAGTCTCTAAACTATATTATTTTTTCCAAAATGTGATGCACTGGTATGAAATTCTGACTTCTCAAGATATTTATCAAACTCTATTCAATAAATATGTTGTAGAGACATAAATGCTGTAGGCTGTATTAGGTTGAAAATATGATTCCGTAAAAATAAATGAGATGGTTCATTCAGCTGCCAGGAACATCAAACACACAGGTAACCAATGGACATGGACAGGACTGGCTCAAGTCGTTTGACACAACTTGAAAATGAAAATAACTCACAGATCCTTCTTTTGAAAACCCAGATCAACTGACACCCTTCAGAATTTGCATGGTCTTGACTATCTATACATTTACACCACACCTTGAAGCTAAAAACAAAGAAGACTCAACCATACAACCATATTCATATTTTTGAGTTTTCTCTCTCTTCTTATCAAAAGCTATGTTAAACATCACTACAGACACTGAGCTGAAACATGAGAACCAATTGAAGGCACCTTAATGAGGAAGTTTGGGTTACGTTGGGTTAGGGGGGGGGGTGAGGAATGCTTACAGGTGGGGGGGAGCGGGACGAGGAGGCTACTTCAGCAGGGCGCGGTAGAGCAGTAGTGAGTGGGCAGTGTCCCGCTCTTGCTCCATGTAGAAGATCAAATCCCTGAGGTTGACACGGGTGATGCGCTGGCGGGCGTACTGGCGTGACGAGGTGGAGGGGGTGGAGGCACCGGCCGGTGACCCTGCGGAGCTGCTGGACACCTAGGGACAGAGAAGACAGAGAAGTCACATGGGGTCAGGGACACAACAACAGATCACCTGTCAGAGATGAGACGTGTATTTATAATAGATTACTTCATTTTTTTAAATCCTAAAACCTAAAAATTGTCCCCTGTTAAACACAAGAAGTCAAAATTGGTGGGGTAAGGAATGACATTATCGTACAAAACTAACCTATCGAGATGGATTTAACCTTCTTGTGCAAAGCCAATGAGTGATGAGGTACCTGTGATGTCTTGTTTCTACCAACCAATCAAAGAAAAGGACCTCTGATAGACAAGAAACTGCAATTTCAATGTTTGTCATCATCGATGATGCACAACAAACAACTGCCTCTATAGGAATAGAAATATCTCTGTAGTTACAATACGCACCTATATACTTTTACACAGTATATTCCTTCTCTTTGAGTAAATAAAAAACAAAAAACTAAATCAAAGTTGTCCTGCTAATGAAGTCCAGTACATCAGATGCATTTGAGTGAACAAATGAATATTTCTATATAGCTATATAAATAACTTTTATCACACCTAAACCTTAAACAGGATGTGAAGCTTAGGAAAACAGTTCCTCCACTGCAAGGGAAACCAGAGTAGATTTTTAAGTGTATTTTATAGCTCTTTATATTGGCCTAGAAATGAACATTTTTTCCCTATGTAAACAAAGCAGATGACATGGATCCAAACAGACTTTTGCATTCCGAAATGGTACAGTTGTTTGTATTCGATCAGGCAGTGCGAAAAAAATGAAAAAGATGGAAACGAATGTATACAGAAACATGGTATTAATCAGAGAACGATTTACATTTCCAAATGAGAAACACCAGGTAGCAAATCCCTCCAATGCTCACTTGAAACCAGACAAAAATAAATGACAGGCATTTTAGTACGGAGCTCCCCTAAACACCCTCTCACAATTACATTGATTGCCCTGTTATATAAACACACAGTTCAGGCAGAGCCTAATTGGAAACATATGGAGGGTATGATTTCTACAGGACCCTACAGTCACACAAGCTACCCCATGTATGGTATGGTGTTCTGTATATATGGCATTGCCAATGCCAATATATATGGCAATCTCCATATCCAGTGGAGTCCAGTGCTCTGCAAACTGTTAAGACTGAGGGTGGCTGGTGCTCCAGCAAGTCAGTCAGCCCCTTTTTTGTTCAATCTCCCCCCTCCACATCTGCTCCAGTCACTGATGTTGACAGGTTGGGAGGGCCGGGGCTGAGGTGCACATGGGACGGGGGCCGCTTGGCCCCAGGGGGCCAAGGTCCTCACCAAGGGGCGACCCTGGCTCATCAGGCCAATCACGACTGACCACATGTGAAAGATGGGCCTGCCCGCTGCCATGCCAATTACTGCCACTCACACACCACCCTGCGCCGGAGCTGCGGACTCCACCAATCAAATCCATCCATCCACCTGGACAGACGGGGCGGGTGGCCGCTGGCGTGTGGCTTTGAGAGGAGGGAGGCAATGGGGGGGTGAGGAGTGGACATGCGGGCGCGAGCCCCGGACATCGCTGCCCCCCAGCTCTGCTGCGGCAGCATCCCAGAATGCCTCATCTCCTTTAGTGACATGGCCCAGCCCGGGTAAGTGATCCAAATACAGGAAGAAAGGTCAGGCTTCTGCCAGGGAGCCATGCTGACTTCACTTACCCCTGCCTGCTCTCTTCCTCTACTGCCTCTTATTAAGCCCTCCACGTATGCCAGCGAGCCAAACACACAGCCTGTTGTTGTCTGTATCTATGGTGACCGATCCCTCTCGCAAATGCATGTCGAGGCTCATGTTGGAGGAATAAAAGAAAAAGACAACTGTAGACAGGACCGCAGATGGCTGAGTGTCAGTTAGGAGGGACGGCGAGACGTCAACAGCCACGTTTTTTCCCGTCGCTCGCAATTACACTGTAATTGTGTCTCAAATTAAATGAATGACAAAATGGCAGTCTTTGTAAGGTCACTGTGGATAGAGAGAGAGAGGGGGAGAGAGCGAGGGAGGGTGGAGAGAGAGAGAGAGAGAGAGACAGGGCGCACAAATGAAAGTCTCACAAAACTCTGCCTCGCCGAGAAAGATCCATGAGGCAAAAAACAGCATCTGTCATTTTATCTGTGACGGCTGCTCCGAGGCATTATGTCATACGACATATCCATCGTACAGAATGCGCGGGGATACCTCGATACATCTCTTCAGACATTTGACTTGTTTGGAGCTGGGGACAAGAGAGGAGAGAGAACCTGAGGAGGAAGAGAGGGAGAGGGAGAGGGAGAGGGAGAGAGAGAGAGAGAGAGAGAGAGAGAGAGAGAGAGAGAGAGAGAGAGAGAGAGAGAGAGAAGGTGGAAAGGAAGCAACAGAGGACATTGTGTCTGAACAAGGCCCGACTGCTCACCTCCAAACCCCCACGAGTGCCAATGGGCCAGATGCTAGTCTACACTATCACACTCTCCCTAAGGAACGCACGCACACACCGAGACGTACAACACACAATTCACATCAGGCTAGAGTGTCCAGAAACAACACTGAACATGATCCGTCAACCCATCGGAATGACATCATAGGGATGTTTACCAACATCTTGAATACCGACTGTAGGCAATATACTATATAAGGCATAAATAATGTAGCATATCTTCACCAACATTAAATGTGTTTATTCAGGCGTCTGTTATTGTCTTCTTCATTTCACTAGTATACTGTTCTCTTAACCTTGGGTGAAGACTAGGCCAAAATTAGGTCCCACTTTGCTAAATGTACTTTTGATTAATAATGCATGCTTATTCCCCCCCCCCCCACCACCACCACACTCCCCCTTTCTCTCTTTCTCTACCTACTTTGACTCCCTGCCTCTAATTGTCTCGTGGCAGCAAAGCTTCAAGGTGTCTTGAGAAATTTGCATTCAGTGCCTTTATTATTTGGGGTCTTTTCTTGCTGATCAGCACGTTTGAACGTGAGTGGCAGTTGGGCCTTGATGCCCGAGCCAATATTGAATTTGGCTCAGGTCACACCTTAGGGCTGCGGGTTAATGGTCCACTTTGCCAGGCATACAGAGCTGGTTGGCCCAGCAGAGCCTAGACTGCTGTCTCAGCACTCCTCCTCCTTCTTCTCCTCCTTGGAGCTCTGTACAGCAGAGGCTGCTGCTGTGCACAGGGGCAGGGGAGAGCACACACACTGTACATGCACACATAGCGTGCACACGGGCATGTACGCGCACACTCGTGCACACACGCCCACGTATACATACGTACACTTCAGCACAGACTACTGACTGCTCAACTAACGAAGAGATGTCTTCTAGTCTCTTTGACTGACATACTGGCGGACGGACTGACAAACTACAGTCGTTAGCGTTCTAACTAGCAGACTAGCTCACAGACTGACTGACTGATTGGCTGGTTGAGTGTGTGCCAGGACACAAAGCTTTCCCACATGTTCACCTCCACGCTGCATTTCAGACGGGGAACGTTTTCCAAGTCCTCTCGACTTCTCTGTTTACAGTGAGGAGCCCAGCCGTGGGAGTGCAGTCCCACTCCCCTCCACGCCCGGCCTGCATCGCCTGTTCTACCGCCGCCATTAATCACCAACAGAGAGCCTCCCTCCCTCCCTCTCTCCTCCCTCCCTCCCTTTCTCTCTCTCCTTTCCCTTCTCTTTCACTCACTCCCTTACGCCCACAGACATGCTGCATGAGGCCATTTTAAAAGAGTTAACAGATGTCGGCCGATTCGCCCTGGGCCTTTTGACATCGCCCAAGTGATGTATTTGATGTGGAGTTTATTCAGCTCTAATAAACGTATAAAGAATTAGAATAATAATTCACAGATGTATGTACACAGATTATATGCCGGAGCTTCTCTTTGAAGCTGAGGAGGCAGCTAAGATTAACAGGACCAGACGGGAGGATGAAAAAGCTTTGGAATAGTCCACTAGTAATCAGGAGGACCAGGATGGACTAATACTGCAGGTTTTTGTTCAGGCCATGACACAGACGCCCTTTGTCCATGTCACAGGGTCTCACTGAGGGGTCCTATTCTGGTGGAAAAGCCTTTGGGATACTATTAAGATAATGGTTGTAGGCTACATTGAGAAAAAAGCAGCAAGTTGAACCCATGTTAAGGTAAATCAAAGCAAACCCGCCCATTTCACCCAATTCCTTTGTCCTTGTATGAATTTCAGTGAGGGGAAAACTGAAATTGTAAACAAAAAGGGGAAAAAGCGAGCTCTGGCATTCTGATCATGATAAAAAATGAAGGAATTACTTTCAAAACAAACAACTTCAATTTGGTCCACAACCAAAGAACAACAAATCTCCAAAACGGCCAGTCGCAGACCATCTTAATACCCACATAAAACACAAAAACAGCTCTAGAGCTCCATGGCAATGCATAGCAACCGTGCAGAATTTCAGTCAAGGAGAAAGAAGGCAAAAAAACACCTTATTACTTCTAACTCCTGCAAGCCATTTTGGTCTCCAAAGGTTTTAGAGCGCCGCAGGCCATGTGTCTGCAGTGTTTCGGGAAATGACTTGCCTTCGCACGAACACTGCTATGTTCTGCAGCACTGCTGCCCCAAGCATCCCCGCTCAATTTCTGTTTAACCCCTTCCTGCCTCTCCCCACACTGACTCACAGACACACTGCTCACGCCCAGCACGGTCCTGTCACATTATTCAGCCTCACACGAGCCCAACACGAATCAGACCAGCTTCTTCACGAGCAGGCGAATTAACTTGCCATCTAATTTGGCTACTTAAGCATGTGATGGTTTTAAACAAACATGGTGCAGGAGAGGCACCAGGTTACAGGGGCAGAGAGAGGGAGAGGGAGAAAAATAGCCCTAACACAAGTCCCTCTGCAACACAATTCCTGCTGCTTTGTGGTGTAGTGCGACGACACAGTTTGCACACTTGTGTGTATATCAACGGTGGATTAAATCTGCAAACTCGTTGACACAACACATAATTAAAACATCTTGCTTGAGGTCAAGAATTTTCTAATTAGTAGTGTACTGACAAAGCTGCAATTCCATTGCCTTGAGTTTCAAAGTCCACAGGTTAGAGCTAAGATGAAAGCTGACCCTGGAGCACTATTCTGGAGGGCTGCTCACACAATTCCTGAGAAGACAGTCACAGGGTCACCAAGCTAAACAGTGTGCAACACCCGGAACCTTCCTTCCAAACAAAGAACTTCAAACTTTCCTGTCTGGAAACTGTATCTTGGCAATTTTTTCCCCCTTTCTTTTCAACCTCAGAGAAACAAAAGATTTTCGGAAATATGTGTGTGTATGTGTGTTGGGGAGGGGGGGGGGGGGGGTGGGGGGGGGGGGGTTACCATAACATTTCTTTCAAATCTTTAATTACATGGCTTTTAGCTGGTCTGGATGACTAACTACTGGCTAGATATGAAGCTAATACAAGACATAGTAGTATCCTGATAGATGGTCTCAAAAGCTTTATTGTCTGTAATATGAAACACAATACGTGAATCCGAATAGTTAGAATTAAAATAAAATAAAACTTTTTGTATCTAGAATCACGTTTTAAATATCAACCTTTTTAGTCAAATACATAGTGGAATGTAGGACATTAAACTATTTGATCAAACCAAAAGCCTAATAAAAGGTTCTCTCTGAAGTTTTGTAGGGAATGTTCAAGACCACCATTCTTAGATTCGAGTTAACCTGGGCAATTATTATAGCAACTATCTATGACTTCATAAAGCATCAGTTGTTGGAACTTTTCAACATTAAATATTAAAAGCGTTTCATATATAAAGTGAACCCAATTAAAGTTAAAATGGGCTAAAGTGTAATGAGTCTCAAGTCAGAATGCTTGTCTTCCCGCTCCAACCCTGCTAATGAGCCCTTGTTGGTTTTGCACATTTTACTTTCAATGGTGTGGTGGTGTCATTTCTGGTGGTTTTAAATGTTTAATTCTAGTTGAATGAGAGGGTGGTGACTGTGTGAATAATCAAGGAAGCGGGTGTTTTTTGCGCCGCGATGGTTAAGTTCTTAGAAGACGCCAAATGAGGGATGGGGTCCACCCTTTGATGTCTTTGTGAATCGCTCTTCACAAGCAACAACCAGTGAACAAAACCCCTAATCACTGTGGTAGTGAAGTATATTTCAAGTATCAAAAATGACCAGGCTAAGTGAAGACAACCCACTAATGACCTATATGGAGATGTCCAAGTGTGCCAGCAGTAGGATCCATGAGCAAAACCATTTAGCATGGTAGCCTTGATCATTCTAAATGTTCCTCTGCGTCTGACAGGGCCCCTCCACGGCCCCACTCGGATCCTAGAGCGCAGCACGCACACCCAGACCTGTCAACGAGCCCTTAACACGAGGAGTGACACGTCCCACTTCCAGGACCATGCACCGAACCAGAGGGAGTATGCAGATATGAGGCAGATTAGCGATCGGATTCACAGCGTTCACACCCGAATCGGAACCCCTTGATCTCAAACTGACATAAACGGGGGCCCTTTTGACGTCGTCTTTAAACGGCTGCGCACATGGTCCCGGTGCTGCCGCCACCAACCCCCCTGCTGAAGCGGCGCGAGCTAAGTGTGAGTGGCAGGGGGACGTCTGCAGAGCAGGTCTGATTAACATCCCACGTCTCATCTTCTGGGGGCAGAGCGGTGCCTTATGTTTTATAGAGATGGCCCAGAAAAAGGAAACCCAAACTTTAGTAGCATATTTAGCGACAAAAGAGCGTCTGCCTTTAACTACGACTGCTACAAGTCTGAGGTTCGTATTCAATGAACAGAGGCTCAAACAGTAGCACACAGGCTTCCACTTTAGCAGAGAAGTCACAGATGTCTGACTGTAATCAAGGGTCCGGAGGAGGAGCAGGATGTGAAATCTCCCAGTAACTGCCATTTCTCTTCGGTTATTGCGGCTCACCGGTCCTCTCCCAACTCCGCCTTGCTCACTTTTTCCTCTGGGCCGTATTCCTCCCAACAGGTCGTTCCTCAACAAGCCCCAAAGGCTTCCTCCTTACCTGCACAGCGTTCTGGCAACCTGCTCCACAGCAGTGCTGCTTCCCAGGCTGTGTGTATGTATAAAGCTTATCTACATATTGACTTGCATTAAAAACCCACACCCTTGTCTGCCATAATAATTACATTTCTTGTAAAAGGAAGTGCTTGATTCTTTCCTGCACCTGGGGCGGGCAGCTGCTGGTGCGCCCGTCGGCGCCCGACAAACACACCTCCAGCGCTGCCTGGTATGCAAACAGCACCGGCATGCACACACTCACAGCCACAGCCATTGCATTCTCTACTCAATAGAGTCTTGATGTAAAAGCTGTCTAATCAACACACTGCAAGCTTAGTGCCAAGCACCTTCCTGTGTGCCCAATTATAAAGCAGGCCGGGTGGTGCGGACAGGTAATAGATATATAGAAGGGGCCTGGTTAATGCTTGTCAATGGGTGTATCACACACACACATTGTACAGCAGAGTACACTGTACTCATAAAGGTTGACCCAGGACGTGAGTTTCCATCCCAAGGCTCCCTCTCCCGCTCTCTGTGGGTATATAAACACTCACAAAGGCCCACACAGCCTATTCAGCAAAGCTTGGAACATTTTTTGAACTGACACGACTTGTAATCAGCACACTGATGCACGAACACAAGACCAAATCCGGCTATTCACAACTCTCCCAAGTTCTATCAGACAAGATCGTTCATCAGTCCAACAAATACATAATTGATGCAATCTAAAATATACATGTGTTAATGAATCAAATGTGGAATGAGACACAAAACCATAGACTTTCTCTGGTTCTGGCAATCCTTTGTTTCGGATGGGTGGCTAGCTGTACACTGCTGGATTAACCCCAGTATCTCTAACCACAATGTTTTGAAGTGGTCAGAGCACAAACGGCCCTACCTCAGCCATGGTTGGTAATAACTCCCTCTAACATACTTTAGGAGCAATCAGTCTGTTTATTTTAATTCTTTACTCCAAGACCAAAATGGTCATTTCTCAGAGGCCAATATCACTGAAGTTCTCTGTGATGTATCTGTGGCCCTGTTTTGTTTCATTCCCACATTTACTGTAAATGAATGCTGAATCCTGGAGGGCAAAATGGAAATAGATGTGAAAGAAACTAAAACCTGTGGGATACTCCCAACAAATGATTACCTTTAAGCAAAACAAACAATTGTCAAGCGTCTTTCTGAATTACAAGTCTTTTTTTTTTTTCATTCTTCTTTCATTCAGGATGAATATGATAATACCGTACATGGTGATGTCTGAATTCTGCAGAGATTATTTGTCAAAACTGCCTGAATTTCACAGTTAATTGGGCTTCCTAATTAGCACAGGATGTGCAATTCCCTTTGCAGTCAGTGGGCTAAGTGGTAGAGCTTTAGTGAGCGGATGTCACTGCTTTAAGCCCAGAAACAAGTCTCCTTTTAAAAGGCAAGCAACACCGTACATTACGCACCCAATGATCGATTCAAAATCTTAATTAGGGAAACGACAAACAAGCACAGGGGCCTAATGAACTGTGTGCCTTGTCAAACAGCTGCCTGAATATATTTATTGAGATCAACGGTAAATTTAACGATTTGGGCAATTAACTGCAGAGCCCCTCTGTAATGTAGGAGGACAACGAGGGGACATGGAGGCAGAGGCGCGGGGCCCACAGACCCTTAATGGAAAGCAGCTGACAAATATTTATCGTCCCCAGAGTTCTGGAAGAAGCTTTAGAGGGTGAGTGGGCCTTTGTGTACCAGAAATGAAGATATCACACAGGGCTCAATCCCCACCGTGCAGCAATTCCAGTCATTTGCTCAGCTTGATAAAACCACTCTGATGCTTCAGTGAGATATCTTTAAAGAGCTAATCAGTTTTTTTGTGAATATACCCTATCCCCTTTTTAATGATCAGAAGTTTAGGAGGAAAAAAATATAATGGGACATAACAAGGCATTGGTGTTATGATCTCAGTGTTATTATTAGTGCAGCATTTCCTATGACCAGCCATTTCCACATTTTTTTTTTCTTTCTTAAATTCAATCAAATGGAAAGCAGCAGCAAAAAAAAAAGAGTTTTTTTAAGTGAACCGAAAAGTGCGACTTGGATTTAATATTTTATAATTGCCATGGGACATTCCGAGATCAATGAATTTTTGCCCGGGACGCACATCAGAAAGAGATGTACTTCAGTCTTTTTAGGGAACATTGGTCTATTTAATTCCAGTGTCTGATGCATGTGAAATATGCCTTCCCTGGCCTCTCCCTGCTCCCCCAGGCTGGGCTGCAGGCAGACATTACCACTTTTAATGGGTCTCCATGAGGAGAGGCAACCCAGCCAATACCCCCCCCTCCCTCCCTAATGGAGCTGCTTGTTTATTCTCTCGCACCATTTTCTGAAGCTAATTTTAGCCACGCTGTGTTTCTCCATGATAAAAAATAAATAACACAACAACAAAGAACATATTGAAGATTTAGCAACAATTGTACAGAATGTGTTTCAACCAAACAATGCAAACGGGTCGTAAAAAGAGAAGTTTGTTCTTTGAGTGGTGGCGGTAGGCTAATCGGGGCGTACTAACAGCTTGTATGTCGCTCTCGCGGACTGAAGTGAGGACTGATAGTTGGTCGAGGTTAAAAGGGGGGGATAAAGCATACAGAGCAGGACTGGTCTCTCACAGCAGGGAGTTCATTGAGAACAGGGAAGGGCCTAGAAGGTTTGAAAAGATAAGCATAGTTTAGAGAATAAAATACATCATGTAATATAGCTGTGTATCGGAAATATCTGGGTCAAAGCAGACCACTGTAAATATACAGTATACATGAGATACAATGTATGCAGATTGGGTATAACCTAGCCAGGGGATGAGTGGGAAAACAAATGACAGTTCACTTTCACAACAAACTGGAGAATAGTCTATGGAACTAGTGTGGAAGAAATTGGAATTTCCTGTGTGCTTACATTAATCACTAATCAATAGAACTAGTCATTGGATACTATTTAGTATGTTCTCATGTAAGCTTGCTATTAATAAGAGTAGATTGTGTCTATGTGTCAGACTGTTGTAACGTCATAACTGCCTGACTGTCACTATCTATGTTTACATTCTTGTGCCCTATAAAAGAAGGTTCTCCGGCTTTCAGAGCTGAGAGATACATGATTGAGACCTAAGCCTGGTGTTGTGTTGTCATTTATTGTCAGACGTCTGGTTTTCTCTCCCAATCTGCAGATTGATAAATGCTTATTAAAATCCAGAACTCAACTGAACGTAGTCACTCCGTTTATGAATAGACGGACAAAACACTTTCTTTATCACTATAGCCACGGCCTAATTGTTCACCTAGTTGCTTACTGGTACCTGCTGTGAGAAATATATAATGACTTTCAGTGGAGAACTACAGATTTTCCTGTCATTCTTCCAGTCACATGCAGCTCTATGTGCCAGACAGGTGCTCTGGCTGGCCTGGCATCCCAATGCATAAATTCAATTAGACTCTTCCTGAAGCACCTCCATCTGCAAACAATATGGTGCCCTTCTTTTTAATCAAGCTTTTCCCAGCGAGGGACCAAAGGCCCTTCAAATTAAAAGTCATCTTCAGGAATGCTCCTCCTAACTCATAGTCTGGCTGCTGAGATCCAAGAAAATTGGAAAAGCAACTTTATAACTAAACTAACCAAACTATGTTCTAACATATTATGTTGTTGTTGTTGTTGTTTGGAGGAATACACCTCAAAAGTGATCCTGCGTTTAGTTAAGTGGTCCTACATTACAGCAAGGCACTGAAAAAAAACGGACAAAGTACTTAACTAAAGACTACAATGATAAACTAACAGTGTTTTTTGTAAACTGTGTCTTTTTCCAGTACTGTAGAGGCCACTATGGATAGCAAGACCAAAACACTATTGCAGATCTCGATATGTAAAACCATGTTTATGTTGGCATTTCTGCCATGTACTTCTTTTGCCTACATCAACGTTTTTATGTATTTCGTCCTGCCCCCTGCCAGCTTTTAATGAAAGATCATTTCCAGCGTTTCCCCATGTTCCTCTCCCCAGGCTCAAACCTTTTCAGCTGACAATAGAGCTGACAGGAATAATACAGTCAAAGAAAAACAAACTTGAATAAATAGTAACAAGAACAACACTGCTTCCTTGCTAATGTCACTGCTACACTGCACAAACCAATCACCACTTCTTCTAACAGCGTGAGAGGGGGTGCACTATAAATAACGGCAGGAAGTGAGACAAAGACACATGCAGGAGCTCCTGAAGGGAGCCAGAGAGGGGTGAACTCCATGCTCTCCAGGGCCCGATCGCTGTACATTCACACTGGCTTTAAGGACACAACTTCATTAGCAGAGGGTGCTCACAAGCTCCATCCATGTAGCCTTCTTATCACTGACCATGATGCAATTTAGAGACCCTCCCAGCTCCTCCAGGACTGTGGAACACACACACGCATGCACGCACACACACACACACACGCATGAACACACACACAGCTGGTAAGGCAGTACAGTAATAGAGATGTTCTTCCTGGTTCTCTCTAGCCCTATGAGTGGTAGAGGCGTGGGATGGGGAGCGGGGGTATAGGGGGAGCGCAGCACGGCGTAGCCCAGAACAAGACCCAGGATGCCAGGCTGTCCCCATGTCCCTGCCTCCCTGGACAGGAGGCTGGAGAAGCAGCCATTATCGCCCCGTCTCCATGGCACCAACGCACAGCAGAAAACTGCAGCAAATTTCATTCTTCAGAAATTTAATTATATCAAGATTAACAAGGGAGGTAATTAATTTCTTTAAGATGGGTATCTTTTAAGTGCCCGAGGCTCAACTTTGTTGTCAAAACTGTATATTTAACCATTATTTCAGGGCAAAGTTTTAAAGGCAGAGACGAGGAGGATCACTGTTTCACCATGAATATGGAAATATAAGAGTTTCTTATCTAAACGATTATTTTACAGCATTAGCACAAATACACACATGTATGTACATATATGAATGTAAAATCTATTTATGAATATCACTAAGATATCAGATCATTTCATGAATCCACAAAAACTGGTCTGGCTCTAGTTAAAATAAAGAGGCATGTTAAGTTGGTGTATCGTTTAACAGCTTGGACTGAACTTCCCCATTCCCTTGGCTTGGCCTGACAGGGCCAAGAGAACTGGCTGACCAACTCAGGAGTGGACGCCACACCTAGGACCAATGGCCAGATTCCAAGCCCTAAACAGTGCCCTATTGTCCAGACAACTAAACAGGCCAAGACTTTGCACCACTGTTCCACAAACGCCCGCTAGACAGAGCCAAGTCTCCTGCACCCACACACACACTCACACATTCACACACACACACACACATTCATAATTATAGCTGAGGCAACCTTCTAGAAGGCGAACAGAGATGTTGTTTTCAACAAAGATGGAAACAGATCCCGCTGCCTTAAGTGGATAACTCAAACATTGTGCAACCACACCAACTGCCATGGTTGTGTTTTGGTGAATATTTTGACAACTCACTCCTACAGTTTACATACAGTTTCCACTTGTCTGCAGACTGCCATCAAGGTAAGAAAGCACACATACACAGACCTATGGCTTTAGATCCCTTTTAACTCTAACAAACACTGAACTGTGGCAATTTACAGGCTGTGAGAAAAACGAGTTCATAGGTCTACAGTATGAGACAGGTCCAACTGGTACATTTGACGTGCCGGATGTTGTAAAAGCCTGACAGCACTGTCTTTTTTCTCCCTGCTCCCTCTAACCGATAGGATCTCCTAGGCTCTGGGGCATAAGGTGACTGACTCTAACTGCTATTTCTTATTGACATATCTTTTCTTGGAAACATTTACTTAGAGTTGGTCATTATGAGCCCTAACCTGACTTGGTGGAGCTGGTGTGAGTGAGTGTGTGTGTGTGTGTGTGTGCACAAGCATGTTGGAGCAGGTTGGTGCAAGGGGTCAGAGGAGGGTCCTGCGAGTAGTACGCCTCATGGAGAGGTTGTGTAGCGAAGCAGGACAGGAAACAGACCCCAGGGAGTCTCTTACCGCAGCAACCACCTTCCTCTCTCCAGGCGTACCAGCTGAGGGGAAGACTGCACACTGTAACTTATGATATCAGCTTCCAAGAACAAGCTAATTCACTTACATATTGGCTAGCTTTACAGTGTTATTTAATAACAATAATAGTTTTTGTTTTTTAGATTGGTATCAAGAGTTTGTTTTAAAGATGAACTGGGCACATTTGTATTTTATTGTTGTCATGTATACACATAACTTCAACATTTTCCAGTAAAATGTTTTGACTTTGTGAAAATAAGATAAAAAAATAAAAATAAAAAAAACTCCTAGGGCGCTGACATTCAATGACCCATGCTATAATTAGTCATTCCTAATGTTTGTTCCTGCAATAGGCGTGTGTCTATGATAGGCATGCAGTGTTACATCTTCCACACCATGATTCATAACTATTTAACCCTTCACAGACCTCACTTTTGCCATATTTCCCGCTTTTAAGTAAATTAAAATCCAAACGTTGATGCGCTCTGACAGTTTTATACCAAAGTAAACAAACCATGCACAACGGCAATCTCATCAATTCATATCTTGTGTATTTACTCATACATATTCAAGAAACATGACACAAATACACAACAGTTGTTCCGCAGTCCTTCACAGTTCAGTACCTTTGATTCGAATCTGCTGTAGAATCAAACACATTTTGAGTACTGGTGTAGCTATTCCCATTTAAATGTTTTAGCCTGTTGACCATATGACCGATGTGGTGCATCAGCATCACACTCTGCACGGTGCAGGGGGGAAGCTGGCAGAGTGAACTCTGGGAGAGCTCAGAGAACATGGCAGCGCTCCAGCGCGCTCCTGTAACTGCTCTTAAGGCTCAACTCCTCTTTGTCCTCGCCTTCGAAATAGGAGAACAGCCCGGAGACAAAGAAAGTCAAACTAACATTATAATCTCCCCGATGTTACGTAACCGATAACAGCTTCTCTATGCCCTCTTCAATCATGTTTATGTAGCATGTGCAGAGAACCCACACAGGCTCATTATACCATAGCGTTACATATGGAGATGCGGGCTCCACTCTAGGTTCTCTCCACACATATGACTGGGGAGATTCAAATGACAGCCAATGCGAGGTCAATGCCTGTACCCAGCAGATCACATAGAAGCCCCTCCCTCCCAGATAGAGGAGGCAGAACGCCCAAATCAGCCCCCCACCCGCCCAGAGGACGAGGCCGTGTTAAGGAGAGCGTAAGAGAGCAGAGAGGCTGCGCTCCCTCCTCCACAGAGCTCTGAGTGGAAATCTCACTGGACGGAGGGGCTTGAGGGAAGGGGAGAAGAAGGCGGTGGGATGGCGGTGGATATCATGACGAGCACACACACCCCCCCCCCCCCCCCCCCCCCTCGCAACCCTTATTCTTCTCTGTAACCACACAGCTGGCCTGTCTTACATCTTAACCAAACAGACGGCCTAGTCTCCTGCTTTCCGCCCCGCCCCCGCTGTAAGACCACGATGCTCCCTGGGTTTCCTGTTTGTCTGTCCGTTTCCTCGCAGGGTTGCCGGCACATCGAGAAGGAAGGAAGGAGGAGGAGTAGAGATGAAAAAGAGGAGGAGGGAGAAGAGAGAGGGAGAAAGAGAGAGGAAGAGAAGATTGCGGGTGAGGGAGGGAACAGAGATGGTCGAAAACTGCACACTCTAAGTTGGGATTGATTTACTTCATTAACTGAGATTACAAGTTTAACTTACAAACCAGAGGTCAAAATTTCTCATTAACAAGGGGACCGTGGAGAACCGCGGGGCTTGGAGACCACTCTTATTACTGACTACACATTTCAATCTGTCTTTGATGTTCTATGTCTGCCTTTCTCTCTCCTCCCCTCCTCCCCCCCACCCCCCCCCCCCCTCCTATTTTTTGGCAGAGAGGTTGATTTTAATTGTAGCTATAGAACAGAGCATAGTTTGCCTGCGAGCCAGCCTCCACATCTGTAGTGAGTGCAGCTTTAGTGATATTGGGTGCAGTCCATAGCTCCGGGCAAATTTTAATGGTTCCCCCTTTCATTGGAAGCTCAGATTGTTTTCCACGTGATTCCTGTTAATTTCGCTGGAGGAAAGGGCATTAGTTTTCCTTGTGCTTTTCCCCCCCTCACTCTCCCCACGCATCTCATTCTGTTGCCTCACTCCCTCTTTCTGATCTACACTCTCAAAGTAAGAAGGTGAAATGAATTCAAATGGAAAAATTACTACTTGCTATTAAATCTCCAGCATACTTTTTTTTTTTCAGACATTGCGCCTCGGTGGAGAACATAGAACGGCAGTGCAGTTGGATGTGACCGGGCCATTGTTTGCTTTACGCCGACAGAGAAGGCTTGTCCTCTGATGTGATAAATGGCCTGAGTGGCTGGATGGTATCTCAAGGCTGGTAAATGTGTCAAAGAAGTTTCAGGGCTCTGAGCTGAGCCTCCACCACAGAGCCGACCCTTCTCGTGGGAGGAGAGGCACTCTGCTTCTGAAAGATGACACTCGCCTGTACCTTGTGTTAAACTGCACTCGTGAGGATTTCCCCTAACAAAGACACTCTCAAGCTTGAAACGCTGAGCCCTTAAATCACTTTGAAGTGGACACCATCACAACACAATTATCTTCACAAAGTCAATATAAAATACTAAAATATTAAATTGATTACAATATATCACGAAATGGCATGTAATATGAGAGGCAGAGCCCTCTTGGTCTCTAATAATGAAAAGTCAAATGGACAACATCATCTTCACCTCCACCTGCCCTCCTTTTCTCTCTCATCCAACCACTTCATTCCCCCTCAATCCTTCTCCATCTAAGCCCAATGGCTTTGTACAGCACTTCAAAAGTCAACGCGTGCTGAGCTGAGGGGGGTTGATGTGTGTGTGTGTGTGTGTATGCGTGATAAAGGTGTGTGTATTGCGGCCCCCGCCTGTGCTGTGTGACCCACGCCGAGGCCCTCCTCTGCCCCCACGAGCGACCCCTCTCATTGGCTCCCTCAGCTTAATCCGCCCTGCGGAGCCCTGTAAGGCCCCCTTTGTTCCCTCCTGCAGACCAGATCTGGCAGGAGACAGGCTCTCTAGTCTGGACTGGCTATCAGTTTCACAGCCCTGGGCAGTCCTGGTCCAGGAACAGGCCCCGGCCAAGCCACCATCAAATAGAGTGAAAGAAAAAAAAAACACGTACCGAAATTGTGTCACCTGAATTCTGTCACGGTCAGAACACAGCGGAAGGGTGGTCGAAGAACGCAAAAAAAGGACGAGAAGAGGAGGTGGGTTCAAGAGATGGAGGAGAGGAAAAGAGGGGTGGTTTCAACAGGAGCTTTGCTAACATAGCAGGATCTCAAGAAGGTCATTATCTATCCCCCCCTCCTCCTCTCCCTAATTTGAGCTCTGGCGTAGCACTGAAGGGCTGCCTTTGTCTAGGATTAATGCGGAGAGCTCAGGATGCGATGTCAGAGGGAAATAATCAGCGTGGGCCCT
Organism: Hypomesus transpacificus; assembly: GCF_021917145.1. NCBI lineage: Eukaryota > Metazoa > Chordata > Actinopteri > Osmeriformes > Osmeridae > Hypomesus > Hypomesus transpacificus. The sequence continues at coordinate 4,677,633 of NC_061078.1, read as the reverse complement.
CTTCATAATTCTGGCTGCTGCCTGCGCTCCTGGCCAGGCCCCCCCGGCTCATTTCTGTGGAGATGAAATCTATGACAAGCCCCTCAGTGAAGCTGAGAGCCGGCAACAGTCCAGTAACACCCACAGGCCTGCAGGCATCCTGTGACCCCCTTAGAAAAGTCACATTCACTTTGCTCTGGAGAAGGGAAAGAGAACGCCGCGGGCACTTTCCAGTCCATGTGAAATGAAGAAATGTGAGGAGGTGAAAATGAAGTGAAAATAAGTTAAGATTCCTCCCCCTCCTTCCTCCTTCCGCTTGCAATCGTTCACAAGGGGTTGGGATGGGGGGGTAACTTTCCTTACCTTCTCAACCCCCGATTCCTCTCTAATTATACGTGTACAGCATGCAAAAAAGGGATCAGGATGGATGGATGTTTAGTTTGTGAGTGACTGTGTATTTGGTGAGTATACTGTGTTTCTTTTCTCAGATGCTTGGGGAAGAGGGTGGGGGTAGGGAGGGTGGGGGTAGGGAGGGTGGTCTCACAAAGCGATCAGGGTAAAACATAGTGAAAGAGGTTGGCTCAGCACTTAAGGACCAGAAGTAATGCTTTTATTTTGTTATTTATGCTTTTTATACCGGGTGCATTGCTATGCTCCCTCCGAAGCAGACTGCAACTAAGCGAATGATGTGAAGACACAACCCAATAAGCAGGTTATTAAAATGACCAATTTACATTCAGAATATGAAACTCTGCTTTACATTCATCACATTCACCCACAGCATTACTCAGAATTCTTGTCGAGAATCGTCGAGACATTTTGTAAAAAACAAATCTGTGTTTACAGCCACCGTGAATGAATAAATACCTGACCCTGTGTTGAAGAAATGTGATACTCAAGCTGTTATAAAAAAAAAACAGACCATTCCCTTTATAATAGCATAACTCATCTTAATTACCAGCAGACGGGCCAAGTCATATGGGAATGAGTCGGCGTGCTCAGGCCCTGTCAGTGTGGATATTGCTTCATGTATGACAGACCTGTTTCCTACCATCTTCCTTCTGTTAGCAAACAGAGGTTTGGAGAGTGGTTTATTAGATAAACCTGGGCTCATATACAACAGGTTCCTCCAGGTACGACCGTCTGGTAGGGAGAACACAGTGATGTTCCAAATCACAGAAACACTAAACAAACCAAGAAAAGTGCCCTTCACAAAATAGGCTACCCCCACCTCTCTTGATCCTTGTAAGTCCTCTCAGAAAGGTTTTGGCTCATGACTCTAATCGTAGATTTCAGATGAGCTCATCTTTATTCACTTTGTAGATGAATAAACTTGAGAACAACGGTTCAGAGGGCGGCACACAATGTCCGTGCACCGCCATGCCGGCTCACAGGGGCCAAATAACATCAAGACAACATGTCCGTGCACCGCCATGCCGGCTCACAGGGGCCAAATAACATCAAGACAACATGTCCGTGCACCGCCATGCCGGCTCACAGGGGCCAAATAACATCAAGACAACATGTCCGTGCACCGCCATGCCGGCTCACAGGGGCCAAATAACATCAAGACAACATGTCCGTGCACCGCCATGCCGGCTCACAGGGGCCAAATAACATCAAGACAACATGTCCGTGCACCGCCATGCCGGCTCACAGGGGCCAAATAACATCAAGACAACATGTCCGTGCACCGCCATGCCGGCTCACAGGGGCCAAATAACATCAAGACAACATGTCCGTGCACCGCCATGCCGGCTCACAGGGGCCAAATAACATCAAGACAACATGTCCGTGCACCGCCATGCCGGCTCACAGGGGCCAAATAACATCAAGACAACATGTCCGTGCACCGCCATGCCGGCTCACAGGGGCCAAATAACATCAAGACAACATGTCCGTGCACCGCCATGCCGGCTCACAGGGGCCAAATAACATCAAGACAACATGTCCGTGCACCGCCATGCCGGCTCACAGGGGCCAAATAACATCAAGACAACATGTCCGTGCACCGCCATGCCGGCTCACAGGGGCCAAATAACATCAAGACAACATGTCCGTGCACCGCCATGCCGGCTCACAGGGGCCAAATAACATCAAGACAACATGTCCGTGCACCGCCATGCCGGCTCACAGGGGCCAAATAACATCAAGACAACATGTCCGTGCACCGCCATGCCGGCTCACAGGGGCCAAATAACATCAAGACAACATGTCCGTGCACCGCCATGCCGGCTCACAGGGGCCAAATAACATCAAGACAACATGCGGTCAGTCAGACAAACTCCACTGCTAAAAGGGGGATTTTAGTTGCTCATATTCACAGCTGTACAGTTAAATGTTTATTGTATACATAAATATGATATTATCAGAGCTTTACATCCTTATCTGGGAAAACAGGCGCCATGTTGTTTTCTTTTACTTTCTCTCATCATTTTGTAGCAGCGCAAACTGCGATTCCTCTCAGTATCCATAAAACCTGAATGCCACCTTTAATATCAGTTTTTTAAACGGGGGTGTTCTTACCTCTGCCCCTGACGGTGTGGAGCCCGGAGAGTCCATCTTGCGTTTCTTGCGTGGTCCGATGGCGGCTAGGGCTGTCAGGTTGGCATCTCTCTGCCTCATCTGAGCCAGCTCCTGTTGCTGCATCTGAGGAGGAAAACACAACCAGACACATGTCAAGCTGGTCTCCAAACCTCCCAGTTTCATGGGTCAAAAACATTTCATTGTAACACGAGGGGAAAACAAAGAAGTCTTCAGGCAGCTAGGTAGTATTGATAGCACTGCATGTGTTTACCAAGACATAGTCAGAAATATTCAGTTCTATCTCGCCTGTCATTGCAGACTCATGTTTAACACATTCTTAATCGATGACCACTCGGAACCTACAGGTCTCTGTCCACCTCCTCTCCACCTCCATACACACCTCTTCAGTGTTACAAACACACTGTGCTAACATCCTCCTTTACGTTCATGTCTCTGCCTCCCTCCCCAAAACCCCCAGCAACAAAATGGCAGCTTGTTGTCAGCCATTAGCAGAGCTCATGTCACCGGCACTGCCTGGTCACATGGTCTGTGGTGATTTTTCAGTTTGTGATGGGCAAAAGGGGGGGAGTGATGGCGAGGCACCGCCTGAGGTAATGTCAAGTCTGTGTATGTGTGTACATGTGTGTGCGTGTGGGTGTGTGTGTGGGTGTGTGTGTAGCCTGAGGTAATGTCATGTCTGGCCGCGGGGCTGAAGGGAGTCAGCGTCGCTGGGAGCTGGCCTTTCTGCTGGGCGGACGTGTGAGACCCCCAGGGGATGGCACAGAGGGCGTCAGCCCGTTCCCTCAAACACACACACACACACGTGCCTATCAACCCTGGCCGCAGCCCACATGCCTGCCCACCCGCCTGTCTGCCCAATAGGGGGGAGGCCTGGGTCGAAGCGTACAGGGACAATCAATGTGCTCTTTCATGTCTTTCATGTTCTTTTATGTTACCCCTCTCTGCGTGTGTGTGTGTGTGTGCGTGCTTTTTTTCATGTGTGCATGTGTTGTTGTCTGATCAGGGGAAATTCATGTTGCTCTTAGATGGTTACTCTGTAAAAGGTTGCTTTGGTTTACAAACCCCTGATCCAAAATGTGCGAGCAGTTGTCTCCCTTTTTTATTTATTTCTGGATGCCCCTGGCGTGGTGCGCCCTTTAGGGTGTTGCCACTTCACATATAGCATGGCAGAAATTCAGCTAAATTCAAACACGCTGACAACATAGAGTAGAGAGGAGGGGTGGAGGACAGTCTACTAGCACACCAGAAACACAGCCAAACTTTATTGCTGGTTCCCTGCATTTTCCATCCCAGTTCAAGTCCTACCACTTTACACAAACTGTTCCAAACCTGGTGTCAAGGCAAGAGCCAGTCTCAACACCCCTCCCGAGTACAAGTTTGGGGAGTGATTTCGAGGAGTGTTAAGGTGTTAAGTCAGACAGCGCTATGCTAATGATAGATGCTAGAACAGCAACTGTAGCGAGATGCTGCAGCATGTGGAAATGTTCATAGCCCCGGTCCAGCTATCAGCTGCATGGCTCACTGTTATCACGGTCAACCCTGTTAGGCTTGGCCACAAACAAACAAAAAAACTCCCCAGGCTTGACCTGAAAGGATCCGGCAGCACAGTAAACAGAGAGGGAGAGAAAGAGAGAGGAAAGAGAGAGTGGGGGTCTGCTATCTCACTGATGGCACCAGGATGCCGGCATCGCTGGCTGGCAGTTGGCACCAGGCATGGGCTCACTGCGCCCGCAGCAACTGCCTGCATTTCAGATTTATGGCTGCATGATGAATGCAGACCTCATTTCACCATCTGTAACCCTACAGTCTGCGTTTCCCGTTACTGGTGAGGCTACTGATGCTCACAGACTGATCTCAATCTGGGGTCCTGGTGCCACAGAGATGGGTTAGGCCACCTCAGATGACTACTGACCTGGGCTGAACATGACCGGACCTGGGCTGGACCAAACCTGGGCTGGACCAGACCTGGGCTGGACCAGACTCGACCCCAGGGTTAGACTGGGCTAAGCTACATCACTAGTATCCTAACCAACATTGACAAGGATTTTTAAAGCTGGAGCTACAGCAGATGAGAAAAAATACAGAGTATTTAAAAAGAAAAACAATTTAGAACAAACATACATTTGCCATGTTGGATCAATGTCTGCGGGTAAGTATTCCCAAGTCTCTTAAATACCAGTCCTCAAAGTAGTCAGTCTATGCCCTTTGGAAGCAGGGAATGAGACTTGTAAACTCAAATTATTTACAAAGGTCAGGAGAAGCAGAACATATCTGAGATGTAATGCTAACTCCTGAATAGAAACTTGAATCAATGACTAGATTAGAGGTGTGAACTTCTGGTGTTACAGATTTACAAGACTAACACTCTAAAGCTGATATTGAAAAAAATTCCAACATACAGTAGCTGGCAAAAAATATAGGAGCAAGAGTTTGGTCAATGAATGTGTATTCAGTGGAGGTAAATGTTTGTCTATTTAAGACACGTCCGAGTGACTGCAGTTTTCCAATTGTTAAAACAGTCACTGTTTTGCTTTTTCTGAATTATTTCCTGACTGAAATGCTTTGCTGAAAATGCCCTTCAAGTGTCAATCCCATCAAAACAAGAATCCCTCCTTTTGTCCACTTCACAACCATGTACGACCCTGCATTCTCGTATGACGCAAAAATGTGTGGAACGGTGACAGACAGACCCAGAGCACTAAGCCCATAGAGAGGGTGGCAGAGGATTCCATGATGGACGCCCTGACGCTTTCTATCTATGCAGGTTTGTAACAAAGGCTTTTTTTCTCTCCCTCTCTCTCTCTCTCTCTCTCCCTTTCCCTCTTTCTCTCTCCCTCTCCCTCTCTCTCTCTCCCTCTCTCTCTCTCTCCCCCGACTGGCCTGGGGCTGTGCTCACGGCCCCCCAGACGCTTACAGACAGATGTCCTTGGTGGAGCGGAACACGGAGTCCTGACGTCACAGACAACTGGGGTGGGGGGGGGGGGGGGGGGGGGGGGGGCTCTCAAAGGGAATAACAAAAAGGCAGGGCAGGGGGTCCATCTCTACCACCCTTCCAAGCCCCACCCCCCATCCACCCCACCTGGTCCAAGAGGGCAAAGCAGGAAAACCCTTCAGGAAAACCCTTTAGGGAAACTATCCATATAGACCAGGCTGCCATGAGTGTGTGTGTGCATGACAGAGAGAGAGACACACAATGCGTATATGAGATAGAGAGAACACGTGTGTGTATATGTGTGTCTGTGTATGTGTAAGAGAGGGATATATAGCCATTATGTCTATTAAAGAAAGAGAGAGAATGGTTGTGTATGTGTGTGTGTGATACTCCTTCTACATCCATGTGTTTTCTCCCCCTGACACTAGCAGCAGCAGAGCACACTCTCAGTTTGTGCATGAGCCAGTCTGTCCCAGCTCCATGAACATCTGGGTGCTCAGCGCTGCAAGGCTTTTTCCTCATCTACCATGCCTGGTAGTTAGTTAGCTGGGGGAAAAGAGGCTGGGCAGCCCATAAATGTAAACCCCCCCCCCTCCCAAATCCTCTCAGTACACCCCGAATGTGTCGACCTATCTGCCGTTTCGAACCCATGTTTAACCCTGCTGATGTGGGAAGAGGTTGCTATGGCAGTAGGAGAACCCACAGGTTGATTTCAGACGTTCAGGCTTCTATAGTGCAGATCTTACATAGCAGGAAGTAAAAACCATGTTGCTAATGTAAATTATATTTACACAGAGTATTGTACAAAAAAGCTGGACTGAAAACAAATACAAGTCTCTAAACTGAATAGCAAATAATGTTTAACGCAAATTATGCATAATTATCACAACATTAGCATTATTTGAAGGTTCTAAGGTAAATGAATAAAAAATTAAATTCGAATAATCCCAGATTGTGAAAAAAGGAGGAACCATTAAAAGCCAAAATAAAAGAAGTAGTGAAGCCAACATCTTTTTGCAGTCTTATGTGTTACTTGTGGCCATGTATCCCTCCTCCAGGTCTTGGCTGTGTGCACTCTGTTCCCTCCAAAGGCTACGTCAGCTCAGATTCCAGTGCCAACCACCAATTATTCTGAGCTTTCAGCTCTCCCTGGGGCTAAGGTCATTATGTGAGTGCTACTATCATGACCCTGAGGTTCCTATTCATTTGAAACCTATTTGAAGAAATTAAAAGACTGTTTATAAAAGATTGTATAAAATCAGTGTCAAGGTTGTATTAAAACAGTCAAAACCTACCCACAAAGCTTTTATGCGGCAGAAAAACATTTGTAGAAATAATCTTTAATAGTATAGTGTTGACTAGAACATACAAGGTAGAATAACATATGAGCATATTAAAGGCATTACACAGAGAGTGCCGAAACAGGGGAGATCATTAAAAATAATGCTTATCTAAGGGAAAATTCAGACTATAAATGTTCTTTTGCTTTGTCTCCCTACATGCTACCGTGCTTGGGCTAGCAGTCTTTTCTCTGTCTCTCTCTCCCCCCGTTTCTCTCTTCCCCTCTCTCCTTTCTTTAACAGTTTGCTCGGCTGCTCGTCACCTTTCCATTGATCAGGTCTAATTTGCATCTGGGTAAAAGATGAACTCAGATATTCACACTCTCTAAGAGGACGGTCCCGATGATTTATTCATTTCCAAATCAAAAAAAGGGAAGAAAAGTGGGGAAGGTAGATGAGAGGAGAATCTTCACAGGCAGCGGGCGACTGCAGGCTCTGAGGCCGGGCTCCACTTTCCCTCAGCCCGCAGGGCCATGGTGTGCAAGTCCTTCTAATTAACAAGGTGAATCATGCTGCCGCTCGCTAATTAGCCAACATGACAATCTAATGGAAACATGCGGGCAGAGCTGGCACACTTAGCATCACCTCACAAAGACCCCCGCTACCCCCCCCCCCCTTCCTCCCCCCACCCCACGCCGCTCTATACAAAACGATAGTCCTAGAATCAAAGAGTGGAGGATTGTGTGCAGGTGTTGGAGTGTGTGTGTGTTTGTGGGGGGGGTGGGGGGTGGAGAGGTCATAAGGGTGAGGGAGTGAAGGAGTTTTGGCGGGCCCGCCCTGTCCCAGCCTGTTCCTCTCCTCTCCTGCGCTGTGTTTGTTTCCTAATTGAAACGTGTCCTACCTCCTGCCTCCTCTCCTCTCCCTCTCATCCCAGGCAGGGAGGCTGGCTGCCTGGCTGGCACCTCGCCACAAGCGTAGCTCAGTATACTCAATTCCCCTGTCGCAGGAGTCCCAAGGAGTGGTAGCACAGCACAAAGAGAAAGTGGTCCTACAGGCTCGTTCACAGAGAAGACGCGCTGCTATCTCCCTCGGAGCCATATCTCCTTTTTTTGTTGTTTTCTTTCTCATTACAGCACTTTGTAATATTCGAAAACACACAGGAACACCAAAGGTATTTTTAAAAGCCTGCTTCTTTTTCTATCCTCCTCGTTATGTCTCGGGGAGATGAAGAGGGGGGAGGGGACTATGAAAAGTTGAACTACCGACAACAAAGCAACAAATAAAGAATAGTGCCAGAGTGGACTATTTAGTAGCCTGCATACAGAGACTTCAAAACAGATCTTTATTATGTTTTAATTAAATTAATAGTTAAATAAATCCACTTTGATCTCCCTCAAACAGCATTGTTGAAACGCTTCAACATTGAATGTAAAAAAAAATATTTGAAAAGACGTGTGGATATCAGATATGTGCATGTACGAGCTAGGACCAGTTTATGCAGACAGTTAGCCTCAACGCCAACACAACATGAACTGACGAGTATCAATCAGCAGATAATGTAAGAATCAACGTTGAAAACTCTGGAAGAGTTGATGGAGAATTCAAGCAGGGTAGCCCACTAGGAAGGGGTTCCTGAAGGGCATGTTTAATAAAGGAAGAGTGCCTCAAACAAGTATACCATTTCTGAGAGGTCACAGCATTAAAGACCTCTGAACCGCAGATGCACCAGCACTAATGCATGCTATTTAGTAAGCCTCTGTCCTGGCATAAGGTTCCAGGACTGTGTAACAGCGGTTGTTGTTTGGGGGGTGGGGGGGGCTGGTGCGCGGGCGTTTTACAGGCTATGTGTTACAGGGTCACATGTGGAGGATGAGAGGGCAGTCATGAACCTGTGTCCCGGAGCGCATTAGCTAGACCTTCAAGCCACCACTGATAATATGTGCGCTAGCCTAATGCGAGTTAGCGCTTCCTCATGATGGATAGCGTTCAGAGAAATATGTAAAACTATGACCAATGTTTGTACACGTTGATGCTGATTGGACTCAAGAAGTCAATCCAGATCCCAGCTATGAGTTGATGTTTATGCATCCATCCAGGACATCCAACGCCTCTGTCTTTAATTGGAGGCTGGCAAGGTTGAGAGTTGAATGGGGTCAGGATTTTATTGCGGTGCGGTTCAAGACATTTCATGCCATCCTGGTGTGCAAACGAGGCAAAAATAAATAAATAACACTCGGAACGCCCGAGGAGAAAAAAATATTTGAGGAAAATTATTCTAACAAAAAGCCGAGAGATTCCCATTGGACAGCTCTGAGTCTGGAATCACTCTGAGCGAAAAGTGGAGCATGGCTGCAAGGACACAGATCTGGATGAGTGGTTGGATGGATGGATGATGAGAGAGGAAGGGGGAGAAGACATCACACACCCATCCCCACCACCACCCACATGCCCTGCGTGAATTCGGCCCTGCTTGTGATGGCCCACTGTCATTTGTAAATGCAGGAACAACCATGAGTGGATTCTCCCAACCCTGGTTACGATATTCTACTACTCTAGGCACCAGGACATTCATCGATAGATCCACATTACAAAGGTTTGTAGTGAAGGAATGGCAAAAAAAAGCTTGAGCAGCAACACTTTTAAGGTTGTGATTTTAGGCCGATCCTGCATCCTCAGTCATTTCCTAAACTCACCAGTTACACTTCCTGTTCAGACTCCCCCTTGACTGTCACAAATGGTGTTATAAGTTTTTAACCTATGTTCCAACTATTTCCATTATGTAAATAATGTTTCTTTTTGGGGGGGGGGGGGAATTCCAAAGCTCAAACGAGGCTCAAGCGCTCAAGCATGCCATTGCATGTGGTGGATTAAATATAATTGAGCTTTTCCAATAACACATTTACTATAAATTATTTATCGCCTTCCACAAATTAGATTCTTAAAGCCATAGCCTGAAACATCAGTGACCTGCATTCCCTGACTGGTTTAATAGAAAATAAGAAAATTAGGAGGCGACGATCATCGGTATGAAATCACACCCTTAAAAAGGGGAAAGATTTCCTTATGTTTTTTTCTCTAAACGTCTCTTGTGCTTCTGTCTGACACCTTTCAGCTGATCAGGGTAAACGGAGCTTCCTGAGAGGGTGATGTCATAGTGTGAGATCCAGCTGAGAGGGCATGGGCAGGGCAGATAGGAAGTCGGGGACAGACACCGGCCAGGTAGAAAATGCTTTTTATGTCCACCTGACCGTTCGCCCTTTCCTCTCATCCTCCTCCTCCTCCTCTCCCCTCCACATCCCTCCCACCCATATTCTCTTCTCTACTCTCGTCTCCTCTCAGCTCTTCTGTCCAGAGCCGCCTGCAGACGGGGTTGGGATGATGAATCTGTGGCCGCAGTGTGTCTGTGTGTCTGACATGGTGATGTATCTATACTGCCCCTCTCCTCTCTCACTCCCCTCACCCCCCCGCCCCCTCTCTCACTCCCCTCACCCCCCCCCCCCCCCCCCCGCCCCCTCTCTCTCTCTTTCATCAGCAGAGAGGACCTGATGTTTAGGCAGAGCCTCCCCTCCTGCCTCAGCGGAGTATCAGAGAGAGCACACACAGACCCAACAACAACAAAAAAAGGAATACTCGTTTTGCCCATTGATTTTCACTGGGGGCATTTCTAAAATAGCCCATCTGACCTTTTGGGCAAATGTTAGTGAATGGTGGAAATGGAGGCACCACCTCAGTTTGCCTCTCTGTCTTCTGCTGTCTGGCTGAGCCAGTACTGCGGTGGGGTGAAGGGATGGGGGGGGGGGGGGGGGGGGGGGCGGTAGGTAGAAGCCTAAGATCAAGGACCCTGGCCAACATGACAAAAGATTATTTAGGCTTCTGTAACATACATTCTTTCGTATCAGAACAGGTGTAACGCTTCACTAGCAACCCATAAAAAAAGAACGCGAAACCAGCTCCTGCTCCATCATCTTAATATACCACTCTCCTCTCCCTTTTACAAACAAATCATGCTGCAACTCAATTTGAGCACAGCGCCTTGTCGAGGTGTGTAACACGGTGTCGTTCCATCTTTCGGAACACATTTTCGGTAGGGACATGAAGAAAAGGGGGCTGGGGAGGGAGGGAGCTGGCTCCTCAACCCCTGCCTGGAAGAGAAGCCCGGGCTCATTATCCAGATGAAATTTGCGCAGATGTGTGAGCTGCCGTCCTGGCGGAGTCTGTGGTGACACAAACAGCCAGCTCTGTCCCCTTGAGCCAGTCAGGTGATGAAAACCGCAGAGGCACGGGCCTGAGAAACGACGGCCATTAAGCAAAAAAAAAAAAAAAAGGAGGGGTAAAAAGAGAGAGCGAGAGAGGGGGAGAAATGTGCCATCCCTGTCGCGCAGAACATTACATAAAGTAACAATTTCACCGTCACCCCCATACACGCACACACACACACACACACACACACCTTCTTAAAATTCCAAATGAAAATGAGACTGTGTATGCGCTGGCGCTTCACAGTAGCTAATCTGGCTGTATCCAGATGACGAGCGGCCTGCCACTTAACAGGGAGGAGATCCACTTTGATCACACGGCCCCAGGCAAACCTATCGCACAGCCTATTACACTACCTAATTTGCATACATGCAGGCTTATGGGTAGGTTGAGATCTAGTCTGAGGGCTTGGAAACCATGGCATGCTGGTGGCAGGAGATCTCTCAAACAGGGAAGACACTTACCTTTAATCCGTTTGAACCTTATGCTGGCGGAATTCAAACTATTCAGCATTTTATCAGGTGTTGAAGGAACTTATGGTGACGCTATCTCTATCTAAGCATCGCACCATTCTACCAATGTGTAGAGGGTCCTTGTCCAAATGACACTCATTGTGTATGTGTTTACTTCTTCGGGAGTAAACATCAACAGGCACTAACTTTCAGCGTATCAGAACTATTCCACTTACGCATGCCAAGTTAACCAACCGCAAGATGAGGAAGAGGAAGAGTGGTCTACTTTTGGATCCACTGGGAATTCACACGCTTCCGTCTTAAAGTGGAAGGACAAAAACAACCGTATTCTACAAACAGAAGCCATGGCTTTCAACTTCATTTCAACTTCAGTCTCCAATTGGGGTCCTTTGTACCTAGCTTCAACCATCCTTTGGAGTCAAGTGTATCTATAACTAGGGAAGTAAAACAGCTTCTATTGGTCCTTTCGAATGCAAATTGTTAATACTGAAAGTGGTATTGTGAATCTGAAACACGCTTACTACACCTTCAATAGGTCCCTCAATCTATCTCCTTAAAAACATCGGTGCACAATGAGTGGCAGTTACCCAAATGTTATCTGGAGCAAGAGAAAGTGAATGGGGGGGGTTCATGGGGGGGCATGGGGGAATGGGGGGGTGAGAGAGAGAGACGGAGACAGACAGAGTGGGAGGATGTCTTTGGTGTGTGTGCTGTGTTCGCTAGAAAGGAAAATCACTTTTCCATACGCGGCCATCAATCAGCACAAATAATTCCTCCAACTTTGTAAGTCAGACTTTTAAATGGCATTACATATGTAGCGAGGCATGAAAAATTAATACAGCAAAGTCTTCAAATGTCAAGGGTAATGATCTCCACAGCGCTTACCTCCTTAGCTTTCTGTTTCAAGCGAGCCTGCTCTGGGTCCTCTTGCCTGGAGCGACTCTGGCGAATTAAGGGGCGGGGGTGGAGGGGGGGGGGGGGATGGAGAGAGAGAAAGAGAGGGAGGAAAAAAACACAGGTTAACAGCTGGTTTAAGGACCCCCTCATCTGTTGCAACCGGCACAAAAATAGTACAAAATGGGAACAGGATACTGGGTGTCAAGGACATCGTATTTGAATTCATAGAAGTGCAAGAGAGTGCCCGGGGGTCCTATGGCCTTTAAACCCGCTCCAAATCCTGCCGTAAATAAGACGCTCGCGGCAGGTTTTAATCAAAAGGGGGGGAGGGTTATTAAAAATTCCGTCCAAGCCCGCAGACTGGGGGCATGGGCTGTGAGGAGTTTCAGGGAAGGTGTGCGTCTTGTCTTTGGTTCTGTGCCTGTCCCAGCAGGGCCCACAGCAGCACAGTCCTCCACAGTGAGAGGGCGGTCTGGGGACTTCACTTGAACTCTTGCGCAGGTTGGCTTCAAACACACCTTCTTCTGAAGCAAGACTGGCCCTGTGCCAAATCATAACCATCTTGCCTAGCAGAATGTCTGTGTACAGTACTAATGAAGTCTATTAGGTAGTACAACCTGTCATTGTTCTGTGTAAAGCAAGGCAATAGAATGATTCAACAACAAAATAATTTTTTAATTTGTAGTGAAGGTTAGGAATATCATCTTGTAGGCCATGAGTTTTTAGCACGTGAAGTAACCCCACTGCACTAGAGTCTCGCTCATATAAATAAACATGGGCTTCCCAATAAGATCTTTTATTACCATCAATAATATTCACTGTTCTTTCTAGTAAAGGTAATCAAACACCAGCTAGTTAGTTAGCAAGCCTTGTGGCGCTCCACTGCCAGACATTCCACACTCCTGGCCAGCCTCCCTCCCTCCCTCCATCTCTCTCTCGCTCACCAGCTCATGCACAGAGGCAGTGGTCCTGCCCTCCTCCTTGCTAATTGGCTTTAAATATATCAGGCGGTTCACGTACTGGTCGGTGTCTCAACTAAGACTAATGCATTTGCCCTGCGGTTGGACGGAGCATCCCCCAAGACTTGAGTCATATTTCAAATGGACACTGGTGGAGGAGGGATTATTTTAGCCCGGCTCTTATTTAAGAGGTCGAATTTAACGGAGGGGGCTGGCAAGAGGGAAGGAAGGAGGCGGAGGGATGGAGGAGGGAGGGGACACAGATGGACTGTTTACAAAGGGCCACGGTGCCACTGGCATGCTTTACATCTCTCTGTCAGCTGTCCTCGTTTCCCTCTAACCAGGAAAGGACAATATGCGTACAGTGCGAGGGTCCATGTGCCTACCTGAAGTGCTACGTGCGTTCCGCGGAGTAGGTATAAACTCCAATATGATGTGACTGGCTATCATCCTGAGGAGCCTGCTAGCCTAGCACAATAAATCAGTCCGTTTTACAAGTGATAGTGCTTATAGAGTACATAAATGCTGAATTGAAATCTTTTTGTATTTTTTGTATTTTTTTGATGGAAATAATTAGTGTGAAGACCATTCATCACCTTTATATAACTTCTGGTTCACTCTAATAGGTGTCTTTGCTTGGTAATACTGTCATCGACCAGGCTAGTGGTTGAGTAGCTGTTCATCCACTAGCAGGTTTCTAATACCTTAATAACCCTATTAAGACATTGAGGGTCTTTAGGCAGGGACATTAGGTCCATTCAAAATGATGAAAATAATTGGATTCACCTTGGGGGGTGTTCCTGTTCACAACGGACAGTGTTGATCTTTTGAACTCCCGGACACCTTTTCAACTACAAGCTCTCTGTCACTCGCGGTGTAAACTGGCAGGTAGCATGTGCTACTGTTGTGAGGTCCAAAAGTTTGTGTGTGTGTGTGATGAAGATACAGAAGAGTGTGTGGAGTTGGGGGAACCATCCCGCTCCATGATGTGTTGGGGGATGGAAGGAAAGGGTGGAATAGCCTCTGGGAGATCAGGTGGGGAAGGAGGGGGCAGTCATGTTATTCCACCGAGGTCACAGTCTATTTCATCTGTTAGGAGTCTAGCACAGGACTACAAGACACACCACAGCACACACACAAACACATTAGATCCAGGTGCTTGTACTAAGCATTAGTATATTGGTAATAAGGGCCTTATAAGATGCTTATTAACATGAATATGTGTTAATAAGACCTACTAACTTACTAAGGCCTTATTACCTTTTAATTCACTCATTACAAGCACCTGGATCTAAAGAGTTGACCAAACACAGTGATGGAAATATTGGGTTATTTGCTTGAGACTACTGAGAACCTACTTTGGCTGCCTTGAGCAGAATCTCTCTCTCCTGCTCATCCTTCCTCTGCTTCTCCATCCTCTCCAGATGTTCAAAGAACTTGAGCTGCGACCGTACTTCTCCTGACTGCTCGTACCAGTCCTCATCCTTGGAGAGAGAGAGAAAGAGGAAGGGTGGGGAGGCGAGAGGGAGGGAGAGATTGCAAGAGACTGAATTAGAATGGCGGGTAAGTGAGAGAAATGAGATAATCAACCACAAGTTTGGATAAACATACTGCATACAACTTTAGACACCGCGTCAACTCAACCACCAGTGTTCTTTGTTTACACGGATCACCTTGTGTGGAACGTGCCGCCTCGCACACGGGAGATCACGGGAGACAAGTTGGAAGGGAAAACAAAGTTTGTGGGTCATCAAAAAGTTAATACGATAATTGTTTACTTCGCTTGTGAGCGTGTGTGCTCGTCTCCTAAGCAGCCCCCCCCCACCCTCCTCCACCCCCCTCTCTCCACCTCCACCCCTGTATCCGCTCCTCTCCTCCTCCTCCTCCTCTATCCCTCGTTCTCTCTGTGTGTGGCGATGTGAGGATCTCCGTGGCACGGAGCAGAGGGAGACAGACATCAGAAGGTCTGTCGCCGCGCCTCTCTCATCCCCCCTCCATCCTTTGTTCTGAGCTGAGCCTGCACTCCTCCGACGAACGATTCTGCTGCTCCCGCCGCCGCCGCCGCCGTGCTCCATAAAGGCCGCTGCGGCTTTTTCGCTGATGTCAACAGAGTGGCTTCAGAGAGAGAACGGGGGCTCTGTGCTTCTAACACGCCTCATTTACAAACCGCAAAAAAGGCAAAACAATACAAGGGCAGCTGCAGCGCCACGCTCCCTGTTCCAGACTGCCTTCCTCCCGACGCAGAAAAACAGCGTTTCAAAGTTTCCGTGTTTCTCTGCTCTCTTTACGGGCGAGCGCTGTTTGGATTTGTGCTTTAATATGCACCAATTAGATGTGGTAACATCGCTACATTCAATGCTAGATGTTTATGTCACTAAAGACAATAGCGACCCACCTCTGTGCGTGTGTTTGCGTTTGTTTGTGTTCTGACAGACTGTGAACGCTGCACTAAACTATTTATCACTTTAGTGTAAAAAGTACGGGCAATATCTTGTTGCTTATGAATTTGGCTGTGTGTGTGTATGTGTGCATGTGTGTATGAAACTTACTTTGGAAGCATCCAGTCTGTGCTGTGCGATAGCGGACACCTTCTCCAGAACGGTGCGCAGACGAGACTGAGTGGCGTGAGAGATGAAGGTGGCAACCTCCAGAGGAACTTCACTGACTCCATACTTCTTAGCTGTGAGAACCCCCACACACACCAACACACACACAACACACACACAGAAGTCCAACATAAACATACACAACTCTCACAACTTATGGTCTCTTTAATAAAATATTCCCCTTTTGAATCACAGCACCTGCGCTGTGTGAATATTATACCTACAGTATATAGCCATCTATATAACTTAACGGAAGTAGTTTAAAAGTTAGGTGGAACCTAACTTTAAACGATAATTTTAGTAGTAGCAAAACTAGTTTCTGAAGTGGCAACAGAGTTGTTGTTTTCTCTCCCTTTTTTAATAGTCTAATACCATTAACATTTTTTCTCTCTGGCAAGCTTTTAAGTAAACCACACCAATTATATTAATCAACTGTATAATACAGTTATTTTTTTCTGTCAAAAATTTGGAAATAATTTAGATTGCTATGAGCCTGATAATTAGTGTAACAATACAAAAATATTTTCTTTGGGTCTCAAGCAATGTCAAAGGGTAAAAACACAAAAATGCTTCCATCCCCTGAAATATAGGGGGCTTTGAGGATCATCAATATTTTTGAAAAACATTGAAGGACCGGGCCAAAGAAAGCTGATTCTGGAAGAAAGATCCACATTCCTTCTTTAGCTGTAATGTGGGCCATGCTAGTACCTAGCTTAGGAGAGTTTACACTGAATTAAAATGATTTCCGTTAATTTCTATTTGTTTTCATCCATCTTTTCCTGGATTTGTTTTAACTTTCGGGTACGCCACAGCTGACCTTAACTGGGCCAGGGAACTAGCTGCACTCTGCAGCTAGTTCTTTGGATTTGCGTGTTCTTGAGCGTGTCTCTGCAGAGTTGGACCTCTGAGGTACCCGTGCACCATCATTTACTTTGAGAGGCTGTTTCTGCAGAGCTCCAGCTGTGCTTGTGTTCGAGTCCCTGAGAGTCAGGAGGGAGTTGCTGTTTGCGGTTTTTCACAAATGAAGCTGGCCTCCGGCTCAAGGACAAGCCTGAAGAACTATGAGGGGAGAGAGAGGGAGAGAGAGAGAGGGAGCGAATGAGGGAGAGGGTGTAAGAGGTAGGAGGGGGGCAGAGTGAGCTAGAGAGCATGATGAAAGAAGCTAGATAGAGGATGACAAAATGAGAGAGAGACAGATAGAGAGAGGCAGACAGAGAAAGAAGCGAGGGGGGAACCTCTTCCTAATCTACATTTAAACCTGAAGGACAAAATCGAACCAACCTCCACCTGCCTGTCCAGCAGGAGCAGCAGAGAGAGAGGGGAGGGCAGAATACAGGAAGAGCAGACATGGGGAGGCAGGGCAAGGAGGCAGCAAGACAGGGCGGGGAGGCAGGAGAGGAAGGCAGCAAAGCAGGGCATGGAGGCAGTGAGCAGAGAGGTAATTCCGGGCTGCATTGTGTTGTGTTGTGTTAGAGACGGAGGAAGAAGGGTAGCGCTTCTCTGATTGAGCCGAGCTGGCAGGCCGGGGAGCCTCCCTTGGTCTGCTGTCAGCAGAGACTGCACGGCGGCCAATCACTGACACAACAAAGCCACCCAAGTGCCACTCCCCAGCAGGGGGCGCTGTGGCCTCCTGCCCACGCCACACAGTGCCCCCAGAGGACGATTTACATTTTTGACGGCCTTCTGTCCCCCGGGTGACGGGATAACAACCACACCGAGGTACCAGGGAGATGCTTGTGACCCCTGGGCCTGGCTGCTAATCCAAAGATACTTAATTGAGGTAAAAAAGGAAGAGTACTCGGGAACTCGCTGTTGAATCGAATTGTACCGTGTCTTTTTTTCAGACGCCTGCCGTGTGACTTACTGAGGACAGTTGTTTGGAGTAATAACACTCATTTGCAGCCTCACGCGTTAGCTTGACACAGATATAACAAAAACCTGGAGTGTGCTAACCTAAGTGGCATGTAATACCGTTGACTTTCGTCCCAGCCAGAGGAGATAATATCACACGGTTGACTCTCACATGGACAGGCGAAGGAACAGAGAGCTATTCTGCTTTTGTCAAGTTAACGCACGCACACAATAAAATCCTATGAGAGAACATACTGTGGTCTTGGAACTAGCAGCTCTGAACTCTCCTCTCAGTCTACAGGACAATCTGACAAGAAGCCTTCAAAAGACAGACCTATAAAGTATTTATGTCTGAGCCTGGGGTCTAGTAAGTTCAGACAGCCACTGAAGAATTCATTAAAGGAGGTGAAAGAACTGTTAAATGTACCAAATTTAAACTGAGGGGCCAAAGGAGAAACAGGCTTTGCCCAGGAACATCAGGGAAGGCAAATCAAACTGTCTTTAGTGATGACACTACAAAATGGAATAACAACTAGATAAAAACACAGAAAGAAACAGATGGATTTCATCATTCACTGACAGTGTCTGGCCTATATTCGGAAGCCACAGCAAAAGTTTGAAGTAGACATATTGAGAGTTCATAATAGTCATAATACAACAATAATGTTTGAATCTGAAGTTCTAAGGTGAACTACAAAACTATGCCGATAACTAACTGTATTCAGCATGGATGTGCATGGGTGCGCTTGGTGCACGTACCTGTCTCCAGGATGCGTTTGTGCAGCAGACCTGGGTGGAGGAAGGCCTCGTCCTTACAGGAGCGGATCTGAGTGCCCACCAGCTCGGAGTTGGTTGCCAGAATGCGAGCGCTCTCCTCGTTCAGGTTCACCCCGGCCATGGACGCCACGTCGTTGATGTCATCATCGTCCCTGAGACACACACCCAGGAGCTCACACTACCATGCTTTGACTTCAGCACTAAATCACATATCAAGGCCAAGCGGACCTAATCCAATAGCTTTTAGTACGTCATGGGTTTATCATAACTGTCCATTTTAGCATGAAAACAACGCAACTTTTAAGTAGCCAATTTCATTTCTCCTTCAACTGTGCTTCTGACAACACAAGTCTTTTGGATGTTACAATACAATGTCCCTGAAGTGCCATGGAAGAAAAGCCATTTTCATTTCAGTATACATGCACTAGCGCTGTTTGTTCATGGTGATTCAATGAAGGGCATACATTGGTAAAGACACAGTCTGTTTGAATAGGGGCTCATTCTGGAGCCCATTTGAGTCAGCGTGTGGTTGCCACGGTAGGGAGATTTACTGTGTTTGTATGCAGGCTAGCTGGCTAAGGACGCTCAAGAGGATTGTAGCTGCAATGATGAATCTGGCAATATACTAATATCAACAATCATTGTTTACAGAAGCTGCAATGTATTATAGGCCAGTAGAGATCTCAGCCATTCCTCACAACCACGTCTGACTTCTCACCAGCTACAGTGCTTATATATCTCCCATTTTCTTTCATATGGATACAGCCTGAGGGGGTTTTGTGAAGCGGAGAGAGTTTGTTACATAGAATCAGTAAGGAAGTCTTGATGTTGCACTCTCTGTAAAGAGGTCTGGGTCTGCAGAATTCCTGTGTTGGCTTCATCTCTGCATATCCACCTTACTTCCGTTTATTCCACTGGGTGTGTGTTTACATGTGATTTTTTCATATGACTAGTCCTACCCAAATGTAAAGTTAACAGGGACGGACAACAAACAAAGTCCCTGAAATCGTTCTCTTTCATTAAAACTCTATGAGTGCTAACGTGCTAAGCTAACAGGGGTGGCCCCCCGCCGTGCGAGCAGCCCCTCCCCGGCTGGCAGAGCCCTGAGCGGGCAGAGTGGGAACGCTCAGCCTCTGAGTGGCGCTGACAGAGGGCACAGAGAACCACAGGACACACACAGGGCGCCCAGCTCCACCGCCCGCACGCCTCCACAGTCGTTTGCGTTCGCTCCGCCGCCGCTGGTTCCAACAGGGGTTACATGTTTGAGGCCAGCTCTTCAGGCACCCCGGGCACCCACACACACACACACACTCACACACACCGTAGGCGCCCCGCCCCCCCCGCTGTGGTCTTCCTGTTCTTGGGTAAGGCCAGCGAGGCCCTATATGAGTCCTGACACCACGGCGGGAGGTTGACAAAGGGGATTAGAGCTGCCCCTACACCAACCACCTCCTCACCAACCCAGAGTCTAATTACATCGCCCTGCAGAATCTCCCCAACAACACACAACCATGAATACCCCTCCTCCTGCACACCCCCACCATCCCTATCATCCCATTCTGTGGGATAGCTCCCCCTGTTCTGGCCTATGGAAGGTTTCATAACTATCATCTTAACTATAGTTTGAAGTTTATTTGCCGTTTGCAACAAGTACACATACAAGCACATCGGAAATCATGCATGCCTAAGTCAGGCTCCTCTCAACAGTTTCCCAGTAGCCTAAAGTAAGTACTATGTAGATGTAAATCTTCATTTCAAAATAAATAAATCCTAATCCAATGTGACCATTTAGTGAAGGTTTGATATAGATTTACCTCAAAGAAAAAAAGATATGCAATTTATGGTAGAGCAGTGTAATTATCGTCAACATAAATAATGTACATGGACAAGCTAAAGTGATTTGAACTGAAAGGCCGCTCTGTTCTTGAACGACATGATATGGTCTGGGGTGTGTAGCCAGTGCTAAAATCAAACGGACACACTAACGACAGGGCTGACATTTAAAGAGTGGAACAAAATATGAAATGCAGAATAACTAGATGTGTAGACTATACCTCCGTCCCCGTTAATAAAGGAGAGATGTAATTAGCTGGCGCCGTGGAGGAATAGAAGCTTCTCAATGATTGGTTTGATTTTGCTCAGGGACATTCTACCCCAGGCCATGTGAATACATATGCATGTACTTTCCATATAAAACTGGGATTCCAGCAAGGGAACGCCATAGGTGGTGAGTGGATTGCTCGGCCACAGTGTGTGTGTTTGTGTGTGTGTGTGAGTGTGTGTGTCTGTATATGAATGGATGGATGGTGGGTATCATCCAGGCAGGGACCTGGCTCTCATTCCTCCCCCCAGAGAGTCCCCCTGTGCCCAGGGAGGGGTGTCTGAGTAAGCCCTGTGCGTGGAGCTACCACCCTCCATGCAGTCCTACTGCACACAGAGAGAGAGAGAGAGAGAGAGAGAGAGAGAGAGAGAGAGAGAGAGAGAGAGAGAGAGAGAGAGAGAGAGAGAGAGAGAGAGAGAGAGGACCTCCAGAGACTCTCCTCCCAATAGGCAGAGGTGGATTCAGAGGGCTGCTGACAAAGTTGTGTTTAAGGCCAGCGTGGAGTCCAGGCACAGTCTTGGTGTGTGTGTCTGTGTGTGTCCAGTCTAGTCTGGATTTAGGGGGTGGGTGGGTATGACCCAGACGTGGCATTGAAGGGAAGGATTTGAGGGGATGAGGGTGAGCTCAGGGCTGGCAGAGAACTGTGGGACGCGGCAGTGATTAAAGCGGATGTGGAGTGTTTACAAAGGGGGGGAAGCAGAGACAGCTGCTTTCACTCAGCACTGTAAACTACACACACACACACACGCACACAACACACACACATGGCTGTGGCCAATCTGGGAACCCTACAAGCCCTCCAGTGTGTGTACTGTGCTGTGTGCAGCTGGACCAGTGGGCTGGCAGGCTGGCTGAGATGTTACCACCCAGATCACACACACACACACTGCCACCCTGGAGACTCAGTGCTGACCAGCAGAATAACCACATACTGTAAGGCTAGGCTGGAAGATGCAGCCAAATGGTTGGCTGGTTGTGCTTGTGACTAAGGACATGAATAATAACCAAGCTACTGACATTGAAGCACGTTGTGAATATTTTAATTAAACACCCCATTGTATTTTTCTTTTTTCCTGACTGAATTGCAATTCAATTCAAGGGAATAACTATTCAATTACAATTGTCTTGCAACAAAGGCACATATGATCAAATAAAAAGAGTCAGTAGCATCAGTATTTTCAGAGTAGGGAGGGGGGGCCTGTCAGCCAATAGCTGGTCCATTGTGCTCCCACACTGAGAGCTGCTGGAGGGGCTCAGAGGTGCTTTGGGGGAGGGGGCGGGGGGCGAGTGGGAGGGGTGACTACCATCACCACATCTCCACCCTTCTCTGCACCACAGGGCTCCGTTCCAACATGTACAGGAGCCCTCGGGTGAGAACCAGGGGAGTAAACACAAAACAGCACAAGTCCACTCTCCAACTAGGGAGAGGAGGACCTGAGTGTTCCGCCCCCACCGTGTTCACCAGAAGGTTTAATACAGGCTGGTTCAACCCTATTTGATTTGACTAGAAAACGTGCAATAAAGGTGTGTTTTTGGTCAATTGGGGCAGACACACACACACACACACACATACAAACACACAAACACAAAAGCACCAGAGGGAAAAGGTCGTCAGTAACAAGCAGGCCTGACAGCTTAATTACCAAGGCCACTAAAGATTTATTGGTTTATCAATCAGGGCCCGAGGCCTCTACTTTCCCCCCAGGAGTCCGGCCCATAGCCCATTGGCCCATGTGACCTAGACTCCACTCAGCCCGCTGGCCTGGTCACACAGGGGCCATCTTCCCCAACCCCCCCTCCCTGACACACGCACCGCAGACAAGCACACAGACATAGGACTGCACACTTGCACACAGGGAAAGCGACCTCAACTCGCAGAAGAACACACCGATACACGCACAGGCCTGTATACATTTACACACCATATGGACCGACAGTCATCCACACACAACAACACAGACACACATTAATGCTTGTCACACAGCCAGACATACACATACTGCAGCTGGACTGCTAATGCTGTTGTCTCCAAACAACTGCACTGGCCAAGATGCAGCAAGCTACCTGGGGCAGTAGAGGGAGCCGTGGTGTGGTCTAAACCTTTCCTGGTTCATTAACTGTCCATCTGAGCCTTTAATACATGAACAGCTATTGATACAACAAAACGCACATTCAACATTCGGGTTTATTGTGTTTACATCTCATTGTAGAATAGTGTGTCAGTTAATGACCCTGAATGGTCTACTGACTGAGTGTTTGTGTGTATGTGTTTGTGTGTGTGTATGCTGCTAGGGGGAAGATGAGGTGGGGGGGAAGCACCTTCTAGCCAGACAGCCATTGAGTGAGCCAGTCAATCAGCCTGCCACCCAGCCAGTCAGACAGCAAAACAGCCAGGCAGCGTGCCAACCAGCCAGACAAGGAGAAACTCCTGGCCTTAGCTGAGAGTGTAGCCTGTAGTCATCTAGATCATATTAGTGAAATGCTGCCCTCATGTGCTGGCTGTCCAGAACAGTCTCACTCCTTGTTCTCTCTCTCTCTCTCTCTCTCTCTCTCTCTCTCGCTCTCTCTCTCTCTCTCTCTCTCTCTCTCTCGCTCTCTCTCTCTCTCGTTCTCTCCCAGTGCGTGGTCGGTCCTGTACCTGAAAGTACCGCCTCCAGGATCGTTGAGCTTGTTTTTCTGATTCCCCGACACCTGAACGGCAAAGCCCCCGGGACTCCTGCCCGCCTGTATTGTGGCTCCCTTCCCCATCAAGCCTGGGAAAGAAGAAGGAGGGGGGGGGGATAAAAAGACAACAACAAGAGATGATATTATCATCATCTGTCCCTTTGGATCAACATCAACTACCCTCTTGTCTGTAGGACTACCTTTAACCAAGCCTATCTCACAAGGGAGAGGGAGATGGAGGCAAAGCTAATGCTAAGACTCTCCTCAGGTTTGGATAGGGAAACATCATTCTGTCAATATCACTGCGCCTCACCGACTCGCGCTTCCTTACATGGCCACGCCGTATCCTGCTCCGAGACACGTTTCCGGAGAGGCACAAGGACTGCCAGAGTGAATTTAAACTTGATTTTAACAGGCATGTTCCTAGCCAAGAGGCAAAAAGTATTTTTAGAACTTTTCCCCGCGTTCCAATTTATGGGCATAAAACAACCTACAGATCTTTGACTGTGGGCAATCTGGGAGAGGGGCAGATCGAATTTGTATGCACCTCTGATCACACAAGCATGCGCGCACACACACACAAAAGCAAACAAACACACACTTGACTGTAAACCAATTCTACAAAGACCCAAACTGAAGTGTGGTGTCCAGGTGGAATGGGTCAGCATGAGGAGGTAGTCTTTGAGAGAGTGTGCCAAGTGACCGGAGCAGGACAGAAACTACTTGTTATCTCCTATATGCTTATATGCTCACACTTTTCACACACTCACACACACACACACACACATTGGATGACAGGGGCATTCCCTGATGTGCTCGTCTGAGGTGTACATGATGGATGACGAACTAGATAGACACTGCCGCCTTCTTAGCTCATCTGAACGCCATCATAGCCCACCTCGTGTCTGTGGGATCACCAAGGGCATCCGGACTTGGCTGCCAGCAGAGCCCGCTCGCTTGACACCCTGAAGAAAAGGAGAGAGAGAAAGAATAATAAATGAGCCAAGGTAAAAGATGAAATATAGTCATCTATGATATGGACAGCATCTGATTCGTTTTTAAGTACACGTTAATGTGAGTCTACTGTGACGTGAACTGGCATACAAGTATACACAGAACAGTGCCTTTAATGACTTTAGTGTTGTAGGCTATGTGCGTGAGTAGGTTATTCTACACATGTGCATCTGGCCATAAGACAAAGAGAGTGGGAAGAGAACAACAAAAAAGTAGCGCCAGAGAGAAAATGTGTGTGTGTGTGTGTGTGTGTGTGTGTGTGTGCGCATGGGGTGGGGGCTGTGCACTAATAGAGACACTTCCTTCCTAGCATGCAGCCTATGGCAGGGCCTCAGGCCCAGCCATCCATTCCCACCAGTTTGCTTTCCACTGCATATTTTTTAGCCTTGTTTCCCATTCCCTGACACATGCTATATTACTGTTCAAGGTCCTGAAAGAGATACACGGCCATTTCCCACACAGAGACACTCCAGGGCCTTTGGAGAAGAGCAAAAAATATATTCAGCAAGAGTTGCACCTCTGGCCAAGCTACGACACAGTTTGAGAAAAGCACAGGTAAAGTTGTGAAAACGGAGACAGTTTGGCTTGTTTGGGAGTCTGCCCTAAAGAAGACAGAGCTTCCTGTACTACAGTGTGGCATACGGGTTCAGCCTCGGACGGTTGCTGTACCAGAGGCTAGAATTTACAAATGTTTTAATGTGTGACCTATGGCAGAGATGACACAGCATCGATCCAGCCAGTGCTGTTTCAGAGAGGATGGATAGGTCAGAGAGGGGTGGAGGGTGGTAAGTCTTAGGAACGCAGAGAGTGTGGGTGGGAGAAAGAGACCGAGCGAGAGAGACAGAGAAAGAGTAAAAGGAAGGGCGAGTGGGTTCTGTGCTGAGCTCTGATTGCCTCAGTGCAGCCTCATTGACCCAGAGTTGACCTAGTTCCCTCTCTTCACCCACTACTGGCAGCAGCAGCACACAGAGCTGCACCCTGACTACACCTGCCAGTGTGTCCCCAGCGACTGGAGGGAGAGGTAGAGACAGAAAGACAGATAATCAGGGAGACAAAGAGAGAGCACAACACACAGGGATCCTACACATGGACACCATTACAGTGGGACAAGAGAAAACCCCACGCATCTATCTACCCTTACCTCAACAGCTTCGGGGCAAACTACTGACTGGACAAATTATTTCAAATGATGTCCTAAAACTGAATAATAAATGTGTTAATATACGTGTAATAAGTAAACAATATTATATTTCTTATAACTAAATGATCATTGTATTTCTCATAACTGTATCGATGCAACGAAATTAAACAAGCTGTCAGTAAAACCTTGATATCCTGTTCACTGTAGCTGAGTGAAAAAGGATGAAGACAGCCTTTGTAGTTTAAAAACTACAGCATTTTCCCTCAGCTCAACCCACTTGTCCTGTGACTCATATGAGGGGGTGTCATGCTAGCTCCAGGAGCCTGGCTCACAGCTAACATGACTCCTGGCCATGCTAACACAGAGGCTATCTCTAATGCATAAATCCTGGCCACACAAACACGGAATCTAACACTGCCGACGTGATGCCCGCTGTGCCAGGCTACAGCTACCCACCAGGGCAGCTGTGTGTCCGACGGGTAGCGCCCCGGCCCCGGTAGCGGCTATGCTGTTGGGCTGGCGCACACGGACAGCTGGCCCAGCCACGACGGCAGGCATGGAGGCGGTGGGTGGGGGTTTCTGCTGCTGGGGAGGCTGGGTCAGGGAGTGCTGACTGCTGAGCAAGGACAACCGCAGAGCTGGGAGACTCTTCTGTTGACCACACAGCAGAAGAACACACAAAGGTTTTTTTTATGCACTGGCAACATGTTTTCTCCTAGGTATACAATACGGCATTCGTGAGGATCATAAACATTTTATTTTCAAACTGTTGTGTTTGTATGCCAACTACCAAAATATTGATGTTCACTCAGATAATGCCAAAAGCTAAAAAGAATGATGAAAGCTTAAAATATGAGTTGTAACTGACATATATGAATGACATAATGAATAATTTAATAATCGGATATTCTTAGTAACGTGTACTCTAAGCTTAGTGGCAGTCAGGCCTGCAATATTGATGCAGGTCTGCCTGCGTCCAAACTATTCCAGGCAGGGGTTTGTTATGACAAGAGTGACCTAACATTGCATGACAACATCACTGTGTTTGTGGCTGACTGGCAAGCTGGGTGGCATGATGTGACGCTCACCAAACTGGTGTGGGGGGTGCCTGCCGGCTACGTGCACGGGGTGCTGGAGGGAGGGGGGGGGGGGGGGGGCAGAGCCCTGTCACACTCAGGCTGGAGTCAGGCCAGCCCAGGCTGGAGTCAGGCATCCAGCCTGACTCCAGTACGTCACACGGGCCTGCCTCTGTCTGTCTGTATATCTGTCTGTCTCTCTATCTGTCTTCCTGTATGTCTGTCTGTCTCTCTATCTGTCATCCTGTATGTCTGTCTGTCTGTCGGTATGTTGGTGTCAGTTTCCGTGCTGTACCCACCTTCAGGAAGGGCACCAGGTAAGGCTGGGGGGATGACTTGAGCTCCAGCTGTAGTCGGTTGGTGAACTCCTCTGGTTCGATCTTAGCATCCTGATGATGGATGAGGGGATGAGAGAAGATGAATATACACTGTCCAGTCAAGGTCACCGAGGTTAACTGGAGCAGGCTGTGGGAACAGGAAATCACCTCCTCACAGGCATTTTCGACACTGGTATAAAACATTTAAATAAATATCCCACTGGATACTATTAATTATTAAGATGCTGTACCATATCAAGAGGACCTGCTTAGAGTTTTGTGCTGACATCTAGAGGGGAGTTGAATGCATGACATAAAGAAAAATGATGTACAATGACTCTCATACTACTTTAATACTCTCTAAAGACTCAAAATTGACTTTTCCCCGTATTCCCGTTGATGAGAGTGTGATATTATGGGAGACTGAGGCTCACCAGTAGGTCCTGCACGAGGGCCTTGACATTGCGTGAAGTGTCAGGAGAAGGAGAGTTGTGAGACGCCAGTTTGATGAGCGTGGCCAGGAAGTTCTTACATTTCTTCACGTTTTCCTGCATCTCCTAGAAAAGTAGACAAACCTTTTACCTCACATTCAAAACAAATAACTATAAATCCACTGTATCCAATCCCATTTTATTTACTGCAAATCTTCTGTATATTTTCAGTTTAAGCTTATAGTTTTCCAATTTCATACATATCAGTTGTTAACCCCCTTTTTTTTACATCTTAACTACTTTACGTCAAATATAAAATCATCAAACCACTGGTGAAAATGGCATGAAATACAACTCTGAGGCCTGCACTTGCATACTTCATGCGCTGTGAAATCATCTTGGCTGCCAAATAAGATATGGCACCTGTCCTCAGTGCGAGCCAATGGTATCAGTCAGTGTACTCTAGCCTGGAGATGAGCAGTAGTTCTTATGAAGGAGAGATTGATAGAGAGAAAGAGAGAGAGGGACAGAAAGTGAAAGAAGGAAAAGGTGAGAGGGAAAAAGAGAGATAGGAATTGTGTGCGTGTGTGCGAGCATGTACACATTTGTGTGTGCATATGCCTGTGTTTGTTCGCCTGCTAGCATGTTACTGTGTGTGAGAGGTTCGCATGCACCCAGCTGTGTGAAGCTGTGAATGGTGGTGTTTTGTGTCTGCTCATGTGTGTGTCTGAGTCTTTGCCCCGTGCCCAGCTGTGTGAGGCCGGGGAGGGTGGTGGTGACACAGCCAGCATGCTGGCAGCTGTGACAGCGCTGGGGCCGGGGGAAGCCACAGGGAGGGGGGGACATGGCATAGCCCAAGCCCCACCCCAACCACGGAGCACAGACCTGGGAGACGGCAGCGGCTCCGGGGCCCGTTGGAGCGTTGGTGGTCTGCGGGGGCAGGGCTGGCTGCGAGGCGGCCTGGGCCTGGGGGGGCAGGACTGCAGGGGACTGCTGAGGAGCCGTCACCGCCACGGCTGGCGCCACGGGGCCCTTCTGGAAAAGCAAGGAGCAGACAGAGAGATAAACAGGACGTGACGTCTCCCTTCCAGCAAGGCCACAGAGAACAAGAGGGACGCGGCATGGTGTTCCTGTCACATCGGGTGTCCTGACTTCAGTGGACATCGCTTAACAGAGATGAAGTGGGGGTGGGGGGGGGGGGGGGCAGAACAGCTCTTCCCAATAATAGCCTCACCTGACTGAGAAATGTTTTGAAATGATTACCAGGACATACACATGCTAGAATTCCCACCTTGGACTGACCCCTGACCTTCCCCAAAACTCTCTGTTGAACAGGCCACCCACTAGGACAAAAAGACTACAAATGCAATCTTTTCATAGACTATTTCAAGCAGAATACCTTTGTAGTGGTCAGGTAAGCTAACCCAAAGCTGCCTAACAGAGGGACCTAGGTGTGTTTGCTCAATAGGTGGGCCAATAGGGATCAAAGGATGGAAGATTACTGTAGTTAGCATATAGAGTGAAGCTGATCAGTGAGTGTTAACCTAATATTATCATGTGCTACCATCTAAAGTCTCTCCTTACAGCAATTATCCATGGTAAAGGAAGGGGTTTGGTGTGCGGAAGAGGGTTGGGTATGGTAACTACCATGGCACCATGCTGGTGCCCCTCGGCTCAGAGGGCACGTTGCCCATTCTGCCAGCCTGGACATTGGTCCAGGGTGCTGGCTCTCAGCCTCACATTCACACAGATACAGACACACACAGAGCGTGTGGAGGGGAGGAGGGATAGAGAGGGCCCCTTCTTGATGTCTTTCCTTTGCCAAAAGTTTTGTGGGCTCAAAGAATGTGCACTGAGGGACCCAGGAGGGTAGGTAGGGGAGGGAAGAGATGGGGGGG
Organism: Hypomesus transpacificus; assembly: GCF_021917145.1. Classification (NCBI taxonomy): domain Eukaryota; kingdom Metazoa; phylum Chordata; class Actinopteri; order Osmeriformes; family Osmeridae; genus Hypomesus; species Hypomesus transpacificus. Next base: position 4,648,433 of record NC_061078.1, on the reverse strand, counting down.
GGGGAGAGCCTGAGGGTGCTTTGCACCGCGAGCAACACCCTCACCAGCCTTTCCTGTCGCTCAAGCAGGAAAGCTAAAGCACTGTTAGCTTTTTAAAACAATCAGGCAGTTGGATGATGAATGATTTAACGCTCATGGAAGGAAGCTTGGGAAGCCTTCCGTTCTCCCTCGCGGTCACAGGAGAGTGACAGCCTGGCACCGAGCAGCACTGGGAATACACCCCAGTTTGCTTTCATATCTCGGCTCCGCTTTTCCTGTGTTGATGGCAATGGAGCGTCTAAGTGATCTGATAAGAGTGTCAGTGTCGGATTCTCTCTAAACACGAATCACAACTTGCACTGTACCACTGTTCCTCTCTGGCTAAGGGGTAGCACAAAGACACAGTGATCACATGGTTCAATTTGATTCTAAGTATAGCAAAATGTATCTTAGGTCAGCTAGATATTAGATGGAGACTCAACCATGTCTCTGTTCATGGATACCATGGGAATGTGAAATAACAGCATATAGGTGGCAAATACTTAATTACAAATAGCCCTGTTCTAATGGATAACCTTTAGCAAATCAATTGTGGGTCGTATTCTGAACATTTTGAAGGAAATGGTGCCACCTACTGATATTTCCTTGTAATTGATTACACAGGTACTAATAGCCATTTATCAAATTCCCCTTTTCCATGCTAGTGACTAGTAGTTGTTAAAGATAGTGGTACAGACTTTAGTTGATCACAGAGATCCATTACATGAACATATTTGAAAGTAATTGGATCTGATTTGTCAAAGCGTCGGAACTTAATCTAATGTATTGGTTAAGTCCTGTGACTAACCCTTTAAAAATTGTAATTGACCTTCAGATGACAAACAGAAAACTCAAATAAACAATAAGATACATATTAATTGAGCCAACGTCTTGGAAAAGCATTAAAGAGCTCATTAAACAATTGAGTCAACTGTATTTAATTTCATTTAATTGGTTTTGGAGGATCCTAACCTGTAAGAAACATGATAGATCATCATCCAATGGAGCTGCCTAGCCACATCATGATAATAAACAGAACAATTCTGGGTTTTCTTTGTTTATTAGCTAACAATTACTAATGATTTACTTTTTCAGGAGATTATCTGCAAAAACCTATTAAATATTCAACACTTCATTACATTTTAAACAAAGACCCAGTAGAGTAATTTAGAGGAGCAGGATATCAAATATTTCTGGATATATAGATTAAATATTTAGAAAGATGTATTAAATTAAAAAGAATACTTACAGCATAGATCAATTACAGTGTGATTAGCCATCTTTATTTTATTTTTTTATAAATTGGTATATAATACAAACTTCTCTATGTATAATACAAGCATCATAAGATTACTCAGCAAGACCAGTCCAGTCGACCAGATAAGTCCACACTGTACCCACAGTCCAGTCGAAGTCTTTAAAAACCTAATATAGTTTAACACAACAAACTAAACTGACATCTGCAGAATAGACCCTAGTGTCTGCTCTTCTTTCTCTTCCCAGGATATGTGAAGTTATGAGAAAAGACAGCTAGGGGGCAGACACCACCAATTTTAGCTCAAGTTTCCATTCAAATACCAGTCCTATTAACACTAACAGCATTATATTCCTATTCACCTACTAAAAAAGTGAAAAGTAACTTACTAAATCCCAACCACCACATACCTCTTATCATCATATACCACAATCCTTCCACCTTTATTTATGTTTGACTATTGAGTGCTCGAATTGTTGAAAGAAAATGATAAATAAATGACCCGAAAATATTTATCATCAATTAATCTCCTTAACAAATTAAATGGTTTAATCTTCTGTGCGTTTCCATCTTCCTTTTCCTGTGGAGTGAGGGATGCTACAGGTGGTAGTGCTGGTATTAATGGTGGAGGTGGATCTTACCTGTGGGGTGGTCACTCTGAAGGTAGTTCCCGCCGTGGGAGTGGCAGGTCGTGGGGAGATGTTGTTTTGGGCCTGGGCCTGGGCCTGGGCCTGGGCTAGGGCTTGCTGGGGAACCATGACCAGCTGGCCCATCTCAGTGCGCACCAACACCATTCCTGCACAATGGAGGAGACACAGAACACACAGAACCACAACATTATCTGGTGAACACCACAGAACAACTTTATTCATTCCTCATTAGAAAATACTGCCCGTTGTAAGAGTAGGCCTATGTGTGTCAAAACATATGAGAAATAGTCAGAAAGTCATGTTGGTACTATAAGACACTGTATCAACATAAGACAACTACACCACTGCAGTAACTGAATAATAAGCTCATTAACTCATTTTCCTTAGAATCACAGTCAGCAAGTCAGCCCACTGAAATAAAGCACAAGTTCTCTATATGCCATCTTGATAAACAGCCTAGATAATTTGTAAGACTGACCAGGCAACATCAATAATATCCATGTATCGGGATATAGCTCCCCAACCATTTTACAACACTGGGGTGAATGTTATATCATATTCAAGAGATTAGTATGCAAAGCAGGGGCGTAGCCACGGGTAGGCCTGGGTTTGCACAGGCCTACCCAATTTGTTCTAAGGCCTACCCAAAAAGGAAAATATCTCAGAAAAAGTATCATCAAAAGTATCATCGCAAAGTAAATAAGTACAAAAAAACTGAAAAGTTATTTTCTAGGCCTACCCAACAATATTCTTTCTGGCTACGCCCCTGCTGCAAAGTGATGCAAAACATTGTTTGACTGTTATGACCATTGTTATCTTTGTATAAGCTTGAGTCAAACCATAGACTCTGGTCAACTGATGTTTTTTTATTACAAAGGAGCTCCAACAGAGTGATAGTTCATGAGGCAGCATGACCAATTTCTGTCCAAAGGTAATGTAGCAGGGATATTCTCCTTGCCCAAAGCCAGCAGTGTTGTGTAAGGAACTGTGGTGGCTCTTTCATGTGCCTTCTGCAGCTCTTGGCAACAGGTTCGAGACAAGAATACAGAAAGAGAGAAGATTGTGTTGTCAAGAGGCCCTCTTGAAGAGGGTATTTGTGTGTTATCGCTCTCATAACCTTCTCTTGTGCTTGAATTAGTCATTTACTGTTTGTGATAATGGTCGAAAGTTTTGTTTGATAAGAAGACAAGTAGACAGTTGACAAGTGGGAGCAGGTGACTTTCCCCAAAATTTTCTTAGAACAAAAATTGTGTATGCTCATATGTGTTCTATAACTTCAATCACACTGTCATAAGCCCCCTTCAGAAACATTTTTTTACATAAAATAAAGAAAGTAAACTAGTTTGAACCAATTTTTTTTGTCACCCATTTGAGGAGTGCGTCGTTAAGTCTCCCTAAAGCCTTACCCTGTGGGATGGTAAACCCAGGGGGTAGCTGAATGGTCGTCTGCTGCTGAGGAGGCCTGACAATCAGCTGGGGAGCTACAATCCTTTGAGGCGCAGAGAGTCCAGGTCGAAGCTGGGGCTGTGTCGGGGTAGCCACTGCAGGTGCCGATGAGGGGGTTGTGGGCCTAACCATTCCTGCGGATGTCGTGATAGTTTGCCCTGCCACACTTGTAGAAGTTTTTGACATCCCCGTAAGTGTTACAGGAGTAGCAACAGTAGTCTGGCTTGTGGGTGGGTTGAAGACAGGAGACGGAGTGGATACAGCATTTATTACAGAATTAACAGCACCAGACTGACTGGACACAACAGTTTTGGACTGCGCAAGAGAATCTTGTTTCGAAGCACCTGTGTCGGTTCCCTCTTTATTGTAATTCGCTTGAAAAGTTGCTGCAGAGCTGATAGGTCCTATCCGTGCGCCTTGCTCGACCAAGGCCGATACGGTCGTGCCATTTCCATTCTGTGCTATGCTAGCTACAATGTGACTAGGGAGTCTATGCAATGCGATAGTAGGAGTCCCTCTATCTAAAGCAATCGCTGTTTGACCTGCTGTGATGCTGGTGTGAGATACAGTGAAAGTCGTTGTATTTACACAAGCTGTAACGGTCCGACTTGAGTTAACGCCAGTTGCCCCGCTAGCCACTGCGCTAACACTTTCCGTTCTAGCTGTATTGCTATTCCTCTTTGACGTTACTGCGTTACCGTTCAAAGTCTGTATTCGAGCAGAAGCACTCCTTAGTGTGGCAGTTATGCGTTTTCTTGGTGAATCGGTGTCTGTTGACGTCTCATCGGAGTCCAAAGTAGATCCCCTAGAACTGGCGGTGCTGATGCTGACTAGCGGTGATGGCAAAGTTGCCACACCAGATGCACACTGTGTATTGATGGATGTTCCATGTGATTGCAAACCGCTCGAGCTAGCGTCTACACCGGTGCCTGAGGTGCTGGAAGCCTCACCAAAGGACGGAACGGAACTTAGTGATGAGGATGTAATTGTTTTTTCAGCGCCGATTTCTTTAGAGTTGGTTTCCTGGTGCATCTCAGATTTATGTTGTCCTTGTTGTTGTTGCTGTTCTCGTGTAGTGCCCACTTGGGCAGGTGGCGTTTTTCCTAAGTGGTGGTTTGCATTGCCTGTAGTACCAACGCCTCTTTTCTCCGAATGGGAACCTGCTGGGTTGCTTTGGCCAACAAGCTGCGACTCTAGAGAACCCACCAGATCGCTCACAGCTTTTTCGTCCACCTCTGAAAATAGCATATCTTCCAGGGGGTCGGAGGCGCCCGCCATGTTTCATCACAGAGCTCTGTCTAGTAAAAAAAAAATATTACAGTTTGAACGATTCGAATCTTCTCAATGAACCGACTACTGAATTCATATTTTTAAAGATCCAAGTGTTTGAATCACCATTGTCTGATAACATACGGAGATACAATATGCATGGCGAAATTACTGTTGCATTTAAAACTTGGCACGCAATTACATTAGCAGTAATTTAGCACCAGCATTAAGTAGTTGTTAGTATCTCAAAAGATCCATAGCAAATCTGATTAGAAGATTTGAACTGAAAGATTCAATTTTGTTTGTAGATTCAAAGTTCCCATCACAATCGCCATCGATTTTTTGGGGTGTGGGTCAAAACGCATGCGTGTTACTAGGCATTGTGGGAATAAAAATCAAATCTCTAATCATCGTATAATTCATAGAGGAGAGGGGGGAGAAAAAAAACAAATAACCCTATTTTTTTATATATTTTGAATAGATTTACTCTATTCTAAATATTGTGTTTTTCGTTGTTGAATAATACAATAGATTGAGATGTATATGTGTACCAGTTACGAAAAAAAGCAATAACAGTACAACAATGTAATTCCTTGGTCGAGTGGTATTTGGATGTGAAACGAATCCTATCCCAGAACTGTGCTCAGTGGCGATTCCGCTGAAACAACATCCCATGCAAGATCGCGATACCTTATAGTGTTACTCGTTTTAGAACAAAAAAAGAATACACATCACATGTCTGAACGGGGCGTAGCTTCTGTCATGGAATAACAGCTTGTCACGGGTGCAACAACGGGCGCCCGGGTAAGAGAAACGAAGGTCTCTTAAACATACACAGACCTATTTCCCACCATTCTTTGCAGCGTGCGTGTGCAAGAAACATGAAAACGGCCATGTCGTGGTAGCGCAGCTTGGTGGAAAGAAAGAACTGGCAAAAATAGATTGACGGAGACAAAGAAAACATCTTTCAGTTAATTTTACGCCAAGAAACTTTATCCCGTATAGTCAACCTATAACTAAGCAGCGGGCAATATGAGTGGAGGGACTCCCTACATAGGCAGTAAAATTAGCCTCGTCTCGAAGGCCGAGATTCGCTATGAAGGAATTTTGTATACTATTGATACAGAAAATTCGACTGTAGCACTTGCTAAAGGTATGTGCATGGCCAACAACGGTATAGTCAACGTCGGTATTTAGCTATAACTAGCGATTTTAGTTTAACTCGTTGTACAAATACATTCACAGTTCGCATTTTGTCTTGGTATTAATGTTGTAGCTTGACTTGCTAACGTCAGCTAGCTTGCTAACTAGCCTAGCTGTCACGACAATTGGACGCGCGTGCACTTCAAGCATTAGCCTACCGACTAGCTTGCTAATCTAAACATGTTGGTTTAACCATTTTGGAAGTAACTGGATGTACGAGGCTACCTGTAACATAACTGACTTAATCACTTTTAATTACGTGGCATTGGCCACCCTCAGAAATGGCTAGCCAGCTAAGTAGCGATTTAGCGTGATGCGCACGCACTTTGTAGGATTGTGCTTTGTTTACGTCGTGCATTGTAGCGGCTTTTCATTTTAGTACATGATGTTACTGCCACGTCTAAAACTCACTACGTGTCATTATTACTTTTGCAATTTCCCTGTACAGTCCGTTCTTTTGGCACTGAAGACCGCCCCACTGACAGGCCCATTCCTCCAAGAGATGAAGTCTTCGAGTACATCATCTTCAGGGGGAGTGATATCAAGGACCTTACCGTTTGTGAGCCCCCCAAAGCCACAAATTCTTTGCCACAGGACCCTGCCATTGTTCAAGTAAGACATACTTTAAACAATACTATTCCTGCTGTGAATGATTGAACTTGAATTTAAACATCAGGTTTATAATCAAATTACATTGCTATTAATCAGAAGGTTGCTGGTTCGATTCCCGCCCGTTCAAAATGACGTTATGTCTTTGGGCGAGCACTTCACCCTACTTGCCTCGGGGGGGAATGTCCCTGTACTTACTGTAAGTCGCTCTGGATAAGAGCGTCTGCTAAATGACTAAATGTAATGTGGTGGTCAGTTAAATTATCACTGCGTGTTGTCTCCTTATTTTCTTCCCCAGTCCTCTCTTGGATCTACTAATCCTCCACCTGCATCATTCCAGCCAGCTGGGTCATATGCTCCGTTTAGCAGGGCACCTCTTCCCCCCTACAGCCAGCAGTTCAGCTGCACCCCTTTGGTGCCCCAGCCTTTTGGAGCAGTTGTTGGAGGTAGATGAACCATTCCTTCCTAAAGACCTTCCCTTTGCAAACTGTTTGTGCTTTCCCCATCACTCAAGCGTTTTTTTTGTGGTCCCTCAGGGCGCTCCAGCCCTCAGCGTGAACCTCAGAGGAAGAGCCCTACCCTGGAGCAGGCTGTGCAGACTGCCCCTTCAGTTGTCTCAGCACCACCTGTTCCAGTGGGACAAAGGATCCCATCAGCAGCATCAGGACCCAGGCCCCCTACCACTGCAGGAAGCCAGAGACCCCCTGACTTGTTGGAGCAGAGGCGGGGTGAGGAATGAGGATGGCCAGCCTGGTCCTACACATTCTACATTTTACGCTACTACATAAACTATGGTTGATACGTAGAAAGTGATGTTTTTTCTGATCCATAGGCCCTGAGGTCCATAAACTGTCCCGACCAGATGTTGAACAAGGGGGTGGTGATAACCGTGAAGTCAATAGACGTCAAGGCGGTGGGTTTCAGGGTAAATGGCTTGTTTGTTGACTTGTTCATTGTCATGTACCATATAGGTGTCTTGCATCAGTGTCTTTTGTCCACATTTGAATTATTTTGCCAGCATGTTACGCAAACATTGCGTTACTATGGCGTTAAGTATCCTCTTCTGCCTGTGCTCACCCCCAGCTGGCCCCCAGCCTCCCCGGCGTGGGCGAGGAGGAGGTCACCGTGGCAGGGGACGCTTCACCGTTCGCAGGGACGGACCCATGAAGTTTGAGGAAGACTTTGACTTTGAGAGTGCCAATGCTCAGTTTAATAAGGAGGAGATTGACAAGGAGTTCCAGAGCAAACTCAAGCTGAAAGGTACGAGGGCTGTTATTTCATCTGACTGCATCCAACTGTTACTATTAAATGTCCAAGTCCTCATTTGACAGGGCCGTTGTGCCTTTCCGAGAAAGATTACCAGAACAACATGAATTTAACCATTGCCAGAACATTGCCATTATATTTTTGACAGCACTTGTATTAACCTAGTTTGTAAGAGACTATTCTAAAGCTAGATGTTATGTCGGCAAACACAGATGACAAACCAGAAAAGGCAGATAAGGCTCTCAACGGAGAGGAGAAGGTGGACTCTGGAGTGGAAACCCAGAACAGTGAAGGCAATGTTGAGGAGGAAGAGGCACCAGCATCCAGCTGTTACTATGACAAGTCCAAGTCCTTCTTTGACAACATCTCTTGTGACGATACAAGGTTTGATTTCATCCTGTTGTAGTTAGTGGTCATTGAGGTACCACCCGTGTTACACAAGTGGCAGAGGTGGTCTAGCTCATGCTGCTGGATGTTTTTGAATATAATTCATCTCAATGCCCTAAACTTTAGATGCCTAACTTTAAAAAACTAAAGATTTTGCAAACACAGCAGCCTGTTAACTTGATGGAAAGGATATTTTTGTTAGTGGCTGTTAGTTTTGTAGTAACTGTTTTTAATTTGCTTTCATAGGAAAGCAGCTGAAAGAGCCGCTGGCTTCAATAGGTAAGTCTGAACATGGACTCTTGATGTCTTTGTTTGTGTCTCTAATATCTCTATTGGCTCTGTGGGATTCTGTGTTTAATGTCCTTGTTTGTAATAGGGAGCGACGGCAGACTTGGGCAGAAGAGAGGAGGATGAACTCTGAGACATTTGGGATCCCACTGAGGCACAACAGAGGCCGGGGAGGGTTCCGTGGCCGAGGGGGTATGGGCTTCCGCGGTGGACGTGGGCGTTCGGCGAGCCGGGGGTCCTTTGCCCCCCCCCGTGGAGCCCCTCCTGGCTTCAGAGGTGGCTTTAGAGGGGGCAGAGGTGGCCAGCAGTTCTCTGACTTTGAATACAGGGTAAATCATTCGGGTTCATCTTTTTCACACCATCACACAGTGCACTGTGTAATTTGAATGTTACAATTGGGGTGTTGTGCTTTCGTCTAAACTTGTTTTGGTTTCTTCCAGAAGGATAACAAAGTGGCTGCGTAGTACTTCATAGGCAAGATCGGATCAAAAAAGAATTGTAGCCCTTCAAGGTCCAGCTATTTGTTTTTGTCTCAACTTCTGACAACAAGAATGAAGATGTACTCTGTAAATTTGTCACCAGCACTGGGGTTGACCGACTTCAACGGGTGTGAATGCAGCTTCTTTACCCAGTTCCTTTTTTAAATCAAAGGAAAGTTTTTTTGGAGAAAATGTTAAGCTTTGTTTGACATACAGTAATCAGAGGGACAAGTACACATGTAAATACCTTACTTCCGTGGAATTATTCAGTATTTTTGCATCTATTCGAGTTCCTTTCTTACTGAAATTGTATTTGAAATTGTTCTGTTATGTGTAAAGATGTATGCAGAAGCCCGCTGATACTGTGATGAGTACTTCGATCACTTAAAAATAGCTTTATTTTTGGGATTTATCCTGTAAGGTATCTTAGGAGCACTAAAATCCTTTGCATTTCTTGTTTGGTTACAGTTTTTAAATATACTTTTACTACACTTCTTGGTAGCCAGTTATCCAGTATTTCAAACATCCAGTTGTACTTTTGCCAAGTTTTTTAGTCGGAGGAAAATTCTTGTTTCAGTGTTCTTGGGGTATATCAAGTTGATTGTGGCTTGCATGGGCTTACTTGGCTTTGGTTTTTGTTTTAGAGATTCTGCCTCAAAAAGAAGTAATTCATTCAGATATACTTGTAATGTGACATTATGTACATGGAAAGAAACGGAAGGACATCCTGAATAAAACTTAAGAATAAGATGGGTTTTCACTAATATGGATGGTTGGATGCCAACATTTCCTAAATGGACTGATTATCGAATGTATTTCTAGCTACATTTTATTTGTACCACAAATACAGTGGCTTTAACACATTTCTGTTTTTTTAGACGGGGCATTTGGTATTCTAGTTATCGAGAAGACTGCTCTTCTATTGCCGATAGCATCGATTACATTTCTACCATTGCTAATGGAGGTTAAGCAATGACTGCAGTTACTTTTATCCAGTGATGGGCTGACAATTCACTTGTTTTTGTTAAACGTAGACGTAGTGCCTGCAGGGTCTGTATTATGTCATGTAGGTGCCATAGAACTTTTAGGCAGTGGTGACTACTCTACACCAATTATGGCTTGCTTTGGAGTACCCTGTGTCACCATGATTTCCTGTCCGTCTCTTTCCACAGCTATGTATTTGACATCGAAGTATAATTTAACACTCCGTTTGACATACCCATACATTAAAAAGGAAGACCCTCTAAAGAATTATTGACTTAATTTTTCCCCCCCAGTGATGGTAAAATTAGATCATTTGTTTGATTATTCTTATTTGTTATACCAGTGCAGACTAAGAGTTTTGGGAACTTGTGTTTGAAAAAATACCTTTTGTCTGGCTTTGGCCTAGACTTCTATGGGATAATGGTTTTGGTTTCTAAGACTTGGGGGAATCAGGCCAGTGCCTTTTTCATGTAGGAAAGCACTAAGTGTGCCAGGGGTGGGTGTAGCTCAATGGTATCTGACTGCAGATCTAGAGGTCACGGGTTCAATTACCCATCTGAATGTCGCTATGGATAAGTGTCTGCTGAATGAATACATAACATGACAAGAGTTAAGCTTATTAATAATTTGGGAAACCTCAGAACTTTTTCCACTTGTTATAAACGCCAGCATTTCTAATTGATAGTGTTGGGGTTTGTGTCATGCGTTAGATGTATTCCCTGCCTTGTCCTTGTGGTTCTATTGCAGTCAATTGTTCAGCATCAACATTTTGACATATTGTCTATTTAATTGCTCCTCTGGTGTTAATCAGACTTCGCAGTAGTTTACTGGATTAAGAGATCAAAATTGCGTACAATGTATTTGATCAGGATTTTCTGTCCCCCCCCCCCCCCCCCCCCCCCCCCCCCCCAAAAAAGAAAAATAGTATGTTTGGGGCTTACTAGAATGATGGAGTTATGTCTCCTACTATAATAACTTTTTCAGTTGACACATGTAAGATGTCCTATTGGATAGCACTACAAGATGAATCTCATTGATCTTAATGTGGGAGCAGATATGAAACGTCTAATGCTGTTAGAAATTTGCTGTTTGACTGGAAATTGTACAGATTCTCAGAGCTCAGAACACTGCATGACAGCCACTTAATCATTACCATGTCTTATCCATGAAAAGTAGGTATTAAGTTTGGGCTGTTGCAATAACGCAGTGCTGAAAATTGTTCATATGTTTGTTACCCCTCTCAACCTTTGAACTTGTAAACAAAATATTGTTTCTTAACAACTAAGCATGGTGTACTTTCAGTGGGCTGCCCTCAGCAAACTGAGTTTTTACAGACTATTAAAATAAACAGTTGTTCAATATAAATGGCTCCTGTGTTTTTGTGTGAGCTAATTTGGTCAGGATTTATGTATGTATAAATTCAGATTCAGAACCATGGACTTAGAACCAGGACTTCTAAACATGAAGGCTTTGGAGCACCATAACGCATTAATCAAGAGAGTGTACACTGTTTCACTCAAGTTTAAGTAAAGAAGTGTGGGCTCTGACATATACTTAAGTAAAAGTAGCCATTGCTGCTACCTGTTGGACCTCACGTCATATACATTAATACAATACACTATAGAGACACCCAGCGCATTGCCAGGAATCCTTTTTATTTTACCTAGTTACAAAGTGTTGGATTTTAAACCAGTGAGCGACTGTGCCTAAAACTCCTCTATTTAACTTGGCCTCGTAATCCCTGCCTGTTAGACTACCTGCTAGACGACCTGCATTCATTTTGTACGACATGAACTCGGCATGTTTCGGCCTGTATTCATTCTACATGCTCTAGGTGGCGTTGCTTCTGATAAATAGAAGTAAGTAAGCTGTAAAGTAGGAGGAGTAGCATACAGTAGGTCTATTGATTTTCAGTGTTTTGCTCTTTCGGATGAGAACGCTTGTCATAAGAACTGCATAAAATACCAGTTATTTTGCCGTCTCCGAACGCGAAGTTTGTTTTGCCATGCGCCTTCAGACGGTACTGCACTGTGGCGTATGTCTCGGACTGAGCATCAGCTAGCTAGTAGCCTAATAGCTAACTTTAGCGAAGATTAATTACGGTATACGTTGTCTTTAAGCACAAGTATTTATTTAGTCAAAATGTCTGTAGTGTTCGTACCTAAAAGACTAAGAGGGAAAGCGAAAATCAACCAGGAAACAATACAAAGAGTAAGTAAAACTCGGAAGCTGAACTTGATAGGTAACCACTAGCTAACGTTAGCTAAACCATTCCTGCCAGCAGTGGGAGTAGCAACAATAAAATGCAATTTACTGACCCTTGTTATTGTTTATTTTTATTTTACAATGTACAGTTATTGGACGAAAATGACCAGCTGGTGCGGTGTATAACAGAATACATGCAAAAAGGAAGAGCAATGGAATGTGTACAGTAAGTCACAACTATGCTGGTTGCTATAAACGCACCCACTCTGTGGAACATGTTCATGTAGCACTACTTATAATTCAGCACGGCATGATCAATCTTTATATATTCTATGATTTCTGTTCATCCAGGTATCAACAAATATTGCATCGTAACATCGTTTATTTGGGAACAATTGCAGATGCCAGTCCGGATTTGGTTTCAAACTCAAACGTACGTTGCCTTAACTATCCTCACCACTGAATACTATTACAGTGAACAACTCACTTAATCCGAATGTATTCCACATTTTATTTTCCAGACATCCGACAATAACGTAGAACCATCAGAATGTAACTCCCTGAATGGACAGCACGCGACAGTTAACATCAAAGACTTAATTCCTTGATGATCCATGATTGACAGTCAACAATCTCCCACACCCTACTATTTTCACGTGGTCATTTTCTACCTGTGCCATTCCATTGTTCATGTACAATTATTTTCAGGTCACCATGGAAAAACGTTTTTCACCCTTGTGAATCACACAGTTAGTAGCTGGTATAATAAACGTTACTTGTATTCAAACGTATATTTGTTTAACCGCAATATATCCTACATTGAGTGAAAAAGTTTGATTCTGGTACTATTGTAAGACTGGCTATATTATCGAATGTCAGGCAGTAGCAGCTTTCCCCACACCAAACTAAAACAAGCACAACTTATCTAGCAGAACATCACCTTTTAAAACAACTGTTCGGTCACCATCACCTATAGGGAATAGTTACATGTGAAATTCACAATTATAAAGAAAACACAACCATAATTAAATTGCTAGTCATTTTTATTCTTTTTTTGTTTGTTTGTTTTTGCATTGCTGGTACACTTGGAAAGATTCAGTTGCCAGCTCAAGAGAACAATAAGCAACATAAGCCAAGCAATCACCCTTCATATCTTCTATCAGGGTACTTTTTTTCTTTTTTTTTTGTAGAAGCCACTAGTAAACCATTTGACACAGCTGAGAAATGCTAACAGTTACAGTCCAAGGTCTTTAAAGATGTCTTTAAAAAAGGCTGCAACAGTTCGGGAGATAACACAGACAAAAAGCAACAAACCCTATATTTTGATTGTGCAAAGCACAGAACTATAAAAAGATATATATTTATATGTATATACAGCAAACGATTCTCTGTAAACATGGTAAGTATGTTAGTTTTCAGAAAACATGGTGTCATTTCATAAATACAGGCAACATTGGCATCCGCAAACATCACAAAAAGTTAACATTCTGGGCATTTAAATACAGCCCATAGCCATAGAAACTGAATAAACATGGGCTCAAAATACCCTAATCACACAATGTTTTAGTGTTTATAATGGCATATTTGGTAACCTTTATAGATATATGGTGTAGATTAACTCTGTAGTAAAGAAAAATGTGCTTTTCACATCTTGGGAAAAAATAATGTTTTATGTAATATGCCTATATTATACTAAGATACAGTAATGGTATGTAATAACGTGTAAGAAAATACAAAAATAAGATTAATACTGTCAATATTTGTACAAGAAAAATATTGTATTTCAAAGAAACAAGAGTTAGCAAGGTTTTGGAGTTAGTGTCATTCTGAAGCAAACTGCCAATCAATGAAAAAAAAGAAATGAATGTGCTTCTGATCATAAAGACTCTACACTAGGGCACGTCACTTTCCTTGTGATCAATAATCTCAGATCATTAGTCATCTCTCAAGCACCATTCATCTTCTGAACAACGCTTTGGTTGGAAAATTATTCTGCAAGTGCTATTAATACCAACATGGCACATAGTTAGTTATAACTTTTACTCTGTCAGTTGTTGAAAAAGGAGTGTAGTACTCTCAAATTACACACCTCTGCAATGATTATTATATTTATGCTGAGCCTGCTCAAAGCCTCTTAATAAAAAGAAGAAAATTATTTATAATTCAACTTCAGTAATTTACAAGCTATGGAACAGTAGATAGTAGCTGTAGTCCGAGTCATCTTACATGAGATTTGGCAGTTACAACTAAGTAGACACAGTATATAATTATGGGCTAAACTGAAGCACCCCCTTCTGACCCCAATGACCCTCCCCCTTACATGTTTTCAGCTGCAGAAGCAAAGTGGGTGATGACTGTGTCTCTCAAGCTCTCATCTGAGGAGAACACTGCAGGGAACTGATCAGCCATAGACACGACTGCTGGACTAAACACTGTCAGCATGAAACATGCATTGCTCACAGCTTACATGGCAGTTTACAACATGTCTGTTTTCAAATGGAAACTTCTGAACTTGAAAACTTGAAAAAGAACTTGAAAAATACTTATAAAATGTCAAGCCATTGAGTATTACAATTAAATTTAGCCTTAGTAGAACAAATATTACCGTCTCCGATTTACAGGCGCTTTCGTTACCAACGGTCGCAGCTTTGATGTTAGCTCAGCAAATGCAGCCACAGGTATTTTTACCGGCCCGCCGCACCGTCACCTTGGGGGTCGTTGGGTCACATCAGTACTGGTGCAGGTAGGAGGGCCTGTGCTCGTGTTTGAGGGGGAAGGATTTGAAGCCCTTGCTGATGGGTTTGTGCTGTTGCTGCTGTTGCTGCTGCTGCTGCTGCTGGGTGTAGGGGAAGCCGGAGGAGATGCCTGTGGAGGGGGAGCAGTCGCCGGCAGTGGACCACACTGGAGACTGTAACATCTGCATGGAGTCGCCCCACTGGGAGGAGGGGATGTTCATCTGGTACAAGGAAGAGCTTGGATTGGGCATGGTGTTGGTGTGGGCCGAGTGTTGCCAGGGCGCCTTTGGTGGCCAGGTCTTTGTCTTGCTGTCCTGTAGAGTCACAGAGGGCCGGTTAGAGGAACAACCTTCCAACACCCATGTATTGTATGTACATGTATTTGTAAAGGTAGACTTATCAATTCTAAAAAGTAATCTAGAAGCCGCAGGTTGTTAACATCCTAAGTCCAACTGTTACACAGAGACTGGTTACCTGGTTGTTTTCATCTCCCAGGTGATGGAGGGGAGGGGAGGGGAGCGTGCACACGTCCTGCTCCCCACAGCTGTGCTTTCTGTAGGTGGAGCACACGCAATGACTTCAACCAACATCACAGTATCTGAGATTTTATTTGATGAACCATAACATTCAAATTTGTGACTGTGCTATTAGGGAACATGATGACCTGTCATAACACTGTCAATGAAGTATTTGAAGCATCTAAAACACTGAAAACTATTACACGTGTGGTAAATTTGTGTACTTATGATCTTTTACGTCTTTTAACGAGCCTTGATGTAAAATACAGGATGTGTGCAAGGCTGAACTGTACCTTCTTTGTTTAACGGCTGCTACGAGGTCGGGCCCAGAAAACATGGAGAACAGGCTGTCCCCATTGGCTGAGGAGGTCTCATCACTGGAGCTGGCGGAATCCCCCTGATTGGCTGACCAGCTGCTGTTGACCGCCTCCCTATTTACATAGATGGCGTTTGTCAGAACATATTCACAGGCGCCATGGTCAACTCGCTGCAGTCTTGTTCTCACCCTTTCACAAGTCAGGCATTGCTAAAAGGCATGTGTGATTCAGAGGCATATGGGCACCAACCATAGCACCCACACTGGGGATTTGGTGGTGTGAATGAGATGATATTAGACATAAACAGTGCCAGGACAGAACACTATAGTCTGTGGACAGATGGGCAGGAAGACATATACAGACTGACAGGCAATCAGAATAGGATAGGACAGACATACCCTTCACTGTAGTACTCTGGGTGTGACCAAGTCCTGTGCTGCTCGTCGGGGAGGGGCCAGTTTCCGCGGGCGTTGCTGGGCCGACGGATGTGCTGCACCTGTCGTTTCTGCTGCATGGCCTGGTTGACCCCGGCGACGTAGCGCGCAAACTCTGGGTCGGACCCGACTGCATGTGAAAGGAGAAAACCCACCATGAGGATTCTGACGCCATCAGCTCTCTGTGGTTTTGTGCCCCAAAGCTCAATCCGTTTATCCAGACTGTCTACCATAGCAGAAACGGCACAATAGCCATAAGTCAGCTCGACACAATAGACCGGCCCGAGTCAATAGAGTCTGCTGCTACTGTAAAAATAGCCAGCGACACATTCTAAATTCAGCACAAATTGTCAAATTCATCACAACCGCTGGGAGGGGAAAACAGCTGCTACAGCGACCTACATTCTTCCTCTAGAGAGGACACCAGAGACCAAAGTTCAGAGTTACTGTCATCCGTCTAGATCACTGAGTAGAATTGAGCAGATACTACTGAACTACAATTAACTCCTGAGGGAACAATAACAATGCGAGATTTCATTTAAGAGATCCTATTTAAAAAACACCCAATAACTACTTGAGCCCAGGATAGATCCCAAGTCAACTGCAGCATCCAGTTTCTGTCAGCTCAGCCTCACAATTCCAAACGCCTCAGTGGCTGCTGGGAATAAGGAAGCACTTATTGGGTACCTCTCCTCACCCGCGAGACAGTGTTAGAAAAAAGGGATCGAAAATGAAAAAGGCAGACTCTGTTCCCCCAGGCTAATGACTACCTGACTAATGACTGCAGTGTTAAAACAGGAAACGGGAGTGTCTCTCCCCTCTCCTTCTCTGTCTTTGGAACAAAACCGCAGAGTCAGCATGGCTGTAGGTCTTCACTGCTGACAGTTCTGTTACACTGAATCCCAAGAGCTCCCAAAAGCTTTCTGCCATCTCACACACACCGTCTCACTCTCACACCGAGTTATATTCACTCATAAACACACTCAAACTCTCACTCACAGTCTCAATCACACTCTGGTTAACGGTTCACATCCATGTTATAGGGAATCACCGAGTCACGTGAAGTGTCTCTCAGTCGCGTCAAACTGAATAGTGACTCACCTGCAGGGTCAAAGGGCAGGGTGTCTCCCAACACTCCAAACACCCCCTCGTTCTGGTCCCTGTTAGGCCAGGTGTTATTGCGGGGTCCCTGGGGCTTCTGGCCCAGCATCTCAGACATGACACTGTCCATGTAGGTGCTGACCAAGCCCAGGCTGTAGAGGTCAGAGCTCAGGTCTGGCAGGCCAGGGGAGCCCCACTGGCCAATGGGCCCCAGAGGGGACAGCCCTCCTGGGGGCCCCTGAGGAGCAGGAGGAGGGGGCTGCTGGCTGGAGCCGCCCAGCCACTTGCTTGGCACTCTCTGCTGGGGCAGGGCCTGGGGCGGGGGCTGCTGATTGGGCAGCTGATTGGGCAGCTGTGGCGGAGGCTGCTGCTGCTGAACCATGGGCTGTAGGAGATGCTGATAGTACTGCAGGGTCTGCTGGGAGGGCTGCTGCTGAGGAGGGGGCTGCTGCTGCTGCTGCTGCTGCTGCTGCTGCTGCTGCTGCTGCTGCTGTTGCTGTTGCTGTTGTTGCTGCTGGGGCTGCTGTTGCTTCTGTGCAGGCTGCTGGGGCGGGGGCTGGCTCTGGGAGGGGGGCTGCAGGGCGCCGTGGGAGACGGCCTGGGCGGTGGGAGTGGCTCCGGAGGGGGGCTTCAGCTCGGCGGCGTTGGCAGACGCCACCGAGTTCCTCCTCTTGACCAGCGGGGAGGCCTGCTGGGACTTGCCCATGTTGAATCCTGAGAGAAAGTCAATGACGTCCTGCATCTCCTGGTCCGTGGGCAGGTTCATGCCCTGGTCGTCCGACACCGAGCCGTTGGCCAGCTGGGGCTGGCCCGGATCGGGGGGCCCGGACAGGCTCCCCATCTGCAGGATGCTCTGCAGCCTCCCGTCAGCCTGGCCCAGACTCTTATGCTTGTCCTCGGCGCTGCCGGCCACCAGCGAGCTGCGAGACGGGGTGCTGGGGATGGAGTAGCTGCCCCCGCTCCCTGCCGAGCTGGAAGAGGCTTTTTTGGTGAACTTGGAAGTGAGTTTGGAGATGGTCTTGGGCAGGCCGCTGGAAGCTTTCGAGCCGTTGCCGGAAGGCAGGTCAGCCTGCGCGCCGTAGTCTGGGATCTCCCGCTGGAGCTGCATCTGAATGGTGGGCAGGGCCTGCTCCCTGCAGGAGGGGAAGAAGATCAACACCACCCTTCAATAACACAGGAAAGATGAAGAGACGGGAAGAAACTAAAGGGATCGTCCTCGGAGCCTAACCTTCCTTGAGTAATAAGAATAAGAATGAGTGCAACAATTTCATAGTCCCATAATTGGTCCAACCCTAACTTCTTGACATTTCTGTCTGGATATGCAAACATCTGCTTCAGCAGAGTCCCCGTTTGTTATGGAATGCGTAGTTGTGTGATGGGCAGCGCACGCTCACTTTCTCTCCTTCCACCTGTTGATGTCGAAGACAGCAGTGTAGAGGACGTCCACCAGCCCCAGGGTCTTCTCTGGGTCCAGACTTCGCTGCAGCAGGGACATGGTGGCCGGATCCTCCTTCAGGCACCTGCATGCGGGACCGGAATTAATAGATTATTTGGAATTAAGACACGCCGCCGCATTCAGGGAACAATGATAATCTCTTTGAACTGTTCTTAGAAAGTAATTAGGCCAGAGGTAGCCTTGCCTCGTCCGGCGTCATTAAGCTACGTTTTGGGTGTAATGTTTTATGATTCAACCACAGTGAGCGGTTACTGGGTGAGTCATGAGGGTAGACTGCAAGCTTAGGCAAGGTCTATGAAAGTGGGACTGTATTATGTGTTCGTATCGAGTTTGGAGGTGAGCCACTTAAGTAAATCACTTACCAAGTGGAGGGCACTTGGACCACCACCCTGGTTCCCTCCAGAGTGATCTGGGGAGCGTAGGCTTCCTTGTTCTCAATCTGTGCCGTGTCAACAACCACCTGTGCACGCACACACACACACACACACAGAGGGAGAGCTGTATCAGCATAGCTACTAATAGAATGCATTTTCCACACCGTGTGTTGCGCTTGTGCAAGCAGTCTTTGAGGGTACATTGGTCTTTTTTATCTTAAGACGGTAAGTCAAAGCAACTAGAGCACTGATATCTTCCACCAGCGTAACACACAGTGTCTCCTTATCTATAACAGTAACACAACATGACTTAGGAAGTAAAAGTGCATTGCTTTTTGACCAGGCAGAGCATGTGGGGACTATCAGTGGAAGCCGATTTGAGAGATTGAAAAAGATCTTGTGTGAGAAAATAAGCAGACTGAAAACAAGCTAGCCTGACATTTACCAATTCTTTGAAAGAGGCTTTACCTAGAGGCCCTCGCACACACAACTGGGTCACCATAAGGGAGGACTCTCTTCCTGTATTACAGGAAGTCGGCCAGCCTATTGTTATTTATAGAGCAGGTGTATCCTCAGGACCTGGGGCTATCGCACAGCTAAGGCCCGTCATGCACACACATACACACACAAAAAAGAGCCCAACAAGGAAGGCGATAGACAATGACCAAAACACAAAAAGAAATAACGTGTTTTTCCTGGAAAGCGTCAACTGGGAGTAATGGTTTTGAAGCAGGACTGTTGTGTAGCTGAGTTGTTATGGTGACTCCCCGTGCTTCTCTGCTCTGATAAGGAGTTCACGTAAAGCCCGACCATCCATCACCCAGGTTTTTGTTTTACATTCGGCTGCGCTGGCCTGCATGGATGAAGGAGAACACACCCTGGCCTGGGCCCACACAGACACCCCCAGCCAAGCAGACCACACGGGGGGAATAAACACCGGAGCTGCAACTCTGGAAGAACTACTGCCGCTGGGAAGAGCGAGAGGACCGCTTGCGAGATCCACCCGGGCGACCCTGTGCCTCACCCAGACGGAGCAGGAATGTGAGCCTCCTTTGTGTGTCAACACCAGGGTTTGTTTGCGCCCCTCAGCCAGTCAAAAGGAGTCCTACATAGCTTCCCACCTCACAGACAATAGGGCTACATGTTACAAAAGAGACTAGTTCATCCACAGACGAGAGGATGTACCGTAAACAAGGTTGTTTTACAATGCTGTGTGTGGGTTAAATAACACTAACGTTAATGAAGAACCTGCCCTCAGTTCAGCACGCTGACTGTTGACTGAACTATTAACATTCTCATGACCTGTGAGTTTCATGTCAAGTCAGTTTGCCTCACATATCCCAAGTAGTGGACCAATCACACAATGAATATTGTCTAACCGGATTAACAGGTGAAGTCTGTTATGTCTGCTGTATATTATCCAGCCTATGAAAAAAGCTTATTTTTTCCCCCCATCCCCTCTCTCTTCTTGGTAGGTTGGACCATAAAACACCCCCACCAATAACAGTAACATCAACAATTATAGTGGTGCAGTCCACTGAATGTACTGTGTGGCCCGGCCCTGTACTCACCAGCCCCGCCTGGGCAAACAGTAGCTGCACAGCGGTCTTGCAGGCCCCTCTCCAGCTGGAAGGGCACACCTGGTTGAGGACCTCGGTGACGGGGGAGTCGTCTCTGGGAGTCACGCCGTTCTGGCCCACCGCCTCCTTAATGAGCTGCAACATGGTGTGCTGAGGAGACAGAGACAGAGGAGGCTGCCAGTGAGACGGGCTAGCAGGCCGCTGCCGCCGCCGCCGTGGCAACACACGCAGTAACACTGGGACACAGTGACGCATTGTCCTGTTGGCTCCAGAGACCCAAGGCCCTGTTGGGATGAACACTTGGCTTGGGTGTAATCTACACACTGGAAAGATTGCTAGGGACGACCGGATGTGTGAAATCTAGGCTGCACAACATTCGGTTTATACAGTTAGTTGTTCAGGCATACTAGGAAGTCTTTTTTATAAACAGCAGCCTTGCCAAGGCCAAGACGCACATAACTCACCAAGGGTCCAAACAGACATGACCTTCCAAACGACCCCTTGCAACTGACAGGGCAAAATAAAGTACTCTGGCACGAGCGAAGGTCACACAAAACAACATGTGAGGAAACCACCCGTCATTGTGGTAGGTCTGTGTCAGGATGCTTTGAAGTGTGTGTGTGTGTGTGTGTGTGTGTGTGTGGGGGGGGGGGGATGTACCATCTTCAGTTTGAGGTTCTCTGCTGCTGACTCGTTGAAGGACACTCCTTTCAGGAAGTGGGAACCGATCTGAACTGGGATGGTGGGCAGTTCACACTGAATGGGCTGGGAGGTGGTCTGCATCCTGCCGGCCTGCTGGGCCTCAGCCTCGCTGCAGCAGCCCTTCACACACACACACGCAACGCACAGACAATGGACACACAAAAATACACACAAATGGTTTGAGGCAGATCCCCATCATGGTCAGTCAGATCATGTCATGTACCTCTCCTCTACATGTTGTGTCAAGTCAAGCTGGGAGAATCAACCTACCTGCAAAGCTGACTCCACAGATTTGGGACTGAGGTGAAATCCAGCCTTCAGTGCATACTCACTGTGGCCAAGGCTTTCTAGCGCTGCTTTATAAGCCTGGAGGAACAGCAGTAGAGACAGAAGGGTACACATCAGGTCAATGTAACTAGGTCGCCGAGTCACACTTCCAAACACATTGACTTGAAGCAGTGCTGAAGCAGCAGCCTCTCACCTGTAAGGCGCTGTCTGTCTTCATGTTGAGCTCCTTCAGTTGGTGTTCTGGGATGGTGATGTTGTTGGAGCAGAAGAGCTGCTGCACCTGCAGGCCTGCCAGGCAGCCGTCCCGACCCCTCTCCCTCAGCCGCCCTGTCGCCTGGAGCAGCCACGAGCACACACACAGTGTGAAGAAACACAGTTCCTTCAGGTTAACTTACCATAGATGTCATCTATATTCTAGGTATTTATATGTTATGTTATGCCAGGTTGCTTTGCATTGTCTTGTCCTAAGAATTTCAGTGCCCTGTCTGACCCTGTGTTCTGTGCATCTGACAATTAAAGACTTGAACTTGGTCAGAGGAACAGACACACTGGGATTAATATAAGGCAAATAAGAGGCCAGAGAACATTGACTGTAACCGAGTATGCAGAGAGCTTGCCTCCCTCAGTCTGAAATTCACAGCAGAGGCCAAGGCCCATACCACACCACAGCACAGCACATTCCATCAGGATCTCCAGGCCTTGTCCCTCCAGGGCCCAACCACTCCACATGCCAGAGCTTAGCAGATCAATCGGGTCACTATTCTCCATTCTGGCTCACTGTACATAACAAAGCTCAAAATGGGCCAGAGGGACTGATTAGCTTTGGGATTAGCTCGCTCCCCTCACAAAATGGCCTCCATCCTCCATTCCAGGAGCTGGGATTTTAGGATGGTCGTGTAGCATGGCACCACAGGTCCATATACACAAGCTTTATTAAGAGGAAATAGGAAATTGTGGCTGGGTGAGATTTGCAGCCAACGGCATTTCTCTGGAATGTAGAACAGACAGGGCTTTTCACCTCCAAGACACCAACCCCCATTTCCCCAGCAGCCAGACCAGGAAACTCTGGGGGCTCCTGGGGGGTAAGTTGCCCCTCTGCATACCTCTGCTGCACCCTTCCATGAGCGAGAGGCCTCCTCCAGTTCAGTGAGGGGCCCAGGGCCCGTGCTCTGGGAGCGGGCGTTGGTGCGCCGCTCTTGGGCCTGGGCCAGGGCCTCTGCCAGGCAGGACTGGGCCACGGGCTGGACCTTCTGCAGGGCCTGGGACAGGAACTGGAAATGAACCTGCATCACAGTCAGGAAGCAGCGGCCCAGCACCTGGAAAACATTAAACACCACCCATCAGTACGACATCATCATTATCAGAGGGAAAAAAAAGTAAGAGTCAATATCCAATTACACTCTCAAATTCTATTTCCAAAGGGACTTGAGAAAAGGATAGGAAAATAATTCTCACATTAAGGTTTATATATTGATATTAATATATAGGTATTAATTAATGTCCTACACAGGCACATACTGAACTGAAGAAATTTGAATTATATTTTCTGTAACAAACTGGAAAGTATGTAGCCACAATGCGTCTCAATATGACAAGCTCTTTGACTTCTCAAAAAACACATGGCTGTGAGCCAAGAGATGACAACTTAGCTCAGGCATTTCAAATTTTTATAAGTGAGGTGCTGTCGCCATTAACGTCTGCTTCGGTGACTTTGCCGTTTGTCCCAAAATAGCCCAACTCTTCACCTACGATTTTTTCTATTCATCATAATAAGATGTTCAACCCAGAATCAAATGCTTCACGTAAATCCACTGCCTTAAGGAAGTTCCCCTTTATAGAAAAAAACGAAGACAGTAGGACATTTGACAAATTAGCCATGAAAATAGAAAAAAGACGTCAATACATTGTGGGATAGCAAATGAGAAACAACCTTCAATGCGTCCAGGAAAATAAACAAGCGCACAACATTATTTTCTGAAGCAAACCTTTTCCAGACATTTCAGAATGGCTACTTCTCTAGGACATAAGTGACAACTAGATGCTGTGTAACCAGGTCTGTATTAAGGCCATGTTATGCTGTTCTCAATTGCACCACCTACTACAACAACAACCCACAATATAAACTTCAGCATCCACAAGCTTAAATAACAGCTACTTCCTTATTAGGGAATGTCATTCCTGCTATAAATCAGAGTCAGGCCCTCGGTTTAAAGAGCTCAAATCAATGCTTGTGATAAAATGAGAACCAAAACAGCTGGCTGTGTGCCTTCAATCCTAGACATTACTGGTCATTGTTGTGCTCATTTTTCCACAGGGCAGCAGGCCAGACTTGTGGGGATCGGGCCTCCCCCTAACGTGCCCAGAGGGTGCGAGAACCATCCGGACTGAGGAGAGGAGCGTTTGTTGCTGTCCAGTTAGCATAAATGAGGGCAACAGGACACCTAAGCGGACAGCTCTGTCGTCACATGGCCGTCTTTTTCAGGTACATGCTGAAAATATCTCTGGGCTGAGTTGTAAAGACAGAAATATGTTGCTCCGGTTCAAAGTAGACAGGAACATCAAGGCCAGGCCATCCTCATTCTTCAACGACACATCATGGAAAACAAGTGGCTGACAGTATGCAGGGCTGAAGCCTGTTAGAGAACAGTGCCTCATTGACATCAGACCAAAACAGAATGTACGGGAATGGGTCAAACATGCAGTACTGGTTGGCGTCTAGGACTTAGCAGGATGTGTGATATGTGGGAAGCTAATGTTGCGTCGCTAATATAGGAACTGTGGTAACACGTCACTCTCTCAAAGGACTGACATAGCAGATACTGACTCAACGATCAGGACTGACAACAATATAAAAAGTCCCCCTTTTCATCCCCATGTCACCACAAGGCAGGCATCGGCTTGTGCTGCAGAGAGCTTTTAGGATAAAAGAGACTGACATGAAGACGAGGCTACAACAACAGATAATTAATCACACATGGGGTAGGCTCCACTGTCCAACATTCTCATGGAAAATATGAGGAGTACGATTGCAGAACAGCCAAGACCTTTGGTCTCATTTAAACCCAAAACACAGACTACTGAGAATAATACAGATCAGAGAAGTTGATGGATACTCAAACAGAAATGTAGCCAAAGTTTTAAGCAACTTTTGAACTGTTACGAAATGTTCCTGGAGAAGCTTTAGAAAACATTTAAATCACATGCCACAATACCCAGTCTTCTAATGCCTGTCCGTAAATTGCTCAATCTCCTCAATAATCTGTATATCCTAGCTATTATAGCATAGTGAGGCCATTTCCAAGGATGACACCACAAGAGGTTATGCTGGTGTCCCGGCCTACATTCACCTCAGACAGCTTAATGTTTCGACACAGTTGAAATGTTTCTCATTTATCAAACTGACCGCAATTTGTCACAAAAAGACACTGCCTTGAGAGTTTAAGCTAATCTGACTACAGGCACCGGGAATGATACGACACAGTGGCAGTAACCCAAGTGCATAACAGGCCAGGTAGGCCTGATAAGACACATGATAGGACCGCATCTGATCAGGTAACCATCAGATGATCCAACAGAGAGGACCGCAGAAGCCAGCAGCTGAATCAGGACTGGGTTCTTTTTCCAAGGTTTTCCGGGCATGCTGCTTGTACAGTCGTCTGCCTGATCAGTGACGATGGCCTCCTGTTTCAGGACTCCTGTCTGGCCACATTTTCTTCCTCTGTGGTTTCGCTCATGAGCTTGGTAGATGTCCTCTAAACCATGACATTTTCATGCATATTTGGCAGCTGAGACTCTTCAAGCAGCCGGAGCACGGCTCAGATAAAATAAGAAGAAAAAAACACTTTGTTTTCCACACTGACTGGACTTTTTGGATTT
This sequence comes from Hypomesus transpacificus, assembly GCF_021917145.1. Lineage (NCBI taxonomy): Eukaryota > Metazoa > Chordata > Actinopteri > Osmeriformes > Osmeridae > Hypomesus > Hypomesus transpacificus. The sequence continues at coordinate 4,622,993 of NC_061078.1, read as the reverse complement.
CTTGGTGGAGGGGGAAAAGAAAAAGAAGAAAAAATTATCCAGCCTCACATTCCAGATTTCCCTAAACTCCAAACGTTTTATTTTTTTTGGTCAAACAGACCAACTTTTTTCTATTTATTTATGTACTTTTGGGAACAGTTGCCAGAGCACATTCTTAAACTGACATTGAAAAAACGTAATCGGTCACGTACACAAATCCTGCTGGTGACATCATCAGTTCAGTCTCAACTCCATGCTGGTTGATTGAGAAATACTAAGATGACAATGGCATAGGCATACACTTGGCTTAGGCTACTTTTGTATTTGAGACTTAAGGGATATTACATTCTGTCTGACATTTTCAGTCACTGAAGAAGGTAGCTTCATGTCCAGGTCCCAGCTTTAATACAATTATTATTGTAGGTCTACTGTCTCTTTAAGCATTCATGTGGCAATTTAGTATATATATATAATCAAATTTGCCAATGTCTTTACAACAAGCAAACGATGATGCTTTAAAAGTTTCAAACAAGTCAAGCCCTTTGATAACAAAGGGATCTTTCATTCAACCAAGACAATTCCATCGTAAGTGTCTGAGTGTCTTTTGTATCCAGTTTCATCTTTTCATACACCTTGGCATGGACTGCCAGGTAAAGCAACAGTCTACCTTTCCCCCCTTCAACAAACCCACTATTCATGCCCGACCCAGACAGAAGCTGAGAGAGAGAGAGAGAGAACAGCAAGTGCCAAGCCAGCCCTGAAATCTGGACTTTCACAGAGTTGGGCTTCCTTTAATATTCATGTGTGTGCGCCCGAAACCACAGACAGTCAGTAGTACGAACTGTGGTGCAAAAGTCTTTCCTGTTTTGGGCACAGCCACATCCACAGAGGTACCGCCATCACTAAATATCCAGCCCATTCACAGCTTAGAAGAGCAGCTTGGAACCACTCTCTTCATCCCTGGGAAGAGGAAGCAGAAACCACGAAACGCACCATGCAAAAGGATATTACTGCCCCATGGCTTAACGGCTATCCTAATCATAGGGAAGGATGGCATTTCTTTGGAGCACAATTTGGGAGTGGCACTTCTCTGAAAATCTCTTTTCATCTGCCTGACTTGGTTTGGCACAGATGTGGCAGATGTACAAAGCTGGGCAACAGTGCCAGGGGATGCTAGCCAGTTAATATTCAGTTAACGTTGAACACCACATGGTATGAGCAGAAAGATGGCTCAGAAAAACATCCCTCCATATTTAACAGATCAGCAACAATGCTGGCCTGAAATGATAGAGGAACACGCAGGGTGATTAACGATGGTTCCAGCGTTCCTCTCGGCTTCTCACCTCTCCTCACCGCTTCTCACACCTCTCCCTCAGATCTCAGCACCAGCCCCACATTGGGCGTGAGGGCTTTGTCTGAGCCAAGAGATCCTTTTTTTAAGGAGACATGCACCCTGAAAGAATATGGGCATTTTCATGCATCAGAAACCCACAACATGAAGTCTAAGAAATTTCAAGGATAAAAGGTAGATCTTGAATTTGAGTGTTAAGTGACCAAGACACTGCTTCTCAGGCCAACGATATACCGCAGGCTTATTATAAATTATAACTGGACCCTGTGCACTTCACTTGATTTTATGTTGATGTTCTGTTTTAATGTTGTTTCTATCTTTCATGCTTCTATCCTGTATTCTTTTATTGTAAGGTGACCTTGGATGACTTGAAAGGCACCTCCAAATAAAATGTATTATTTTTATTATTATACATCTAGTGTGTATAAGCATCAAGTGTCAAGAAATATGAAGAGACAGAACGTGGTATTCTTCAGGCAAGTCAATAGTGTGACCTTGTTTGAAGACGTGTAGGTGTCTGAGTATATGCATGATGCGTGTGTGCTGGCGGCCAATCCAGGGGCCAGCCTTACCTCCACATCCTGCAGGCTGAAGTCGTTCTGGTCTTTGAAGTTAGCGGCCCCGGCGCTCAGCTCCATCAGCATCTTGGCTATCTCAGGCTTTATTGCTGCAGTCAGCCGGCTGGCCGCCTCCATGACGTGTTCCTGCACGTCCTTCAGTTGCATAGCTGCTTTGGAATAGTGAGAGTTTCTGAACACGCTGCTAAACAGGTCCGTGAGGAAGGCGCTGGCCCGACAGAACACATTGAGCGCATCCAGATACTTGGAGATGCCCTGCTGGATGTCGGCCACAGCCGTGGTGGCATTGGGAGCGGGGTGGCAGCTGCCAGGCATGGCCACCCCAGGGGGCATGGGAGAAGGGGCCGAGCAGGTGGAGGCCAGGGGGGCGCTGAGGGTCCGGCTCAGCTCAGGCATCTGGTACTGCTGGTGCTGCTGCACTTTCTGCTTGGACCCGCCGAGCAAAAAGCGCCGCTTGTAGTCCATTTTACTTTCCTGTGCGCTGCAACAATACATAAGTGGCGGGCCGCCTCAGGAAACTCCTGTTTTTGCCAGCCACTAAGCTCGCACTCTCTCAAAAAGAAAACACCACCAAAACAAACGACACAACCCTACAGTCCTGGAACTTTTTCAAGTTATGTAAAAAGACAGCTTAAGGGTTCCATCTGCCAGAGGATCATCTCATTGTGCCTTGTACAGGAGCTGCTGAGAGACAACTGGGAGGGGAGGGGCGGCGGCTTCAAGACCTGCTCGTCCAATGGCTAATGTTGACGTGCAGCCCTGCTGCAGCTCACGATGGAACAGTCCTAGCAAACGAAACCGGCAAATATGATGCAACTTTAAGTTCCGGTTTTTCAGCTTCACAAAGGAGTCAAGGGTCGATGAGCTACCAAGTGGGAGAAAAATAGACACTTCAGCTGACTCTCATTCAAAGTAGAGCCGCAGCCCAGAAGTTTCAAAGTGCATTACTTATCCTTCAAATGGAAGCAAAAAATGGTATCCTCCTTTGTATAAGAGATCAAGTATATACATATAGTTCTTCTTCACACATATATATATATATATAAATAAGTTTACTAGCACACACACACTACTAATAAAAATAGAAAATCTTTTTTTAAAAGCTGTAAGCAAAACAAAATGAAGTTTTGGAAAAATGCAACACTGTTCAACAGCAAGTAAAATAAAATGAACTACTAACGGGCTCCAGGGACTGCGGGGGCTTTGCGCTTCCCTCCGCGTGAGTGTGTGTGAGGTCGAGGGCCGACAGAACCGGTCCGTCAAAAGTCCTCTTCAGTGAGACTGTGTGTGTTTGTGTGGGGAGGGGTGGGGGAGGGGGGGACACGTTGTGGAGGCCAGCTGATAGTTCTGGGCTGGGAAACGGTGAGGGCCTCCTCCTCGTTTCCTTCGGCTGGCTGAGGTAGTTATTAGTCACCGCGGAAACAAATGTGCTTCCAGGTCTCGCTTTCTCCACAGACGCAGATCAGAGCGACAAAGCACAAATGTATCTGTAAGGCCTCTAGGTCATTTCCTAAGAGAGGAAGAGGAGAGACAGAAGGAAATGTTATCATGACATCAGAAGGATGGGCTTTGTTTCATGAAAAGTTGTCCCTCTTTTGAAATCATACAAAAATCCTAAGCTTGCAAATAATTACACCTTTAACAATTGCACTAAACAGGACAAATCAATCTTTTCATTTATTATCAATCCAAATCCAACAAGAATGTCACAGACACAAATGTAGTGAAGTACAGATCTGGTCAAATGTACACTTTAGAAAAGCCTGAGAAAGAATACACACAACACACACAGATTCGCGAGGAGAACCCGACCCCCAAAAAATCTATCTGTAAGCTAGTAGTCATAGTTGGTAAACAATGGCTATCTGTCCTAATGGAATACAAGCAGTAGGAGTAACACTATTCCCATTCAAGACTTTAGTATGACAGTGTTTCCCACAGATTAGAAATCTAATTGTGGCGGGGAGGGGTGGGGGTTGTCAGACCGGGGGGGGGGGGGGGGGGGGGGGGGGGGGGGTCGTGTCGTAATAATTCCTTCGTTAATAATTCGTTACACAGTTAATTTGTTAATAATTTGTTACATTAAATATTAATCCAAAATGATTCACACCTTCACAAATTAACAACAACTAACATCATTTCTGCATTATGCATGTAGCAACGCTAGTGGTAAACAACTATTTAACTGGTTGGCTCCATGACGCCGAGTAAGTAGCTAGCTCTTGAGACTTCTCACCAAAAGAACGAAGGGGAAACTTCGAGTACTGTAAGTCGCTCTGGATAAGAGCGTCTGCTAAATGACTAAATGTAAATGTGAGTAAGGTACTTAGCGAAAAGTAGCCTCAACTTTCCTCGACTTTTAGCTACGGCACTAATGCTGAAGGCTCGCTGATATCTGTCGGTCTTACTAGAACGGCATGTGTATGCATTGTTGCTAACGTGTGCTGACGTAGTGACTGTGTGCATATGTGGGAAAGACGCATGAGTGACAGAGAGACGGAGGGAGAGCAGGGGAAAGGAAATGCAGCTGAACGAATACGCTGCGTGTTTGAACCTAAATAGCGATTAAAAAAAAATGTTTTACGAAACGCAATGTGTGGCGGCCGGTGTTGATTCTGTGGCGCACCGCCACAAATTAGTCTGTGTGTGGGAAACACTGGTATGAGATGCCCATACCATGTTGTTACCCTGCTTTGGTAGCTCTGTGTCACTAACGCAAATGAGTTTAATCCTATTTGCATGGTTTAAGCAAGCACCACCTTGTATGTGAGCAATGACGATAACAAAAATAAATGGATAGAAATCCAGGGATTTGACACTTACTGAATAGAAAATATGGCGCGTATGCCTAACCTAATGGTAGCTTAGAAAACAAATGGAGCCAAGTGGCATCCTGGGTAATACCAGCGTGAAGGCTATATTCCAAAGCAGCCCCCTGACAATACCACACAATGAATAAGATGCTCAAAGTCAGCCCCAAAAAGTTATCAAAGTAGACACAATCACATGTTTTCCCCCCACTGTGTGAAACACTGTTATTGACCAGATCCATGTTAAATACCAGTGTTTTGATGAGGACCATCCCATGGCCACAGGAAATAAAAACAAGGCTCATCTTTTCCTCAGGATAACACTGGATACACCCCTGTCATTGTCACTGGGCACTTCAACAGGACAGCCATTGTACGCCAGCGCTTTATCAACCACACAAACATTCCAACACTGCAACCCTGTTTATCGCCAATGTTCCACTGACCTTCAAACTCCACTTCCTTTCAAAAACAGAGGGGTGCGCCGCCTCTCAGAACACCCCCCGCCCCCCCCTCTCCCCCCCCCCACGTGAAGGGGGTCCTCACATGCGAGCAAGCCCAGCGGTCTACCTCCTCGAGGAGAGAGCACCCGACACCACAGAGAAAGACCTGCCGTCAACCCTTATCCAAAGACAATAAGACAGTACTAAGACACAAGGTTCCAACTTACTGTTAAACTGTCTGCGTACTTCCTGACGCTTTGTCTAGGGGGGGAAAACTTTATTGTTCCTCTGTGAGAGGATGTCAGAGCAGTCCACCTCAAACCTGGTACTTGGGACAGTGGAGGCTAGTGAGTGACTCTGGTTGAGCAGTGCTCCGGTCTGTAAATCCCCTGGATTACAGAGACTGCGGGAGCTGCCAGATGCCCCACAATGGCTGCTGCTTAACCCAGTAAATAGGGATATTAGAGATGGAGTGGTAAACAGGAAACCTGGTTCTGACAACCCAGTCTGACCCAGCAGTCCTGAGTCATGAAACAAAAAAAGTAGTAATCCCCAAAAAGTATATATATATCTGATCTGGTTAAATATCACATTATGGGGAGCCAAACTCTTGATGAATGACTAACTAAAAGGCAGAACTGCCTCGGTGGTACTTTATCATTTTAACCGTGCACTGTAGCCAAGAACTGCATTAAAAGGAGACTGGTCCACACTGTTCTACCCCATGGTGACTTGACTCTCATCCAGTCCAACCATCCAAGAAAGCTTTCCATACATACCTTACAGCTGGAGTTTGTGACAACGTCAATGCTCCAAAACCACTGCCACCTGTGGCCAACCGTGTCCAGTATCAATATTGACGTGACCCGCTTCTCACTACCCCCTGGATGGCCTGCCAGCTTCTTGTTCCAGTGCACAGCGTATTAGAGCTCGCACCCAAACAAACATGTGATAGGATGGTACCCCAGTCCAGTGTGTCTGGCCAAGCGCCAGCCTGGTTTTAATGTCCTTCCTTCAGCAGTGCAGACCAGAGTGCACTCAGGGCTAATGTTACCTCAGCCTCCCCACTCACTGTGCATCTCAGCTGCTGCACTTGGACAGGAAAGAGGTTTAGGTTTCCTGGAGCGAGCTCTCTGTCGCCAGTGACAAAACGACTGAACCGAGTATGATTTACCTGCGTAAAGCTCCAGGCGTTAACATGACAGCACTTAAAAGGACAACTGTAATGTCAAAAATACAGGTGATTCAGGGGAAGGTTCTCTGCTTATCAAGCCTAAGCAGAGCGAGTGTGCTGCTCTTGAACGTCAAGCGAAGTAAAGCTAGCCCGGATGGGACAGCTGCTGGTTATGCTGACAGCTCCTTATCCGTCTGCCACTGTGAAGCAAAGACCGGCCCGACCACAGGCCCTACATTACCCTTCTCATGAAGTCTATTTCAGCCTCCACAGCCAAACAGCTGCCCTGAGCTCCGCAGCACTGTTTTTAGCACTCAAAGGTTCAGTTAAAAAATGTCCTCTCTACATCTGTTGCCAATGAAGCAAAGGAATGCATTCCCCCAGATCGCAGTTCTGTGGATTCAAAATGAGCACACTTCAAAAACAAGTCGGGAAGGTAAACTAAGCCCAACCTTTAAAAAAAATAAAAATAACATACCCTTGGAAATGTCAATCTGTTGCTCCTTTGTAGACTAGGCCTATTTGTATGCCTAGTCCGAGCCTAAGTATGGGGTAAATAAACTTTCAGATGCAGTTTCACATAAATAAATTGCCCAAATCCTCATGAAACTCCTCGCAACAACCAAATGATTAATTCCAATTCTCATTTACAGTCTGTGGTCACAGAGAAATCCGGGTGCAGTTCCGAATCCATCAGAAGATAACTTATGGAGGGATCTGGAGTCAGCAGACAGGTCGAGGGTCAGGCCAAGTGGCAGGACAAGTGCCGCCAGCAACTGTTTGACAGGAGCCGAGCCAGGCTCTGCCTGCCCACAGAACACAAGGAGGGCATTGTGGCTGGCTCCAACCCCTCCATACCAACACACTGAAAAAAGGAAAAAAGAAAACCCTCATGCAGCTGCATGATTCTCAGACAGAAATGGCAGAATATGAGCTGTTATTTATTGTACAACATCATCATCGCCAGAGTCTTTTCTGAGTCTGAAACACCGTCGACAAATAAAACTGCTATGTAAGGCCTAACCTGTAGTATCACAGGAGACGACATAAGGAGCTTATGCAGCAGGCACATATAAATAGCAGACTGCTGAAACAAAGAGTATGCTGGGAGCCAACAGGTCAGTGGCGCCTTGGTAAGCCTAAATTCCAACACCAACAATGCACTTGTTCAGAAACCTAGGGGTTCATTTGTCACACCTCAGGTCACCCCGGCCCCTTATTGTTTGACAGACACTAAGGCTAACCGAGAGAAAGAAAAGAAAATATAGCCAATTATCCATGGGTTTACAAAATGTAGATGTGCTGATGAAGTCCTCGTGAATCTATTAACCGTATACACACAAAGAATAAGGACACATGCAATGCATGTTCAACAGGTAGAATCCCTTCCCCCCCTAAGCATACAAGTCTCAAGACCAAAACCTTGAGAAAGAACTGAAGAAAGTCAGGCTGTGGCAGATCGGATTCTCACCGCTAGTCATGAGTGGAGCACATGGACTCTCTCAGTGTCTGTAACCCACCGCATGGCCCGGAAGACTTGAGTGACCTTCTGACTCAGGCCACCTCCTATTCAGAGCCTGGCGTCTCTTGACTACAGCACCATTCAACTACACACTAAAAACAAGCACAGCTCACATTTCAAAACTCCACACCAGAATCACTGAAAGCACTGCTGGTAGGGCTGGTTGCTAGCTTAGGTGGGTGATTTCTGCAGTATTATTAAGTGAAAAAGTCACAGACTAGGCACAAGCCTTTTAGACAATGTACAGCATATAAAATTGACTCATACTATAAGAGTCTCTACATGTTCTTCTTTTACCACCTTTAATCCCCAAATGGGACTTCCGGGCATGAAAGTAAATCTTACATCAGTTGTGTTCGGGACTGTTTGCAAACCTTTGTGGCTAAAAGTGACAATTAAAATGCTGGGCTAGTCGAAGTGCGGAGGTCACAGATTTTGAGGGTTGCTTGCCAATGGGCTTCTTTATTTTTAGCAAGGACAAAGGTCTGAATTTTATTTTCAGCAACAGGCTTGGAAAGGATATGGGTTTCTAATAGAAAGAGTCCAAAGTCTATAGATAGGCCTAAGCCATAGTTAATTTCAGTGGCAAATCTTAAGCATTAAGCACAATGGCAGCTTGAGAGAACAAAATCAGTCTGCAAATAGCAACTAAAACCCATTGACTGACTATTGCTAGCACGCCTCCCAGAGCTTGTATTTGACAATAGCTCAGCTACCCTAAGTGGTTTCCAAGGAGGCAAAAGGTGAATATATTACTAGGTTGCAATCGTAGGGGACTATGACCCAACAACCTACAAGTCTCTCTGCACACGTTGTTTACTTTAAATTGTAGACGCAATTTAAAAGATCAAAGCCAGTAGACAGCATTTGCTTAACCAACGCCTAACAACACAAACACACACTTGGCAAACTTGTGAATCCATCTGAAAATCCTATAACACAACACACACACAAACCCATTTGAATGCATGAGCAAAGCCACTACTAAAGGTGAACCAGTCATTTCAGATCCCATCTTTAAAGACAAATAGCAACAGGGTAGTTAACAGTCTTAAAAAGTCCACCTCAGCTTCACAAGGGAACCGTCAGTAGCCAACGCAAGATTTATGGTTCATCAGGGCTCAACAGTTATCCTATTACATCTGGAGAATTTGTGAAAAAAGTGGTTCGGATAGGGGAGCAAAGATGAATCTGATTTTACAGAGGCCTATCTTGCAAGCTAGATTCCAGGTGGCTCTTAACAGGTAACATTAGGCTTCATTCCTGCTGCTACACCTGTTTTCCTATGACATCATTGGAAGAGATGATTGCTCCTACTTTCTCAGGACCTGAAGTGAGAGGCACTAACCCTCGAGGGACACCAGACAATCACTCTATAAAAACACAACAAAGAAAAACAAAGCGTCTGCAACATTCCTCAATATGGTGTAGGTAATCAAAGAGCACCGCTTTTCCATGTGGCATTTGCTTAGAGATGGGTGAAAACAAACCTTTGAAACGCTAGACTCAATGTGTTAATCTGGTTTTTGTTACACTCCCATCAAGGATTCCATTGTTATATTTTAACTGAAGAAGGAATAGCCTTTACAAAGCAGTGCAGCTAAACAAAGTCTACAAAAAAAAATAGCTTAATCGCAAGTCTAAACAAAGACAGCCTATGTTACTTTACATCTGCTGATTAAAGGGTGACTCAGTAAAAATAACTGACACCATAAAAACTGGTCCTTGAAGAAGGGTGGTGGTAGAGTGATGAATGAATAGCCATTGCAATACATATGTGACTGTAATCAACAGATAAAGTATTTAAAAACTAGCTCCTTGGAGCAACGTACAACCAAAAAGACCCCAAATCATTGGAGCAAAAAGTTGATATACAACAGCTGTACATAATCCTTAGGGGAAAATATGCTTTGTGAACCCCCCAAAAAGACTCAGCTTGTGATCAAACTTTAACACTATAACTGCTTATTTAATTCTCACCATGTCGGTAAGAGACAGCAATTAAAAACTAAGCTGCAACTTTAGCAATACAAGTACATTTTCCATAGACGCATGCGTGCATTTACCAAAAGTAGTCTACACAGGTATCAATCTAGAACCCACCAGGAAGAAATCTGTTGTATTGTCAACCATACGCGTTTCTCACATGTAGCACAAACTATAAGGGACATTGTAAACGTCCTGATCAAGAGTAAGATGAAATGAGTCACGCGGGCTCTTATGTCTCTTATAAAAACAGAAATCCGTTAAACAAGTTTTGTATCCATTTAATTTCAGACTGGAGAGGCCTAAACAGGATATACATTCCAATAAAGTATGTTTTCTTCTCTTTTTTTGTTGTTGTACTGCAGCAGCTACTTGAAGATGTGCTTTGTGGTTTGAAAGAAGCATACAGGTTGCAATGATACGCAAGCATAGCGATGGCAAAATGATTCCTTATACAAGCCTACTGCTCAAAAATACAATTTAATGCAGTCCCAATTGCTTTTTACTGGCAAGAACACAGTCAAGTAACGATGCAACGGGTAAAATTAGCGAGCTGGATAGATTACTAGCTAATGACCCGGAGGCGTTCATTATTTTTGCAAGCAGAAACTGGGCGTACAGAATCCCCCAGGTTGAATTTACGTTAGGCAACATGCAAGACACCAACTGCATAAGTGTAATGAATCCATAAAATCAAAGGCAGCCGGTTAAAAACCTACCTCGACTCTACCCAGTATGTTGGGAATTATGAATGCACAGACGAACAAGAAACATTTGGTTATCAGCTTGCGAGCTAGCGGCTATTTAGTTATGAATCCGATCACTATTTAGCAGGAAGGTGCAAAGGAATCCCCGCAAGCGCAGTCTGCCAGTTTCATCGAAACTCCATGCAGCTGAAAAGATCATTTGAGTTGATCTACCAAGGTTGTTTTGGTATTTTGTTGGGATACATTTGGTACCTAAACTAATTCTGAACATATTAGCGTTTCTGCACATACGTCTAATAATCAATGCTCGACGATGATGGAAATAAAGGTTTAGGGGCACTCCACTGGAAGTTCCAGAGTGCCCACACCCATGAGCCTATGTTACAGCACTTAATTGACATGTATGCAGACACCCACAAATTGCAGTTAAACTCTCTTGATAATCATATACCGCACACTTTACATTAGCAAAGACTAGCAAAGAAACGGGACACACGGAATGTATGTTATGTTTCTCACTTCCAAAGGACAACAGAATAACGTTTGATAGCTACCATGCCGAAACAGACGACCATCTCCGCAATCCAAAACTCCCGGGATGGCACTGGCACACTATTTCGCATACAACTGATAGCTTTGAATATGGTCTTTTAACGCCGGTAACAAATGTTCCCGGATAATTTTGTTAGCTGGGTACTTACAGTAGTACCTAGAAATAGAGTAAATTAAATGGGTTCAGATTTAACCATGGTTGTTACAACACTGACGTGTGCATAGCCTACACACACTGGTTGACACTAACACGCACCCAACCAAGCAGTTGGGTTAACATTTCTAGCTAGTTCGACTAATCATACAAAATTGAGCCAAGCGACTGATATCTAGCCAACTACTAGCGTACTAATCGACGACAATTAGCATTAGCTAGCGAGCACTTGATAGCAGTCACTACTAGCAAAGCTCTGCGACACGATGTTCAACCCTGACAGAGATACATTTTGTACATTTAACAGCCATGGGTGAATTCTATAGATTAGTATAAATAAACTCTGTCTTTATATACAGTGTTTGTAACGTTATCTAAACTAAAAACAGATAATAATTGTGATAGTCTCAGTGGTTCGCCGCATCGCTTACCAGCTACTAGGCATCCACCCTCTTTGACAGCGAATCCCTGTCTGTGTACATCGGATATGACGTTTTCCATGTAATCAAGGGGGCCCTCTGCGCGCGTGAGATACATTTCATGTTGAAAGTGCCAAGTTTAGCTAAACTATAATCCAACCTACAAAGGAACACACACAACCCTGAAAATAAAATTGTTACTGTGCATGATTTATGAACTGTTCCTGCAGTTGCTGGGAGTGTTTTGCAAAGACATTTAGATCCGTTTGCTTTATCTCCCAAAAAACGCTTGCCAGTCAATTTGTGGAGTAATTCGCCCTCTAGTGGTCTCCTGAAACCGAATTGTTATCAAATGTACTTCAAACACTGGTTAGAGACAGAGCCACTGGTACATATGTTTTATGCATACTATAATATGATTTACATAAAAATACAATGATGAATTCCGTAACCAATTATACTCTTCTACAGTAGACAGCCCTGCAGCATCATGCAGCAGTGTGTCTTGCATGTTCTTATTTGTATACAGTTTCTTTATCAAATGAAACTAAACAGTGCTTTTGCAATGTAGTCATTTTGCGAAATATTAACACAATTGAACTAAGCATGCTTACGTTCAACTAATACGACAGTGTAATGTCACTGTATCAAAATATCCTGCATAGTTGCTGCTAGCCTGCAGTATGTGGTGTACACATGATCCCTGAATAGTTTCACTGGAGGAGGGGCAATCTGTTGCCCTTCAAAAGCCTTCCCCTCTACCCAGTCAGTCCCACTCAGCCAGGATAGGTGAGCAGCAAGGACCACATTAAGCCCCACTCAACACTATGGGACTCACAAGTGACCCCAACTTCCAGAAACTGAAGGAATGGTACAAAGCCCATGCCTTGAGCCTCAACATGAGGCAAATGTTTGAAGCTGACAAGGAAAGATTCAACAAACTCAGGTAGAAACTCTTTTCCTCACTCAAAATATTATTAGTATTATTGTTTTAATGATATGATCATGATTTATACATCATGATCATGATGTATACAAGATCAAAAACATAATGAACATTCAGCTATTCTTTCATTCAATATTTATTTGTAATAACGTGGGAGAATGCACAGCTGCTGCTGTTCTCCATGTCAATAAACATTACTTCTGAACTTTTAAATACAGAATCTTGTATCAATTTTTTTATTTTGTAACAGCACAACACTAAAAACCGACGATGGAGAGATTCTTCTAGATTTCTCCAAGAATCTCCTCACTGAAGATGTCCTAAAGATGCTGGTTGAACTGGTAGATTATTTTAAATATTTATCTTACTTTACTCGAGAAAAGGCAATTGAACAGCATTTGAATGTTGATCTATAAACCATTTAGTTGGATTATATTTATCTTATCAGCTTCAGACACATTTTCCCTTATCACTTTGTAGAAGAAAGTGTGCCCACAGCTTGATGTCTCTCCTTTTTTAGGCAAAGTCAAGAGGAGTGGATGCTGCCAGGGAGAAGATGTTCTCTGGAGAGAAGATCAACTTCACAGAGGTACAGTTTCACCTGCTTTGTAGTGTACCGTTTAGGGGGAAATGATGCAACTTCACAAAAAAACATTTAAAGCAATACTTTTAAGCCAAGCCACAAGAGGATCTCCTCACCTCTTACACGATGGCCTGTGTCCTCCTGCATGTTTAGGGCCGTGCGGTGCTCCACGTGGCTCTAAGGAATCGCTCCAACACTCCCATCAATGTTGAAGGGAAGGATGTGATGCCTGAAGTCAACAAGGTTCTTGAGAAGATGAAGGGCTTCTGTCATGTGAGTCTTGTGTTTCTCTTTGACTGAACTCATGTTGGTGGACATATAAGTGGTTTACCTAACTGTCCCTGCTCTTTTACATATTTCGCAGAAAGTTCGTAGTGGTGAGTGGAAGGGCTACACAGGAAAGGCCATCACAGATGTGGTCAATGTTGGAATTGGTGGATCAGACCTGGTGAGCACATCATTTAATGTGATAGCCTACTTTGTTAAAAGTTTCAGACGAAACATAATTGTGTGTTTTCTGTTAATTGTTCAGGGTCCTCTGATGGTCACAGAGGCTCTCAAGCCTTACTCTAAGGATGGACCCCGTGTGTGGTTTGTTTCCAACATCGACGGCACACACATTACCAAGACCCTAGCTCAGCTCAATGCTGAGTCCACCCTCTTCATTGTGGCCTCTAAGGTGCCTGTTTTGGTTGTTTTTCCAACTCAGTTGTAGTTAAGAGACCTACCTGTTCTCACTTTTCTGAACAAAGCCTTGAAACAAATACAGTATTTTATTTCAAGATGTTCCACAGAAAAAAAAGAAAAAGATTATCTCTAAACAATAAGGAAGTAAACTGTTGAGCTTAGGATGATGACAAAGCAAAACTATGTTTAGCCATTGCAGCATCTATTTGCAGCATTATAACATGTACAACCCTCTTCAGACATTCACTACCCAAGAGACAATCACCAATGCTGAGTCTGCTAAAGAATGGTTCCTCAATGCAGCAAAAGATGTAGGTATCATAAGGAAATTTAAATGTGTGCATGTCTACATGTTTATTTGACATTCAAAACGCTGTCTCCTACACTGTCTCCTTGTTCTCCTTCCCGAACAGAAATCTGCAGTTGCCAAACACTTTGTGGCTCTCTCCACGAATGCTGTAAGTTCCCACCTATTGCATAACATAGTTGTACATGTATGAATGCATTTGTAGTTAGATCCATTCATTGTATCTATTCTTTGTTGCTCTTTCTTAGCCCAAAGTCAAGGACTTTGGCATTGACACAGAGAACATGTTTGAGTTCTGGGACGTGAGTATTTGTTATTCAACCATACAAACTTCCTGCTCCACTCTTCTTTTCCCCACAGCCAGGGCCTTTTCTTAGTGACTTAGGAAAGGGTTAAAAATAGACTACCCTTTTGACCTGTGAAGTAGGTGCCTGCACTGAACCGGCAGCTGTTGAGTAATCAGAAGCCAGCCTTCATGTAGCTCAGCCCTGAAGAGGATGATTATTATTGGTGGTGACCTTCTCTTGCAGAGGTTACGCTAAAGGCTGGGTGGCATCAAAGGTCAGAGTGCCACATTTAGTTACATTATTGGTATTTGGAGGCTGGACAGCTCCAACATGCCCTTTATGATAGGGGATACACGACTGCACACAAGTTACAGTATGGGCTGCAGCACATAAGGTCATTCACATGAGGACATAATGAAGGAAAAACGTAAATATATTTCCCAATGCGAATAGTTGAGTTAAGGTATGTTAGTTAGTCAGTAACATCATCACCCCCATATATATTTGTTGATAGATGAGCAAGTTTACTTTTCTTTGGGGGGGGGGGGGGGTGGTAGACAGGGATTAATGTTGTTATGTGTTCTAGTGGGTCGGTGGACGTTTCTCCTTGTGGTCTGCTATTGGGATGGCCATTGCCCTGCACATAGGTATGTGACACATTTAAACAGCATTGAATTACTTTGCCATTCCATGACGCTGCATCATTCTTTTGATTTTAATAAACATAGACTGGGTTTTGAATCATTACTCACGACATCCCTCCTGTTTTATACCTTTAGGCTTTGATAACTTTGAGAAGCTTCTTTCTGGGGCTCACTGGATGGTATGTAAACCAAAAATCATGCTGACTTTGTATGAAAGAGCTCTGAAACTAGCCATTAGCCTTGATATATTTCGCCATCTGGATCCACTAAATAAGCATTGACCCCTGTCTCCTTTCCCATAGGACAACCATTTCCGCACAGCCCCTCTGGACAAAAACGCCCCCGTTCTCCTTGCTCTACTGGGCATCTGGTATATCAACTTCTTCCATGCCGAGACTCACGTCATGCTGCCCTACGACCAGTACATGCATCGCTTCACCGCCTACTTCCAACAGGCACGGCCCTGTCTGCTCACCGCATCTCTTGGTTAACTTTGACTGTTCAAGTGCATTTAAATTAAAACTACACATCTGTGACTTGCTCTGAACCTACATATTGACAAGGACAGATATAATCAGATGTATAAAACTGACCAGAAACTGCAAAGATATGTCATAGAATGGGAAGTACCAAGGAGCGCTAAATAAAGCTGTGGTTCTGCAGGGTGACATGGAGTCCAATGGAAAGTACATTACAAAAGATGGTGCACGAGTGGACTACCACACTGGGCCCATAGTCTGGGGAGAGCCAGGAACCAATGGGCAGCATGCTTTCTACCAGCTTATCCACCAAGGTGCTGTCTAATCACTGGGTAATCAATATACGTAACTTCAGTTTATTAATAACCCACTGAAACTGAGAACAATGTAATTGTGTCCTTGACAGGTACTCGCATGGTGCCAGCTGACTTTCTCATCCCTGCCCAATCACAGCACCCCATCAGAGACAATCTTCACCACAAGGTACCTCCGGGGGAACAGGACATTCCAGATCAGAATATTTGGTTTAATTCTCTATTAGGCTTATACCAGTATTTAATAAGCAAGCGTCACTGAATGCAGTGCTTTCCACCGAGACACACGTTCAACACTGAACCTGTCTGGTGTGGGTTTGTAGATTCTGCTGGCTAACTTCCTGGCTCAGACTGAGGCTCTGATGAAGGGGAAGAGCACAGAGGAGGCTAAGAAGGAGCTGGAAGCTGCTGGCCTGACGGGAGAGGCCCTGGACAAGCTGCTGCCACACAAAGTCAGTGTGACACCAGCGTTGTGTGCACTTATGGAATAATGAATAGTTCTTATTAAGGAATCAAACTGGTTGATATTTATAATTTGTTATGACTAATTGCTTTTATAATTTAATTCAATTTTCATTATAATGTTGGCCAAGTGAACACTTTGATTTTAAATCAGGGATTTAAGCATTTTTTATTATGAATTTGATTTTAAGGTATTCCAAGGAAACAGGCCAACCAATTCAATTATCTTCAAGAAACTTAATCCATACACACTGGGGGCACTTATTGGTAAGACCTTAATATGGATGGTTTGTTGGGATGGATTTTCAATATGTCTTGATGTGGAAACCTTTCTAATGATTTTTCATGCCTTTTGTATTTACCTCAGCCATGTACGAACACAAGATCTTCGTCCAGGGCACTATGTGGGAGATCAACAGTTTTGACCAGTGGGGGTGAGTGTTATAGAATAGTCTATCCAATTGATCAAATATTCAGCATTGGAATTCCTTCCCCCCTCTGGTCCTCCTTCTGAGCTCTCCCTCTCCCTCTCCCTCTCCCTCTCCCTCTCCCTCTCCCTCTCCCTCTCCCTCTCCCTCTCCCTCTCCCTCTCCCTCTCCCTCTCCCTCTCCCTCTCCCTCTCCCTCTCCCCCTCCCCCTCCCCCTCCCCCTCCCCCCCCCCCCCCCTCTCTCTCTCTCTCTCTCTCTCTCTCTCTCTCTCTCTGATCTCACCTCAGAGTGGAGCTGGGCAAACAGCTGGCGAAGCAGATCGAGCCCGAACTGCAAGACAAGACTGAGGTGAAGTCGCACGACTCCTCAACCAACGGGCTCATTAACTTCCTCAAGAAAAACTTCTAAAGAAAATGTAAACTCCCCACTCCACCACATCCCTCACCTCCACGATGCTCTCCAACTGAACCCTGCTGATAGGGGATGTTTGTGATGAGGTCACTGTAAACGCACCGTTGTTAAGCCACAGCAATGATTGTCCCCTCTACACAGAAGATTGAAAGCACTATCTTTGTCTGTATTGTTATTGTCTGTCTACGTCTTGACTGTTTGTGTGTTGCCGTCAGACGGTATTCTACCTAAATGTTGAGTTTACTATTATAAGGGGAAAAATGGTTTTTCATGGATGAGATGGTATGACATCTTACACTATCCTTGTCCATTGAAGGGGCTGAGGGTTTTGAAAGAGAAATCATTACACAAAATAAATGTTAATGCCCTTCAGTGATTGACCATGGGGTCTATTACCTTGCCTCTTCACAATCTGTTTGGAGTTATTTTCCTCCTCAGATCACTAGATGGCGCTGAGTTCCTAGTTTCACCATGGCAATGCCAGCCTCCCAGCAACCAATGCTATATTTATTTCTGGAACACAGGGCCAAAGATCTTCTGGGTTTTCCATCTACCACAAATCCCTAGACATCACAAGCAGATAAGTAGCATTCATTTACAGAGGAAAAACAAACAGCAGGCAAAAAATAACATCTGGCAAACATCATCTGATTCACCATCCCTCAGTACAAAACAGTTTCTCGCTCATCAAACTTCTTGCTGTATGTTTAAGCTCCATTAGAGAAATGGGACTGTCAACGCTAAAATGTGATCCAAATATATGTGGTAATATGCGAGTTAACACTAAATGTTTCCTTTAATTTATATATTAATTCTCTTTTACATCATGTGAAATGAGAATCATGAAAATGTTTTACTAGTATGTTGCAAAATATTTGTAGCTGGTGAAATCTAAGCGTTTCAATGAGACCTAACTTGTAGCACCTTTTTCCTGGGTAGAGTCATATTTCACCCCATTTTGGAATTTTGTACTGAACTCCCAGAACATAATAATGTATTGTTTTGGCACCAAATAGCTGTTGATTACTATCTCCTGCAAGAGCAAATTGAGAGGAACTCAGAGACCCCAGCCACTAGTGATGAACTATGCAATCCAGTTGCCTGGCAACAATACTTTTCTTCAAACATACTGTAACTTGAGACTTTTAGTCTTATTTTTTGGCTCAGTGACAAGAGGTTTTTAGTTTCATTCTGAACAGAGTCAACCTGTAATTGATGCTTTGCCACTAAGGTAATGGGAGAGCTTTATTGGTATTTATTCAAAGGTTAAAAAACAAACAAACAGAACACATTATCTTCCAGTTCACTACTGTTTAATTAATTCTAAGTGAATGATCTTCTGTATGATCTAATGAAAGCTCATGCTCCCTCCTCTATTACAGGATACACTGTCCAAGATTGTTAAAGGACATAAAAGAAACAAAGTCTTAGCTTCTGCTCTTCTACACAAACGACCCCTTTGATGTAAGAGAGAGAGAAAGAGTTTAGAGCTTGAGAATGTTTGGAACATAAAGAAGGTGTTTGGTTGAGGACACGTTCCTGAAATGTTTCTAGAACAATGCCACTGCATACCCTCACATTCCTCTCTATGCTTTATTGGTGGATCTGTCAGTCATTCTCCTTGCGTACTATTTAGGACAGTTTCCCAGACTTTCCCTTGACAACCCCGGTTACCATAGCAACATTAGCCCTGCCAACTTCCACTCACAATCCCAAGTTCAGCAAGGTGCCAGACAGCTCAGGGACCAGGAGGATATCTTTGTTAGCAACCTGTCAGACAGCTGTGTGGTAGGTCTACACCACATCAGATAACAGATTATTCAAATTCCTGCTCTGTTCACTCTGCTTTCATCCTCACCCATTAACTTGCATTCAGCATATAGACCGGCTCAGAGGTCACATAGTTTATCAAGGGCAAGAACTCAAAATTGCATCTGAGATACAAACCATTTATTCTCTGGTGAGAGAAATTCGCTCTGCGGGTTGACAGCCGGATTCCATCCCCACTTGAACTGTACAAGGATTCCTTTGATCTTTCTGTGTTGTTCCTCTCGTCTGCAAAATCAGCTCTGAAAATAAGTTCTAAGGGCTCCAGACATTACTCATGCACTGTAATACTTATGCACACTCCCCCAATGGCTCTTACCCAGAGGATAGTCCTCCTGTCTTCCTCGGACTCTGATTATATTAACGACTGTCCAGGCAGTAAAACAGGGGGCCAGTGAGGCCCTGCTTCTTGTTCCCACGACTACTGGAGTTATATAAAGGTTAGTCGAAGTGCGTGGGCAGTGCTGACTTTGTCATGCAGCTGGTGGTAGAAGCAGACCCATGGCCCTGCTCTGAGTTCGAGGTGGTCTCTGGCTCCCTGTCTGCCAGGGTTGGAGCTGATCTCATACATGTCATCCACGCGGTGAGACAGCAAATGCATCCCTGACCCTTCCGACAATCAACATTTCACCCAGACTTGAGCAGCTGTGCTCCTGTGGGACCTCCCCCTTCTGTCGGATCTCCCAGCTGAAATATTTTCATATTTGTCTTCTTTGTGACATCTCTGGAGTGCTTGACGTCAGAGGGAGCCTTTTGACACTGTTGATATCAAAGAAGTAGCACAAGGGTGTAGCCTGAGACGATAATCATTACGTGACTGGTTCCATATGAAGAGATAACATCCCATGACTCTTCGATTAGTAAATCATTTAGTTACATTTCTACTCATTTCTACTCTTACAGGGCCGCTAATACAGGTTGAAATTTCACAAAACAAAGATCCTGTCGGTCATGAGGTAATCCTGGAACGAGCGTGTATTTGAGCTTCTAGTTCCTTGTGCTGCAGGGTTCTCAATGTTCTGGATGGAAGCAGTTTCCTTTGTGTGATAAAACAGAGCTCACCTCCTAGTGGGTCCCTGGGGCCTGGCAACCTGCACTCACATACACACAGCTTCCTGAGTCACAGGGTGGTAGCCTCGCACACATAAAGGGCGCTTTGTGCCCCAAACTCTTGGAACTGTCAACCAACACCGGTGTTCTCCTCACACTGAACATGACTGTTAGGAATGTTCAGTCAAGGACATGCAGTGCTAACTCCCACGCATGCACAACCGTTTCTATCTATGCTCATTCTGACCTCAGCATGTCACTGTTAGTTAATTATGATACAACAAGGGTTGCTGATTGCTGTACTGTATAAGGTATGTTTTTGGAAGACTGGATAACAACTTGGCATTTATGTCTCTGTAGTCTGTACCTGAGCTCATGAGTCATGACTCATGAATTATGTTCTACTGTAATTATATATTTACCAGTGACAACCACTCACTCATTCATTCACTCACTCACTCACCTCTATCATTGCAGAAGAGGATGACTATGACCGTGCCATTGATGTGCCATTTCTTGTTTCTGCCGATGACTAGCTATTGTAAAAAGGAGCCAAACGGCAAAGTCAAATTTGTCTCTACTCACAAAACATAGTTTAGCTTGTTAAAAAGTATCTGAAAAAGGTTATCTGTCATTCGACCTATTCTTGGAAACAGGACAGCTCGGAACAATTACGGTAACTCTATGTCATTTTCTACCCTGACCACAATGTACTCCATCTATGTGAGGTCAATGTCTGAAACCACTGATTAAACACAGATATATTATTCCCTCTGCTTTCAAACAAACTAGGCAATTAAGTACCTATGATGAATACATTGTAACAATGTACCATTTTAATAAGAGGGCACCAATATAAACTGTTTAGGACTGTGTACATTAGATTGCGTGAATTAAGACAAGGAGATTAACCCTTTAGAGATTATGAGGAGCATTAACGTAATAATCCATCTTTATGCTCCATTTAGCCCAAATGTTGCACTAAAGAGACCCCCAGGGGTGCCATCTTGTCATTTGCTGAGACAGCCTGCTGATTTGATTTAGTTTATAAATGCTGCAGTGTTATTGAAAGGTAATCATTGACCAAAGACAAATTATACGTTTTTTCAGTCTTTTATTTTAATTTTTTCAGTTCAGTCTTCCCTCTGAGTGTTTAGGTTGGTTATCAGTGCTGATCTGTGAAGTAACTCTATGACATTTGGCTTGTAAAAACATCTTAACAATCAAGTTTGAGGATGTTTGTTTGGAGGCTCTGTCAGGGCAACCCCATTGGGACTCCATCAGGCATGTGGGCATCAGGGTCAGGTCTATTTGGGCATCAGGACAGAGAAATTGGTTGTTTTTCTCACTGGACTCACTGGAGACCTGCGTGCCTGGATATAATTATACACATCTATAATCTAGAGATAGCATCTGCCTCTGGTCCAAACATCTGAAGTAGCAGGAAGAGATGGTAGTTAACAGGAAGTCCGCACTGCATTCTGGGACAGTTTCATCCCAGGCTGAAACACAACCATCCCAATGTCCACTGGGAACATGGCCTGTGAAAAGCAGTTGTCCATAAGGTTCCCAAGTTCTGTCCATATTGTCCTAAAAATTAGCAGTGTGATTTATTTAGCAGAGAGAGGGGTTAGCCTTCCTTAATTAACTACTCCCTATGTGTTAATCGCATACAACAAAAAAGACAACATCACTTGGTGTAAGTTAGCTACAAAACCACTTTATTGAAAAAGCAGATAATATCATCTACAGTTAAATGATACGTCCCGATTTTTTAATACATTAAATAACTTTAGACTTTTCATGTTTAGATAAATAAATCTAGTTTCCTTTTTATGAACCATCTAGGTAATCAAACGCTTAGCGATACACAAGTGGTGTGACAGTTGTCAAGACAGAGAGAGAGACTCTCACTCGTAGTGATCTCAGACAATGAAACAGAAACTAGCCTCTTTATGTACAGGGAAACTAGCTTTGTGCTATGCAACAAAAATGGAACTGAAGTAGTATTTTTAAAAAGAGGTGTATTAAGACATCCTTAAAAGGGACAAACTCTTGTCAAGAAAGAAAATTCTGCCTTAATGAACATGATTTGAGATTCATACTGTGGGTCTTATTGTGCTATTACAAACTACAGTTCAATGCCATTGCCTCAGTCTTCAAGTAAAATACACATTCCTTGACTAGGAATCTCATACTAGGCTGAGATTCAGTTCAACTACCATCGAATGGAACATCCAAGCAAAAACAGCATTTTGTTTGTCTTTGCAAATGTACAAATGGGAGCAGAGAAACAGAAATACAGCTTGCCAAACACACCGAACACTAATAATTACATTCAAAGGAATCTCATTGAGGGTTACATCAGAAAAGCCTTTTATGCCTGTATGGGCCCCTCATTCTCTTTAATCTCTGGTACAGCACCCGTCTGACAGATTCAGTAGTAGTGGAGGTGACTGAGGTGGACTGGGAGTAGACAAGATGAGCCCACGCACACAGTTGGAGACAGAGAAAAAGAAAGGGAGAGAGGGAGAAAGAATGAGGAGAGGGAAGGAGAAGAGAGAAAGAGAAGGAAGAGAAAGAGACAGAAAGCTAGAAAAAAGTAAATATATAGTATGGGTTTGTGGAGTTTGATGGTGGCTGTTCCTGTAGGCTGCCCTGCCTACTTAGGAGGTGCTTGTACCATGGCCCTGCCACTGGCGTCCTGCTCACACACAAACAGTCACCAACAGACACACACATCAACCCTCTTACACACTCACACATATACTCTTTCTCACACACAAACACACATACACACATCAGCATATCCAGCAATGAGAAAGAACGGGGGGGGGGGGGGGGGGGGGGGGGGGGGGGGGGGCTCCCTAAAGACGCGGGTGGGACCAGCAACTCCGGGTTTTCAGGGACCTCCTCCCACAACAGTCCGGACAATCTAAAGGACCAGTACAGGGCACACACAAACACAAAACACATGTTCTGTCTTAAGGCAAGGGGAAATGTTCGAGACTCTTTACACACTGTATTAACAGTGAAGACACACAAGACAAAACCAGTGTCTGGAAAAATGAAAAGAGCCACATTGTGACAACAGTGTGGGTCTACATGAGCCCCTGACCACCCAGGGGCTTCTGAGGCCTGTGACCTCGAGACCAAATGGTACGACAGACCAGACAATACACTTCAGAGACCTAAGACTGTTACAGCTCACCTTTGCCTCCAATTCTGATCGATATGAACACAGCAACGACAAAAAGAGACTACGTCTAGGTTTTTATGTGGAAAATGCCTGCAAAATATATATTCATACATAAGAGGATCTATGTGCATCTAACTCTCTGGTGATATAATAAGTCATTAAGACACTGCTTGTGAATCTCTGAAGGTCACGTCTAAGACTGCTAAGTGGAATGAGTGTCGGCGCTCTGCCTGGTAACGGCAAGTGTGTGGTTCCAATGTCCCCGCCGTTTGGTACTCCCAGGAGGCGAAAGCTCTGGAACATCGGGGGGTCTGGGAAGGCGCACGAACAGAGAGAAAGGGGAGTAAGAGTTCCACAGTCAGGGAATGGTGCTGGATACCCTTGCATAGCCGAGAGGAACTGTGCTGGGGGAGGGGGGGGGGGGGGTCGGGGGCCAGCTCCTCTTTGAGGCTCCACTCTGAAGGCACAGCATGCCCACCCTAGGCACTGCCAGCCAGCTGGAATGTATGGGCCTGCTTCCCCGGCCTGCTGGTAAACCCCCGTGCACAGTGTTCTCTGTGACACAGGAGTGGTCAACACAATGTAGCACACTGCTTCCCTCAGCACAATGGAATGAATCTAAATGGTGGAGAAGAACAAGGAGAGGGAGAGGGAGAGAGAAAGAGAGAGAGAGAGAGAGAAGGAAAAAGAAGAGAGTGGCCCCCTCCCTTCCGACTCATCCCCCTCTCTTTGATACATGTGCAGGGGTCAGGGCTGTGACGTCACCTGGGGCCTCTGGGTGGGCCGGAGGCCTCAGGGTTCGTAGGCGAAAAAAAAAAGAAAAAAAAGAAAAACAGATGCCAGAAGAGCAATGGACTCGTTCCCACCCCAGCCCTGTGCTGCTGGGGCTGCAGTGGGAGATGTCATGGATGAGGTCCATGTTCTCCCACCTCCCCTCCGCTGGGGAGGGGGGGCGAGGGGGACAGGCCAGAAAGACAGACCTGGGGATTGGGGGTTGTGCAACCGGTGAAGAGTCCATGGGGCGGGTCTCCCTTCCTTCTGGGCAGGTGTGGTTGTCCCTGGCTTCCTGCGGTCCCTCACAGCTCGGTGACATGCAGGGGGTAGCTGGGGGGCGGGTGGGAGGAGGGGCCCTGGGCCTTGAGCCTCTGGATGTGGCAGCAGTGGCAGAGCAGGTGGCCTCCCAGGGGGTAACAGCGGTGGCCCTCCTCATCATTCAGCTGCAGGCCGCAGTCCTGACACAGCACATACACAGATCCAATGTTTAACATGGGCTCACAGAGGCACATTTACCATGATGACAATCTGTAATGTGTGTGGATTGTGTAATATTGAGTCTGGGTCTGACTTTTCTGTACCATACAATGTGTCAAACCTGAGTAAAGTTTACTGTAACACATACAAATGTTTGATCTGAATTTGTTTGTGTTTTTATTTTTATTTTCAAATTTCTGAACATGTGACCACTGATTGGCCCCTCAGTAGTGCACGTGTTCAGACTCTGTGTCCTGTCAGGTGTCTCCCCATCCTCCACCTAACTGTGTTGTCCCTTGTTGCTGCTAAGTATTCAGCCATGAGCCTTCTCAGAATCATTACTGTCTGCTTTCATAATTCCTTTATCAATTAGCTAGAGGACAATATAAGGCAAGCATGGAATGGAATGTGCTTCGATTAAATAGGTAAACCAGTTAACCAGTTTCTGGCGCTTTGCTTTCCTCATTTACAGGAATACTACTGTATACACAGGTATCAAGGCATAAAAAAAATGCCTTGTTAATGCCATTGGGTGAAAGGGTGGCAATGTTATTTCTGCTTCGCAGGGAAACCGTTCAATGTGAGGCGACAGGTTAAAGAACAACAGCAGCCCCCCAGCTGAGCTCAGCGCTGAGCCACGGCTCAACATGGGAGTGTACCTGGTCAATGAGTCACCACACAGGTCTGCCGGCGCTTGCACTTAGACCGGATACACACACACACACACACACTGAGATAAAATACACTGACACACATTCAGACACACACAGTCCTCGGGTGAAGTGGTACCTCACCTCGCAGTGGTAGCACTCCACGTGATAGTCCTTGTCCATGGACACAACCCGGATGGTCTCCTCGGAGCCCTGTTAGGACACACACAGAAACACAGTCAGACAGACAGACAGTCAGATAGACAAGTCAGACAGTCAGTCAGACAGACAGTCAGATAGACAAAGGGATGTCATGGCTCATTACCTGGGCTGGGAGGATAGGTTGGTTGCAGGAGGCACACTTGGGGGCAAACACCCTGTGTGGCAAAACAGTGACAACCTTGAGGAAAATACTTTAATGTATCCTGCCACTCTATTGTATAATACGTACACAGTACTTGGCAGAACTACCGCTACTAGGAAGGTCTACTTCTTTCAAGAACACGGAAGTAAAAAAAGAAAGATGGCGTGCGTGTGGTGCTTACGTGTGGTAGTCCTTCACGCAGTAGATGTTGTTCTCCACATCCACGGTGAAGGGAACGCCGTCCAGGCCCTCCTTACACACCACACAGCGGAAGCAGCCCGGGTGGTAGGACTTGCCCAGCGCCTGGAGGATCTACACAGTCACACACACACAGACACGATGAAAGCCACTTCATGGTGTGCTGGTATGTCAAGCGAAGAGCGCAGTGAAAACACCAGCTGTTATCGAGGAGGCCCGTCGGCGAGGAACAAACGCTTACCATCTCCATGATGAGGTGGCCACACACAAAGCACTTCTCCGCCGTCTGCTGAAAACCAGAGTACTGTGGGAGAAAAAGGGGCATGGACGCGTCAAACACGGATAGCTTTGCGCATACTATTGACATTATACCACCCCCAAGAGGAAATAGGGGGCAGTATCACATATTTGGGACATGTCTGGAAACTCCAAACTCTGCCTGGGACTAAAGACGGCAAAGTCAATGTTTCAATGCACAACAATCCAGATGCATTCAATATTCACGCTTCCATTTTTGTCCTTTCTCTTTCTCCCTCTTAACACTACCCATCTATAGGTGGAGCTGCTGCGCTCTTTATGTCGTGGATTGGAATCTGTGGTTGTTCTTTGTCTCCTCTGCAGTTGAAACTGGTGTCCTCCACAGACATAACAGAGCTCAACCAAGCTTCTGTGAGTGTGTTGCTCTGAGGTGATGGATGCCGAAATCCTCTCCTGTCTGTCTCATGACGAGTGTCTGGGTCGCTGTCTGCCCGTCTGCATGTCTCGGTCATTCTCTGTCTGTTTATTTGTTTGTGTCTCTCTCCCTTCTTTTGTTTTCTAACACTGTCTGTGTCCTCTCTAAGCCACAGCCTCAGAGCAGGGTGACCATCTGCAGAGCTTATGCCCTCGGGGTCGTGACCTGATGACAGTGTTAAGAGGGGGACTCGGAGCAGCAGGTGGAGGTGGGTGGTGCGAGTTCAGCAGGCTGCCCTCCCACCCCCTCCTTAGACATACCATCTGCCAGCCTCCACTCCTCCCCCCTTGGTTACATGGTAGAGATGGTGAACACTTGGACAAGCTGGAAAAGGAGGAGGAGGAGGAGGAAATGCCTTGTCACGTCCACCACCTGGCCTCTTGGACCATCTCTGGATCTACAGTACCTGCTTCCTATTGGCTCATGCTGCCCGTTAAAGTATGAGGAGACAATTATTCATGTTTCAGAAAACAATAGAATGACTGGAAAGATTGCAGGCCAGAGACAGTCCATAATTAAATGCTGACCAATTGAGAGGAGGGGCGGTGAGTGTTTCTCCTTGGGGGTGACCCAAAGCAGACGGACCCTGAGTTTGAGACTTGCAGCTGCCCCAACACCCTCTTCCTCCTCTAAATGAAGAGCAGTGGTCTAACTGTGTGCTCCATTGGGAAATTAGGGGGAAATTAGTGGGAAATGGTGGGGTGGTGCATCACTTTAATTGCGGCGCTACAAGGTCTGCTTTCCCTGGAGGGTTCTAGAATGTTTCCCCCTCCCCTCCTGAGAGGGTTGAAAGAGCCAGGGACATGGAGCACTTCTCCACTGCCTCTTAGGAGCTCTTCCCATTACAGAGCTGGACTCTCACACACACACACACACACACACACACAGGCAGGCAAACTACACCCACCAAGAAGTCCTCTTCACAGTAGACCTTGCCATTGACGTTGTAGAAAGCTTTCCCTCGCAGTCTCCTCCCTGAGAAAAAAAGAAGAGTTGACAACACGCGTCATTATGGATACATTCACGGACCTCCCCTAGTTAAACGCATACAAAAGCAACACAGACAGCAGTACAGACTGAAGATGTTTGACATTTTGTAGAACAACCTTGAAACACAAAATACACAACATCAAGAAACGGTTCCATATAGAGTTGAAAATGTTTATCTGTATATCAGAATAATAAATAAGAAAATATTCCATTCATACGGGCTTCATCAAGCTGTTCCATTGGGGCTAGAACAGAAGGATGTAGCTGCAGCAGATGGCTGCTTGGCTGGGTGACACCATCCAATCAGCTGGCACAACTGGGCCGGTCCTCTGGGCATTGATTTCCACAAGATCCCAGCCAATCAGCCAGCCAGCCACAACAATCAATACTGCAACCACAATCTGCTGTACAAACTACAACCACTCACTCCCTACTCAAAACCCCAGAGGGCTCCCCTTTCATTGTGTGTGCACACACACACACACCACACACAGTCCAACAATAAACCCCTGAAGAGAGGCTCTCTCTACGTTTGATACAGGGAGCTCCACAGCTAACAGGTCTTCCCCCAAAAGTCCGCGCTTTGAGGTTCCCGGCTCTGCCACATGGAGATGGGGCGTCATTCAGCTGGTTGGCTCCAGGTTTAAACCAGGTCTAAACCACAGACCCCACAGAGATCTGGCCTTCTTTCTTCTGTGGGAGCTGGCCTTTTGCACCCCCTGCCATGCCTGCCTGCCTGCCTTAAAAGCACGCCCATTCAGATGGAGTAAATGGCAGCCGTTTGTTTCTGGCGGGGAGCGATGACTTTACCCTACAGCCTGGCAGACGAAGCACATGCAGCTCATAAATCTGTGGGATTAGTCCCGTTTAATTGCCGTCCTGAGCTGCCATTGATTTTATGGGGTAGCCCGGCATGGGAAAGACATTTCCCCCTATTCTGCACCCAAATGTATGCAATTGCTGTATTTCACACGCACGCACAACCACACACACAGTGTCACAAAGCTGGGAGATAGCAATACATTAACTCCCACTTAACTATCGGTTGTCGGGAAAGAATGCTGTGGAACAATAGGTGAGCCTTTTAAACAGACACACAGTGGCATTTGGAGGATGGAGGAGGGATGAAGAAGGACAATTACTCCATCCTCTTCAAGATCATCTCACTCAGTGTTTTTTGTTTTTTTCAAGTCACTAAAAGCATTTAAAACCATTTGGGGTTGGGATGGACATACTCCATGCGGTGGGGGACGTCTGTGTGTCGGTCTGCGGCCTGTGCTCTGAAGAGGGAGGTGAGTCCAAAGCCTCTGTCTGCGGCCTGTGCTCTGAAGAGGGAGGTGAGTACAAAGCCTCTGTCTGCGGCCTGTGCTCTGAAGAGGGAGGTGAGTACAAAGCCTCTGTCTGAGGCCTGTGCTCTGAAGAGGGAGGTGAGTCCAAAGCCTCTGTCTGGGGCCTGTGCTCTGAAGAGGGAGGTGAGTACATAGCCTCTGTCTGGGGCCTGTGCTCTGAAGAGGGAGGTGAGTCCAAAGCCTCTGTCTGCGGCCTGTGCTCTGAAGAGGGAGGTGAGTACAAAGCCTCTGTCCGCTGACTGTGATGCTGCTGCCGAGGGGAGCGGGCCGCATGAGCAAACGGGGACATTCTTTCTGCCTGAGGTCACTGGCTGGTCCCATTCAACCACCCTCCCTCCCTCCCTCATGGAGAGGGGGAGGACTCCCCCTCTCCCTCTATCCTTTGTCACAAGAGAGGGGTGCACAGGTCTCCACCCCCTCCTCAGCTCACAGCCCCTGAGCACTGTGGGACATGAGGCATTTTCCATGGAGTCCAGGAACCAAATCTCTCTGATTGGGATTTTACACTTGAGATCCCCCCCTTCCCCAAACCCCCTCCGCCCCCTGTATACTTTGCTAGTATGGACCCTGTTTCCCATGACTCAACTGTTTCATGGAGGTTCCGTTTCACGGACATGCCCATAGAGGCGCAGATCTTGAAATAATGTGTAATTCTTGACCCTTCAACGGTTATCAATGCACATGCTGTGTGTTATCGTACAGAGACAACAACAATCTAATAACCTGTTCAAGGTACTAAAATCACTGTCCCACCTTGCAACCTGGAGGGTCTGTCAAAGCACCGTCAGTCCAGAGGTCATGCCCTGGCATCTGAAAATATCACTACAACTGGGTCATCTCTCAAACCCACATGGGAGCCAGGACTAGTGTGACCTCACCATAAAGGGATCCAGTGATGTCACCCTTCGGTCATTTAGTTGTCTCTAAACCAACAAGAGAGTGATTATGATTTGGGGAATACTCATCAGAAAACAGAGCATAAGGGGGACAATACCCGGCCCCATGTCTGTTCCAGTGATGTGGAGCCTGTTTGCAGTGATGTGTAGCCTGGTTCCAGTGATCTGGAGCCTGTTTGCAGTGATGTGTATTCTAGTTCCAGTGATGTGTATTCTGGTTCCAGTGATGTGTATTCTGGTTTCAGTGATGTGTAGCCTGTTTCCAGTGATGTGTTGCCTGGTTCCAGTGATGTATAGCCTGGTTCCAGTGATGTGTACCCTGGTTCCAGTGATGTGATCACACTCTGAGGTGCAGACAGATATGTCTTACTGGTTAGAGAGACTCATTGTTCTCTGTAGGATGACTTGACTACAAACATTCTGCCATTAGCAGACAATGAAAGTCCAGACAGAATTTTTATAAAATCCTACTCTTGTTTTTTAACAATATGATCGCTGGCCTTAGGCACAATAAGCTCAGTGGAAGGCCATTCAACTGAATATCAAGAGGTCACAAGCTCAGATCCACCCCTGTATGTTGCTTTGGATAACAGCATCTGCTAAAGAATACATTATTAGCCTGCTTTGAATAAACGAAAAGTAAATAAAAGATAGATGAGGGTGGATTCAACAACAACATTTTCTGAATCCACAATTAAATTATACCCAAGTAGAGTACAAATTAACATATTCCAAATTCAACTGTCCACGCAGCATCCATTATGTTCATTGTAAACAGATTTCTGGATGCCGAACGAAAACATTTCTCAGGTTCCACACCCACACACCTTCTCCCTTCTCCTCCCCCAGTGGCTCCCTCTCCTCCCACTCTCTCGTCTCAGAACAAGTAGGCCTTTATCA
The DNA here is from genome assembly GCF_021917145.1 of Hypomesus transpacificus. NCBI lineage: Eukaryota > Metazoa > Chordata > Actinopteri > Osmeriformes > Osmeridae > Hypomesus > Hypomesus transpacificus. The sequence goes on along the minus strand of NC_061078.1, from coordinate 4,592,362 downwards.
CCTGCAGGCTGTGTGCTGAGGATAAGAGGGGGAGGGAGGGCAGAGAGGGAGGGCAGAGAGGGAGGGCAGAGAGGGATGGAGGGAGAGGGATGGAGGGAGGGTCTGCTCAGCTCAGTGCTGGGGGTAGGCAGGAAAGGATGGATGCTGAAGGGGGTGAGTCACCCAAATGAGGGGAACTTTAGACGGGGGTTTGTTGTGTCCTGGGACAGCAGGGAAAGCATGTGCAGGCCTGCAGATTGAGCTGTGGCTCTAGCAGTCTCCAGATGGGAGAACTAGGAACCCATTATTTACCATAATGTGGCTCTGAGAGAATCACAGACACCTCATACATAGGAAACCCCCAAAGTCTCCCAGGCATTAATGTCTCCAAGTTATGGTGCTCTCTCATGGATAATGCTTTCACACCTTGACTCCCCCAAGAATCCATGTTAGTCAAGACAAACAGCCAATGAGGTTGAGGGTTTAAGTTGGTTTTGGTGCAGTTCCTATGGGCATTTGAAGACCTCGGTGACAGTGCTTGTAAAACGGGCTACACCAATAACATTTGATTTAAATAAGGACAGAGGAGAAGTAATCCGTTGTTATTCTACAAAAGCCGCCTCACAATGTGCACTGTCTTCCATTGGGGAAGTTCAGGTGAACCACAAAGCTACATCACCAGACATAAGGTCAGTTCCACACCTCACACTTTGAAGTGGGATGTTTATTCACACTTTGGGCGCACCCTGTGTGCCAGGTGCAGGTGGCGAGACGAGCCCATGCATCATAAACAGGTTCCACAAATGTGAGGCCTACGGCTGTACTCTAGAGTGTCTGGTGAGCTTGGAGAGGCAGGTAATATTACAGAAACATACTGATTCATCAGCTATGACCCATATTACAGGCACGAGCTGGCAGAGCAAAGACATGTGGGTGAGATCCCGTCTGGGCTTGGTTTAAATACCGGATAAAACAACAAGCTGACTGACCGGTTGGCTGGCAGGCTGGCCAGGTGCGACTTACAACTATGAGGCTGTGACGTTACGGGAAACAGGCATGCTTGAGTGTGTGTGTGCATGTGTATGTGCATGTGCATGGGTCTGTGTGTTGTTTGCTTATAGCCCATGCCAGGCCTCCCCCCCCCCCCCCCTCCCCCCCCTCAGATATTCAGGCCTGGTACACTTTGTGACTGTCTGATTGAGGTCCTCGAGGGAAGGCTGGCTGGCTGAAGTGGAGGGGGGTAGTTTGCATTCCTGGCCATTTCATGAAAAAAGGGTGCAACCATGGGAGTAAGCCAAGAGGAGGGCTCAATTATGCATGGTTAAACAAAGCCCAAGGCTACCAGCGAGCAATGTCTCAGCAAAGTCTCCCCGTCTGTCCCTCACTGGTCAGGCCTGACTCTCACACAACCGTAAGTTTGGCACAATCTAGTCCACTATTTGAAAGAAACAAACAAACAAGCCCTGAAAAGCGTAAAGTCCTTATAAATCACTGGATCGTGTTATGACATCCGCAGGCACTTTCAAACTAAACCTCTCATTGGCCTTCAAAACACTCTGCTTAAAGGCAAACATTCACAAGACGACCAGATAATACATCACAGAGTTTATGTTACAGATAAATGATCAAGACATTTTAATAGTCGAGATGACCAGTAGAGCCTTCGTTCACTGAGAACAAAACTGAGATGGTAACAAAAGAACTAGCAGAGGAAAACGTATTCACTTACTATGGATTAATGTGCCAAACTAATACACAATAATACACATCACAGCCCTTCTGTACAATTTAAACTTGAGGAAGAAAATGTTTATGAGGTCAGAGAACAGTATTGAAAGACGTTGGGACTAAAGACACTGTACCTTATGTTTCATCCATACAATAAGTGTGTTTATGTGGATTGAGTTACGTGTAAATGATAAGGGATCGGTATCTATGAAGCCTACATCGGACATGAATGAAGGCCAAGTTGCTCCAACCACTCAATCATCTCCCTCGTTTCACTTCGAAACACGAGAGGAGTGTTGGAGTCAGGTGACAAGTGGCAGTGCACACACCCAATCTCCACATCCTTTAGGTTAACTGTTGATTTCACTCCAGTCTTCAGAACTTTCCTCATTTCAAAGCTGTTCACTAACAACATGTTCTAATGTTCTACACTGAATTTGACAACTCACCTACAATGTTTATCCCATGAAATGAAGTGGTACTGAAGTGTTCAGAGGACCCAACAGATAGGGAAGAACTGCGATGATGACAGAGCACTGCCAACTTACCACAGGAGCAGCAGGTGAAGCAGTTAGTGTGGTACAGGTTCCCCATGGCCTGACAGGCTTGGCTGGCTCCATACACACCTTTCCCACATTTGATACAGATACCTGAAAAAGGTAACAAATACAAGTTATCATCCATCTTGTGATTTAGTTAGACACAGGTGAGCCAGTAGTTGTTTTTCTTTTACTTAATTTTTTTTTTGTTAAAGACTGAACTTGTTGAAGAACCAGTATCTCAGTGTTCTCTTCTCATGGGTCAAACACTACCCTCCCACACCTGACCTGTTGCTACCTGGTGACCAGTGCAAACCAGTGGGTCTGGCCAGGTGGTGGAACTCGATCCGGGGAAGAACCACTGAATTGTAAAAGACTGAAATTGGGAGAAGAAAACTAGGAGTGGAGCCTTGAGGGTCACAGGATTCTGGAAACCTCTGGTTATAGTCTGTCTGGTTCCTCAGTGGAACTTCCCTCTGTGGCCTTAAGGAAGAACAGAAGCAAGGAAGGCCATGACTGGAGAGTATGTGGACATAGACTAATGATCCCCCAAGCTCTCACGCACAAGATGGCCTCCGTCGGGGTCACATTCCATAGCGAGTGCAGGGTCAAAGCCTGGGTGGGGTGAGTCCAGGGTCACCACGCCTACAGGACACAACATCCCAACAGGGGGCTGACTCAAATGCCCCCCCCACCCCCCACCCCCACAATGTCTCTGATGAAGAAAGTCTCATCTCAGACAAATCATTGAGTCTCAGAATCCATTTCAGAGAGATGAAACAAGTAGAACTCATTAAAAAGCCACACATTCTATATATAGCGTTAGCTGTTTCATTGCTATAGCTGTAATATGATAACTCTCTTAGCATTGTGAAAACACCAAAAGGGCACTGGAAGTGAAGCACATGAAATTTATTAGCAAATAGCTTTTCCTTTAAACATGGCCTCTGTAAAGTTCAGTAGGATCAAAGTCAAATATTGGCCTTTCTATTGCAATCTACAACTCCTGACTGTTCCTGCGTTTAAAAAACGATAACTGACCGGGAAACTAAGAGCTATCTTCCCTACAATAACAACTAAATGATGAATCATCTTAATCTTTATGAGGGCTTAGCCAAAATAAATACCTGTGATAGCCTTTGGCAAGGAAATGAAAAACAACTGCCAGCTAGCTTGATCCCAAATCTCAGCTGTTAACCCTGCATCCTGTAATGAGCAACCCTGAAATACTGGGAAACAGGGCAACCTTACTATCAGAGAGTGAAAAACAAGACATAGGTCCAATCTAGTTTGGAGAGTTCTGTCTGAGGGTCTTGGACCAAATAGTATTTGGCAAACAGATTGATTCTAATCATTTCTCAGCTGACTGCAGTTAGACTGTGATTAGACTGCTGCAGGTTACCAATCTGCACGGTCTACAAACCTAGACAATTTTTACATTACATTTAGTCATTTAGCAGACGCTCTTATCCAGAGCGACTTACAGTAAGTACAGGGACATTCTCCCCGAGGCACGTAGCATGAAGTGCCTTGCCCAAGGACACAAAGTAATTTTGCACACGGGGAATCAAACCGGCAACCTTCTGATTACTAGCCCGATTCCCTAACCGCTCAGCCACCTGACTCCCTAGACCACTTCATAGTTTAGGCCCAGTGAGTTCCTGTATGTCCTTGCTACAGTAACATCTGGAACATTTCTGAGCAATGGGGTTTATCTTTTTCCATCCCCACCGCTAGCAAGTGTATGCTAACTATGCTTGCAGACAGGTTAAGGATCTATGTTCCCTCAGAAGTTAGTCAAGTGCCCCAGAGAATGTGATAACCATTTTGGAGCGTGTGAGTGGGTGTGTGGTTCTGTGGACTCCCACCACTTGCCGGTATCTAAAGCAGGTCACTATCCTGACCTCTGCCCCCCACACACAGTTTATTGTGCATTCTCCAGACCAAGGTCTCCTTCAGTTTCTCCATCCACTTCTACTGCATTCCAACAGCATGCACTTGCCTAAAACCCCCACAGTATCTCCCTACCAAGATAGCTAGGCTACACTGAGTTGATTGCAAAACAGTATGTTGACAATAAAGTGGAGTAAAGCAACAGTATTTCAATCAGTTATGTGGACATTTTTAACATTATAAAGATTTTGGTGTGCCATTTTTTCTCTTAACACAAAGTTCCACTGTGCTTAAAAAAGTTTATTTCCACTACAATTAGGTTAGAGCTTGCTAACAAAATGTAAACAAAACTACGAACCACATGCACTTCATAATGTGAACCACCTTACGCATCATCAACACTACTGAAGATCCGTAAGATGGAAATTTAAGATGGAAAGATTGTCGTGCAAGGAAAAATGAAATAATGGAGAGAAATTGCTTTAAGAGGGGGAAACGGTATGGTAAGATGGTTGATTCTAGAGTAGTTCCTAAATGTTCTAATGAAGTCTCTAGTACATGGTACAATTAAATGGTTAGTGTTTTACATGAAAATGGGTAGAGGAGCTTAGCAGGCCAGTTAATCATAATTAAAACTAGCCAGGAAAAAAAGTCTGTGTTTTAGTTCCTTATTACTTTTGCTACACAGTTTAAACCCATAACTAGGATTTGGGCAACAACAGGACAAGGGAAAAGGGTGTGAGGGTGGTGGGGGAAGAAACTGTTGCATTACACTTTGCCATGTTTTCCATGTGTCACTGATGTGACTGTGATGGTGCTTCACACAAAAGAGAAAAAGAAGGTTTTAGGTTCAGGTTAAGAAGTTGGTATTTGGTATCTGTAGCAGAGCAACACCCATACCTACGGCAATACAATAATTTTGTAGACCATTAAGCCAAAAATTCGATAAGTAACATGTAGATAGTTCAGGTCTATGCTCTCGTTAAACTTAAGTCGCTATGTTGTAGACACGGCATATTTGTGGAGACAAGGCTGTAAATCATTCTCATTCGTCCTCCGTCATGCTGGGAGCAACACATTTTCACACAGGGACAGTTTGTTCACTACTCCAGGGTCACTTGTAACAACATCACTCAAAACTCATAAGGCCATAAAAACAGCCCAGACATCACTCATGAGAACAGACATACATGTTCAGTCCCTTGAACGGTAAGGGCACTATGGAAGTCTGAAAACAGTAAACCTGTTTAGACTGTGTAGACCATTGTTGTACTAGTTCATTTATTCCAGGTTGCCACTACTATATAATAGCATGTGAAGATGCGATCCAGTGTCCAGTATTGATGGGCTGCTATAAAGGGTGACTGGTTCAAACTCTACTCTCTATGTCAGCATGTGTGTATGACTACTGTCATTATTATTCTGAGCAGGTGATCAGACTTGACCCCCACCAGCCATGTCTGGCCCGCCAGCCAACATCGTGTGCCAAGTGTCTGGTGCTGCCCGACTCCCCACTGGCTGGTTAATGAAGGGCTACGCAGGGGTGGGGGCAGGGCGGGGTGTGTGTGTGTGTGAGGGGGGGGGGAGGGGGTCGTGAGGAGCTGGGGTGGGGGCGGGGCGGGTCCGCTCAGGACCTTCAATGCTGTTGCTGCTGCCAGCTGTTGATTCACAGCTACTTCGCCACCACAACAAACAGAGGCCACACAGGGGCCTTGCAGGCTGAACCACGCAGCGCGACAGCACAGGCCTCAAAGCCCCAGCCATCAATTTCTCCGCCGTCGCCACGGAAACTGAGCCGTCTTTCTTGGCTCTGGTTTTGGAAGCGGGGAGGGGGGTTGTGTCTGCATTCTCTGCTCTCACCTGCTCCTCTGTAATAAACCCAGCCCACTCTGAGCCAACTGACTGGCTGGCAGAATCACACCACTGTTCTCTGACTACAGTCCTGTGTCTGGCTGCACATTCAGAGGCGGGCATGTTCTAATGGCATTTCCCGGGAGAAAGTTGTTGACTTTAGTAGAACCCTCTGATCCTGGGGGAACACCCACACCTCAGACATTGCACAACAAAACGACAAACACAACGCGTCAAGTAGAAACTCAGCCTGAGACAGGCAGAAGTGTCCAAGAGAAGTCCCTTCCAGAAGTTGACTGCTGAGCCCGTTTTCAGCAAGACCATTGAATCACTGAAGGGGATCTGCTGTCTCAGAACAGAAGATTCCATTCAGCAGCACTCAGTGCTGTGTAAACGTTAGCTCTGCCAAGTCAGAAATTAGTATTTCCCTGCAAAGGCCACAGAGGGACTTGTTGTTGCCATTATAAAATACACATGTGGTTTGTTGAAGATGCAAGTAGACCTTTATGAGGTAACAAAGCTCTATTAGGAGTATTTTCAGTACTTTTATCAGCAGTCACCGATAAAAAAATATGAAGTAGTACTATAATTGATAAAGACATAGAAGAATTAAAGACACTGTAAATCAGATAATATGTTACAAACGTATAGGTTACAGGGTGACCAATGGAATTGCCTGTAACAACATGCCGTGAAACATGGCCAGTAATAATATATCTCTAGTAAAACAGCGTTTTAACAATGTAACCACAATCCAATTGCACTGTGGTTTCCAAAGACAAAGGATGATTACAAATCAAGAGATCATGTGGTTTATTGAATGGGACAGTGGTCCAATTTTAAGAAAGTAGGGCTCACCCCACCTTTCTACCAAGAAGTTGAAGCTCTCATACACACACACACCAAAGGAAATAGTAAATGGGCTACTCTGGACAACAGTAGCCCCATTTGATTGGACAATTTCTGGACTGCTGTGACCAGGCCAGCTCTTTCCACCAATCAGTGGTCTGGGTACTAGTGGCTGTATGGACAATGCAGGCCAGATCACACTCAGTTGATGCTCCAGTTAGCCCAACACTCATTAGCAAACACAGCAGTTAAGTCTAAAGGAGTATGATTTATTCATAGAGCTCTATTTTCTAATTAAGAAATAATTTAGAATTTACCTGTGTGGTTTTTCAGTTGCTTATTTACTTCCAAATGTTGCTTGGGTTGAGGTTGCTAACCCATTCGAGGACCAATGGCCTCCACTGAAGTTCAAGTTCATAACCCCTCACACCAGACTGCAATGTGTGTAATGCTAAACAAGACATGAATACAAAAGACCTAGCCTAGTCTTACTCATGTCATAACGTTTTCTGTCCATTTGTTTATGCTAGCTAAATCGTTTCGGGATTTCAACACTGAAGCCTAAAAAGCTGATTGTCATTAATGTCATAAAAACCACACAGTTGTATAACTACTAATAATCACACCTATCCACTAGAATATTTGTCAAATGTGTTCAACATGTGATTGGCTATAGGATTGGGTAGGCCTGTCTCTCAAAACACACTTTTGATCAAAGCTGACTGGTATTCTAGGGGAGTTATACTTACCAAAGTATTCTTTTTTCATGTGCATCTCTAACTCCTTCTCCAGCTCCAGTGTGAGGGCCTCCAGCCTCCTCTCTGCCTGGCTTGGTCCACTCTCTCTGCATGGGGTCACCTGGTAAGGAAGCTTAAACCTCTGGCCTGAGGCTGAGTTTTTTGAGGTTACCCCATAACTGAAAGATGATGGGGAACCGGCAGTCACCTCTGGACTCATGCCTGGCTGGGCTGACTGCTGGGGCTGGAAATCGGGCATGGCAGAGAGCGCTTGGAAATTGATTCGATTATGGACACCATTTGCCTCTCCAAAATCTTGAAGTAGTGTGTCCTCATGCAAACTAGTCCCAAGCATTGAGGAGCGAGGCGAGGGCAGTTGGAGATCCGGGTAGGTGCTCATAGATCCCCTTGAGCTACGAGAACTTCTAGAACTGTGACTTGAGATGCTGGAGCGGGGACTAACAACACAGTTTGTTGTCATGCCTGGCCTTGCGCTGCCATCCTGGCTGCAGATGCTAGACCGGGGACTGGTCATTGGCATGCCATGCAATACTGTACCATCAAGATCATGGTTCCCCATAGGCATGTATCGAGAATCAGAATAGCTAGATCTTGGACTGGTGGTACAGGAGTACTGGCTTGCCGTACTGGACCTGGGACTGATGTGCCTTTGGTCATATCCCATACTAATGCCGCTTGTGCGGTTACTGCTGGGCTTACTACAGCAGTCATAGCTGTTCAGACTGGCCCTTGGGCTGGAATGTTTACTTGTGTCGCTGGCTGTGCTTGCATAGCTGGACCGGGGACTCAGGACACTGCTCCCTTCGCAGTGTACCAGACTGGATCTGGGACTTGTGTATTTGTCTTGTCCAGGCACGACCAAACTCGTGCGGGGACTACTGATGCTCGACCTCGGGCTTGCATGTTTGCTTTGCTCCTGAGAGGACAGGGAAGATGCTAAACTCGAACGAGGGCTGGTTGCACTGTATCTACCGTCATGGTTCGGCGTTACGCAGATACTGTTGCATCTGTTGCCAGGTATGGGTAAAGGTTTGTTGAGAATAACGCCGTCGAATGCGCTACCGGTGCTGTACCTGTGCCCCTGCACTTCCAAGGAATACCTCTTATGCCGCTCAGACGCGCCGCTATAACACGGCAAAGCAACTTCGGATTTGGTGCAATAGCTGTCCTCGTTATAAACGCTGTCTCTTTGAGGGGTACAAAAATCCGGAACCGCTCGGTTGCCATTCACGGGGCGCACGGGAGCCGCGTTGTACACTTTATTCCCAGACATGTAATTTTCAACGGTGTGGAGCTGCTGGTGCGGCGCAGAGTTACCATTCATTGTCTTACTTTTTTGCTCTGGTATCGCTGGAACCGAAAAATCTAAATCAGGGTTTATGACCAAGTCCCTCCTTACATTGTACATCCCATCTTTGTATGCTCCATATAAAGAAAGATCCTCCATCAATTTACTTGCCCGGAGTCCCAAATCTTCCTCATAGTGATCCATGTTTTGCTCCAGGGGCGAGAAACAAGTTCAGAGAGTGTGCACTAGGCTACTCAGCCAGCCAACTACCGAGTACGAGATAGCAGTAATTGCATTTCACATGGAAATCATAACAAAACGCTGGCTTACAAGCGTCGCTCATTTCCCAAACGACCAATGTGCTTGGAAATCTCAGCGCAGTGCATGGTTTTCTTTCTCTAAAATATAAACCTCTTTCTCAAAGTTTCAACGACAGGATACGTTTGTCAACTTCAGTTTTTGTTAAGTTGAAAGGTCTTTACAGTCAATGGCGCGCTACGCGGAGGAATTTCCCCTTGTTAGTTTTCTCAACATTTCTTTTAAATCGTCAGGTACAAATTTCAAGTGAGGCAAATATTCTAGAGCATTATAATTATTTGCTACATGCACGCAAAAGCTCGTAGATGTGGTCAAAATTCCTATTAAACACAATTTCAGGCAGAGGACTCGTTCGTAGAGATGGAATGCGAGGAAGCAGACTGGGTGCGCTGCGGCTCTCTGGAATGTGGTTAATGCTGGAGCGAAACAATGATTGCGACCAACTCAGCAAGGGGGTGCCGGGGTTTGAAAAAGAATAGTCCCGAGAGAGTACGGCTGTATTCATCCCAGTCTAAAACCGCACAAAGAACGAGTCTCACCTGGCCCAACTTCCTTTGCCTCTATCAGGAAAAGGTTCATTGAAACAGGAATGGATTGTAAAGGGAATTTGAGACAACAGTATGGAATGGACAAAATATTTCTGAGACACACAGACAAAGTAAAAAGTGTCTGCTATTATGCCCTTGTTCTGAAAGGTCCTTCTCATGCAATTCATCAACAGTAGTGTTGTTACACATTCAATAACTCACATAGCTGGTGTATTATTATTTTTTGTGTTAACAGTCAATAAAAACATATTTCAGGTTTTGTCTTTTGCACAAGCCGCCCACATTTGAGCATTTCAATAGAGGACAATACGCATGTGATTAATACAATTTTTATTCAATACAGTTCTGAGAATTGTAACATATAATTACATGAAATTCTACAAAAATTAGATTAGAAAAACCTATTGTCAAACAACATTTAGAAAACAATAATGAATGAAAGTGAGTCCTAGTACATAGCACTGCTGTCAAGGACCAGACAAAGAGACATGCAGGATGTATTCTCTGTGGTCACCTGCAAGCCACAGAAGTTTGTTGTTGTTAAATTTCAAATAAAATGTTTAGAAATTACGGCAAAAAAAATAGTAAAAAAGGATTTCTTTATAATATATAATCATGGTTCGAGAAACCTTTTGTAAATGCTTGTATTTGTGTGCTTGCTTGTGGGCTAGTGGAACAAGTAAGTACAAAATGAAAGCAAACATTCCGTTCTGGATTTTAAAAACACTTTCCAAAAGGTGAGTGTCTAAAACATTTAAACTCAATAAGTAATGTGTTTGGTGTCATATGTATGTTCTTAATACAAATTGTTAATGGGTTTTTCTTTGAGTATTTTTTCATTTACAATCTGAAACAGTGATTAAAAGATCACATCTCATCAGAAAACAAATTAAACCATGACAGACTCTTTTTTTATTTTGATCTGATACCACATGTTACCATTATAGATAACTGAAATGGTGCCAAATATTACTGAGATCCAGACACTACAGACAAACTCCCAACCACTGGGATGTATGAGAGAACTACAGCTACAAAGGCAGCCACCAGGAATATATCGATCATCAGTCTTTTGATGGGTGAGATGGGTTTTTTGCCATGACCTCTGCTTCTGAACCACTGCACAACCTCATCCAGGTTAAACTCCTGGGGCTCGTAACCTAGTTCTGCCTTGGCCTTTGCCATACTGAAGTAGTGTGTCACCCCAGTCTTGTACACCTCTGTGCGTGTGAGCAGTGGCTGGAAGTTGTAGATGGGGCCAATTAGATGGTGAATCATTTCGGTGAGAAACGCGAAGAAGTAAATGAGAGATACAGGCAAACGCAGTGTTGGGAAAGAGTAACCCAAGCCCTCCACTAGAGGCCTAAAGAACTCAAAGTTGTTGACAGGCCTGCCATCTGAAATAAAGTATGCTTGGCCGGCAGAGCGGTGTTGATGGTCTGAAGAAAGAGCTTCCGCAGCCAGAATGTGTGCAGACACAAGATTGTCTACGTGGACAAACTCCACGCGACTGCTGGGCTTCCCGTACACAAACCTGAATATCCCAGCCTCTATGTAGCCAACTATCCTAGGCAGGTGCCTCTGCTCTCCTGGCCCATATATACCTGCTGGGCGCAGGGCACAAGTCCGCAGCACCCCACTTCCATCCTCCAGAGCTGTCCCGTTAGCAGCCATCACAGCCATCTCAGCTATGGACTTGGTTCTGGAGTAGTGGTCAGGATGGAGGTGAAGAGGAAGGTAGGGGAGGGTCTCATCCCCACCCTCAATGACTTGACCTCCAAAGACCACATTGAAGGTGCTGGTATAGACCAGCCTTGGCACTCCTCTCTCCACACATGCTCTGAGGATGTGCTCTGTTCCCTGGACGTTCACGTCCTCAATTAGACGGCGGTTCAGCTGCTCCCTTCCAGACATGCCGTAGGAGGCAATGTGGAAAACGCAGTCGATGCCAGTAACAGCCTCCACTACCTGCACATAGTCACGGACATCCCCTTTTAGAAAGGTGATGCCTTCAGGCAACTCTTGGCTTGGTGGACTCATGTCAAATAGAAGGATTTTAGCCCCCCTTTGTAGTAGTGAACAGGCCAGTCTGAGGAAAGTAAGACGTACAGTTTTAATATGAAAGAAGACATTCTGGCAGTTAAAATATATATAGACGATTAGGCATTGGTGAGTGCACTCTCATCTAATGCAATAACTCCCCCTAGTGGCACTCAACTAATATAACCACATTCAGAAGTTGTTGGCTCCCCACAACTGAAATTTAACAGGGGTTTTTAAAACAAACACTGTATAACAATTAATAGTAATTATGTTATTAAATCATTTGGGCTCACCGGTAACCGAAGTATCCACTCCCACCGGTTATCAAATAGGTGTCCACACGTGAAGTTCCCATTACTCAAAGCTGACTGTCTGACCTAGAATGAACAAAGATTTCTCCATAAAGACACCTAAAGTAGATGTGTTTGCTGTCTGCAATAGGCATACAAACTACTGCAAGTAGTATGCCATTCTTAGAAGAAATCAAATGGGACGATAGGCTACACACGTGTGTCAAAGTGTAGCAATCAGATACCTCTACACGACTGCAATAACGTGTAAAACTATGTCACATTTCACTAGGCCTAATGGACTGTCTCATACAATGTAAATGAACAATAAGAGAGCTAAGAGATGATATACCACGATTGGCAGCATTCACGTCACCCTATTTACTATTGCGCAAGTTCTCGTCTAATTTAAATGTCTACTTAATCCGGTGATGTTACTAACCTTTTACTTGCCCAGTTTCTATCAACAGCCTAAATAGACTAATAATTACGTGGACACAGCACACATTTCAGTTACAAAACGCGACATCCATGGGAGGAGCTGATGGTAAACTAAGTGAATTCTTGGTTCAAGTTACGTGTAATTTGTTACGCCTGTGATTGCCATAAGGACATGCCAACGTAAAAGCACTACTCATAACATTCCCTCCCTCAGTGGCGCGGATAGTAAGGGGCCGCACTTTAGAATAATTGGTGCGCAGCGTAGATCTGTACTGTAGTTTCTGTTTCAATAACATTTGTATTTTGTCTAGCGATTACAGAGTTTCAAGTGTGAGGTGAAAATCGAATATAACATTTTGTTAAGTTCATGTAAGCTAACGTTACAATAACGTAACCTTGCTCATGCTGGGACAATGATTTACTATTGTTACATAATATTATTTTAGTTTGACAATTATTTTACTGTTTAATAGCCAGAAAAGAACAAGGTTCAGAGATTGCACACACGTTGAATGCACTTTTGCTCCTCCTACACTGATGTAAAAGCAAATGATGAGGGTAACAAGTGATTCATACACCGATCCCTTGCTTTAGAATCTATACACTGCATGAGAATTAACTTCTGGGAAAAGGGTAAAAAATGTAGCCGTGGTCTGGATTTTTTTTTTCTCAAGCAAACGTCTGCTTTTATCTTAAAACAAACTTGCCAGTGCTTCAGAGAACTCAGTAGACTATCCTAACTATTTCTTTGGAACATCATTCATTGCTCAAAAGTAAGTGAAATTGATATTCAGCGGTATGGTTAGTTTTGCTGAGTCACTTAAGTATGCCTAAGTGATACTATTAGCAAGTTTCACTAATACTTAATAGATTTGTGATTTACAGGATAGAGCCTGCCTGCATGGAAATCAATGTTCATAATTGCTAAATGTTCTTCCAATGTAAATGTAAAATCACCAAATATTCCTCTTGTGGATTTGACAACAACATTGTAAATTTACTATTTTATATTGCTTTGGTTTAATTCCCTGTACTATGTATTTTACCTGTAGGACAAAATGAATTTGGAAGAGTACTTTAAGAAGATTGGGTTTCATGGTCCATTTGACAAACCAGATCTTGAAACGCTTAGAATGATCCACAAGCAGCATGTTATGTCAATACCATTTGAAAACTTAAGTATTCACTGTGGTGAGAAAATCACCATGGATCTTGAGCTCATATTCAATAAGCTTGTCAAAAGCAAACGTGGAGGTTGGTGTTGTGAGAATAACCTCCTCTTTTCCTGGGTGCTGAGGGAGTTAGGCTACAATCCCATAATTCTTGGCTCGAGAGTCTTTAACACCATTAAAAATGAATTCAACCCGACAGACACTCATCTCATCAACAAGATTTACATTGATGGAACTGCATACATTGCAGATGTCAGCTATGGAGTATCTGGTCAAATATGGTATCCCCTTGAACTGGTCTCTGGAAAGGACCAAACACAGCCCCCTGGTGTCTTCCGCCTCATAGAAGATGGAGACATCTGGATTTTGGAGAAGACAGGTCGAAAGCCCTTGGTTCTTGATGAAAACTTTGCCAACTCAAGTCTGTTGAACAAGAGCCAAACAAAGAGGTTCTACTGCTTTACTTTAGTTCCCAAAGGAGTCGATCATTTCTTGAAAACAACTCACTGCCTGCAGACTGATCCAAATTCTCTGTTCACCAACAAGTCCATCTGCTCACTGCAAACTGCCACGGGATTCAGAGTGCTTGTTGGCTGTACCCTCAGTGAAGTCACCTTTAACTACAAGGAGGGTGTGGATCTTCTGGATATGAAAGATATACCTGAAAATAAAGTGGAAGATGTTTTGAAAGAAAAGTTTAATGTGGTTTTGGTGAACAAGCTGGTTCCTGTAAACAACAAAGCCGCATACACTTTCTAAGCACAGGAACAAATGTATCCTTATCGCTGAAACGGGCTTTCTGTAGCGTCAAAGTCAAATCAGCACTATGCTAGCAAATTTATGTTGTGTTTGCTGACTTATGCCTCTCTGACTGTTAAAATGATCCATGTCCTCAAAAATGAGTGATCATAATTTTTGAAATAAATCTGAATGATTGTATCCATTCATAACATGAATAAAATCATCCCACTTTATTTTCACTCAGTATTGTCTTTTAAAACCATGAGGCTAGTAAAGTTAGAAATATTTTTTCATTCAAAAACTCAATTCCCCTAGAAAAGTATTTAGAGTTAATGAGAGCCCTCAGAGCTGGAGTGAGTCTACGGAGGCACATTTCATTATCATCATCAATTTATTCTATTGATTGCATACATCAAAATACCATTGATAACATTTGTTAAATAAACTATGATGAAAAGGCAATATGCCTGCAATCAGATGAAAACGTACTGACTTTCATAACGTCTGTCTGATTTCAACCAATGACTTTGCAGTTATAGAAAACGTCCAATGCACGTTGGTTTGCGTATAAGTCCTATGGCCCGAGGAGAACTGAGCACAAACACCAGGAGCCGGGTAGTGAGCAATGAATTCCTTGGAACAGGCCGAAGGTAGTCAACATGGCAAGCAAACTAATTTACTTACCAGAAATTACACGTGACTTTGATTGAATATCATTATTACAATTTGCTGTGTGTACTGGACGATAAAGAACGTTGTTGAAGTGAATTAGACTAACCTTTTTTAGTCGCTAGCGTGCGAGGCTGGGCTCAGATTATTTCCTGGAAAGGAAGATAATTCCGTTGGATTGTTGCAGATGATTGATGTTTGAAGCGTTCTTGATTTCCATACATAACCATGCTTTGAAATGTCCTGCTGGGAGTAATAAATCGAGCAGAGCGACCTGTTTAGACAGCCAAATGATTCCGTGCTGCTAACAAGCTACTAGCTAGTTAGCAGTACTGCTAATGCGCGAACATAAATCTAGCTTAATCTCAATTAGATATATAGCTAGCTGTATATCAATATGTTTAACTTAGGCTGTATCTTCCATTTGCTTTCTAGCTAACTTGTCAGACTGACAATTTTAACTACTTGTTATCCCATCTAGTTGGGTACTAGTTTCATCCGTCCGTGAAACAAAGTTGCTGTCAAGTAGCCTACCTGGGCTGACCATGTATTTGACTGTCGATGCATATAGCAAGCTTTAGCATTTGTCTGTCAAGATGCATCTTCCTTTTTAATATTGTGATTTTCATTCACTCGTTATGAGTGTGTTTGAGATGTTTAACCAACAGCGCAGTTGCTGTGCTCAACACTATCTCTATTTATGTACTTATGCACGATTGAAGATGACAATCCGATGCACTAACATGCTGTTTGTCTTGCAGATCTAAAAGCTTTTGAGAGAAGACTGACAGAGTACGTGTCTTGTTTGCAGCCTGCAACTGGTCGGTGGCGAAGTAAGAATCTTTGGATGCCTCTGTGATTCTAATGGAGACATGTTTACCTAGCTATACACAAGGCTTGGATTTCATACAATCTCAATTTCTTTTAGTGATTCTGATAGTGGTTTCTGTCTGTACGGCTACCGGAGCGTGGAACTGGTTGATAGACCCTGACACACAGAAGGTCAGTGAAAACAAAACAAATTAGTTATTGAGTGAAGATTTTTATATTTATCTAAACAAATGGTCCTTCTCACCTCGTTGTTTGCAGGTGTCTTTTTTTTCGTCGCTGTGGAATCATCCCTTCTTTACAATCAGCTGCATCACTCTAATTGCTCTGTTCTTCGCTGGAATACACAAACGGGTTGTTGCCCCATCAATGTATCCTTTCTTGTATTGAGTTAAAAGTTTTCACTCCTATCATCAGCAGGCTACATGTTTAAAGACTTGTCACTCACCCTTTTACCAGTCAGATCCTTCACTGGCCCTGCATCAGTATTGCAGCTCGTTGTCGGACGGTTTTAGCAGAATACAACATGTCCTGTGACGATGTAAGTGAAATTTACCCAACTATTCTGTGTATGTAAATGAAGTATTATTAGAAAGGTCCTGTGCAGACTAGTCATGTTTGTGTCTTTTTTCTTTTATATTTTACAGACGGGAAAACTTATTCTCAAACCTCGACCAAACATCCAATAACAAAACTCTTGGGAAGGAGGGTGGGGAATGATGTGTTATTTTAATCACTATGTTGATTGACTCTGGACGACACAGTTTCCAGAATCCTAAAACAACCTGACATAGAAGAAGGCTGAGTGAGGAAGCACTGATGCTGTAATGGAAGCTCATCTGAAGTAATGAAGAAATTACTGGGAAATGTCTTTGCATTTCAGTGTTAATCACCTTGTACAGCTGCTTCTGCTTCCATGTGTTGATTTATAACAATGTGCATTTGTTTTAGATAAATGTTTCTATTTTCAAACTATCTTGTTATACACATAATAAATACTTAAATGTCAAGATGTTGTTACAGGTAACCATGTGATCTTGGGAGTTTTTGCTTTAAACAGAGTATATACATTGTGAATTCTGAAGTCCAATAATATGTGCTAAGGGGAATTTAATCAGAGCAAAGTTTTCAAACTTTGTACTAGCTACCTTGTATGTGTTACCCAATACTTTATGACAGTTTATGGTTATTATCCTTATTTGTTCCAAAAGCATGTTTGGGGACTTTTACTTGGTATATGACAACGAACTAAGAAATGTAGAATATGGATGCAGTTTTACGACATTGTTTAACAGAAGCAAAATGGAAAATACTTAATTCCAGCCCAGATTTACAGTATTTAGCTGCGTGTTGTGGTTTCGAGTCTGACCTTTTTTTTTTACGACGTAGCTTTTTAACACGGCAGACATTTCCTTTGCGACTTTGTGAGCACCGTTTTACGGCAGTGAACGAATGGATGCCGATGTTCCACATGGCTACTACTGAGTTGTAATGTGGATTCGTTTGTCAGCACCCACGACAAGATCTATTTAGGCAATTTGTACTTAATTAACACCCAGCAATGGGTAAGAGTAAAAATAATAAATTCAAGCGTCCCCAGTTCAACTCAGTCGGTCTTCCAACCAACGCTGTAAAGGAGGTGGAAGACGACCACGATGAAACTGATTCTCCAGCCGGGGAGTTGCTCGAGAAAGTAGGAGACTGCTACCACTCCCTATACATGTACTCAATGTTATTCTCAGCAATGTTAATATACTTCATGAATCTTACATTATGTGTAAGTGGTAACCATTTGTCAGATTCCAATCTTATGGATTTCCAACAAATTATGCATACGCGTGCATACAGTTCTGGTACATTTGGCAAAACAACTTTTCTCAGTCCTTACATTAAAGCCTGTGTACTGATATTGAGTATGCTGTGTAGTCACACCGCTTCTCCATGTGATCAGTTACATAGTCCCTGTGCAGATATGAGAGAATTTGCCTGTGCCAGCATTTCACGGGTAGTCCAGCAGAGCCAGGCAATCCCTGGGTTCCTGCAGAGGGATGCTGTACGGCGCCTGGGGCCCCTGGTATTGGACCCCAGCCTGGCTGTCAGGGAGACTGCCACAGGGGCGCTCAGGTAAATCTAGAGTATTGCTTACCCCTAACATCTAAGGTGGATGATCTTGAGTGAAGTAATGAAACCTCATAGATGTAAGTTAAATACATATATTGTTGTAACTTCTTAGATAAACCACTTACAGACACATACATATACGTTATGCTTTACAATGTTGCCAAGTCAATTTAAGTTGTAGGTGGATTCCTCTGGGTTTAAGCAGATTTGTTCCTAATCATACAGCCTTCACTATTGTTCATACAATTGTGACACTGATAATCCTCTCACTGAATTGTATACGTGCTTCTGTTTTTACAGGAACCTGAGTGCATGTGGGGGACATGAAGTGTGTGAGGACATGGTAAAACAGGACATAATGACGCCTCTGACAGTGCTGCTCCGAGATGTGAGTGGCTTTCTTTAACGCAGTGATTTCTAAAACAGGTTTGCTAGTGTTAATCCTATTTAGTATAAAGGTGTGTTTGCAAAGCAGTGAATGTACTCCAAGGTTTTAAAATGCCAAGGATTTAATGAATGACATAAAAGGATAGTTTCTTGTAAGGCCAGGGTTGGTGTTTGTTCCCGGCTGTGAAATGAATTTGGTTTTCACCGCCTTCGTGTGATAGATATGTACAAGGAGAACCGGTAACTTCAAATGCACAAATGATAGTTTATTATCTAAATTAGAAGATTATCAATAGAATAATGATGAAACAATCAAATACAAAACACACCTTTGGAGTAATCGTTAACGAAGGTATTCACAATGAAACTAGGCGCCTAATGCACCGGAGCTCGTATAGTAAACAAAACTCCAAATGATTGGTAAATCTTCTCCATATATACACCCAAACCTGCATACTAAAATAAGGACACCGGCCATATGAAAGAAAGGTTGTCTAATGCATACCAATTCTAATTGGATCATCATTACGCTGCGTAAAATAAGAAACAAAATCATATCAAACATGACATTAAAAGCTGTCTAGGACTATATTTACAAGAACACAACTTTAAATGATAATTTCAGAGTCTTCCTCAGTTCACCTTCGTCTTCAACTGTTGAGACCACCTTTCCAGAGGTGTGTCATTAAAGTGTGATTGTCATTTTAACATTACAGTCCCTTTTGTGCAAATCAACGACTGTCCCAGACGAGTGTCTGAGTGACCAGTGACAAAGGGACTGTATCATTCAGGTCTGTATCACTCAGGCCAATACAGCCCTACATTCTCAATGCCTCGAGGTTTACTCGCCTTGGAAACGCATTTGAGGCATTGTTGGGGTGATTAAAACAATGGTCGTGCTGTGTTTTGATAGTTTTGTTTTCTCTACAGTGTTGCACTGGGTTCGAGACCAACTCCGCCCTCTCGTTGAAAGAGAAGAAAAACAAAGCAGAAGATGTAGCCAATGAAGCGGTTAACTTGCTGTGGAATCTATGGTGAGCTTAGATTTCTAAAGGCCCTTATTGTATCTGCACTACTGTAGCCACATCACTTGTGATTTAAAGATGGTAAAAGGGTTTTTTACTCTATTAGACAGTAACCAACCACCTTTCTGAGAACTGCAAATGGATGGCCCCTGCGTATGTTTCACATTTGACTTTTGTGTTGTATCACCCTGTTAGTGAGAGCAGTAGCCAGGCTCTGTCTTTGTTCAACAAAGCAGGACTACTGGATGTTGTCCTCCAGTGTCTGGAGCAACACCCACACAATTTGGAACTGGCTCTGTCAGCTGGTAAGACTCATTAGGAAGCCCAATATCAGTATTTAGTCATTATTTATTCTGCACTGGGATCCTTTCTGACCGTGTTTGTGTGTGTTGTTTTGTGTTCACAGCTCACTGTTTACACACAGTGACTGAGGACAACCAGGAGCTACTGTGCAGCATGAACACTGCAGTGTTTGTGGCTCTGGATAGCGTGCTGCTGTCAACACAGCCAGGCATGGCCCACACACTGCTAAGGACCCTTGCTGCAGGTATGCCTCCGCACCTCACTGTGCTTTGTGCTAGGCTTCATCCTAGAATAATTACACGCTGTCCTCGAATATTAGGGCACTGTTGGAGTAATAAAAGACGAGTAGCAGAACTATAAAAGTTCTCAATGATGACATTCAATCTGAGAGCGGGTTGTGAGAGCGGTCAGAATGTCCGCCCCTTCCTTTAGAGCTGTTTTGCTTTCCACCACCAGGGTCAGTGTGGAACATGAAGAGCAGCCTTCCCCTGGCCCGCCAGGCCCAGACACTCAGCGCCCTTGTGACCACCCTCTCCCAGAGCCTGGAGCTGGACGCCGGCACGCTCATCCCCGAGCTCCACCAGGCTGAGACCACCCGCCACGCCACCGCCTCCCCAACAGCCGACGCAGAGGAGCAGGGAGCGAGGGACATGGTGGTGGAGGAAATGGAGGACGCCGAGGAGGAGGAAGATGGACTACGAAGGAACGGCAAGGCGGCCAAGATAGACAGTGACTTCTCTGACCTTTTGCCTGTACGTTTTTTACACTTTGTGTTGATGAGCTCTTTGTCATGTACATTGTAGGATGCTGAGTCGGACTATATGTACTCCCCTGTCCTTTCCCTGTGTCTGTGTCTTAAGTTCTGAGAGAGACAGTGAGTCATGTGGAAGCGGGGGAAAGATGGGGTCAGACTGTGTCTGTGCAGGCAGCCGTGTCCTAATCCCCAGGGCAGAGGCTCTCTGCCGGCTGGCTCGGCGGGGACTGTCACACAGCAGGGTTCAACCTGGGACATGGCAGTGTCCCCGTCATTACTCTGCAGCTCCCTTGCTGTGACCCTGGCGAGACACCGCCGTCCCCTTCAGCCCACACACTGGGAGAGGCCCTCTAATTGTGGATGACAGTAGTGGATGAATGGCAAGATAGGGGTGGCTCCCTGTTCTTTTTGAGATCTACCTAAGGGTAGTGAAGTGGCAACTGCATACTAATCATCAACACTGACTATACCCTCTTCTATTACAAGTATGCCATAATGTTTTTTCTTTGTCATCCTTGATTATGCTACTGGCAACAGATCTGTAAACTGTAGATATAGACGTACATTTGTATAATTACTAATTTCCATTGTACAGTATCAGACACGGGAGGGATCTGGTCTCCAACTGGTTATCGGTACCAGTGAGTGTGTGCAGAACTGTTGATAAATCTCATGACTGTCTCTCTGTCCAGCGGGGGAAGGAGGAGCTGAGGGAGGCGACAGCCTTGCTCACAGCCCAGCAGACGTCCTTGGAGATCATCGTCAACATGTGCTGCTCTGATGGTGAGGGGAGTGCAGGCTCTAGGCATGGCAGCAGTGCTGACCCCCCTAGGCACTGTTCATCGCCATTACAGTCTGTGACACAGCTGTTAGCCATCTCGTCATGGATCATGGGCTCTCTCGTCCCAGGGTTTGAATCTATTACCTGGAGTGGAAAAACATGATTTATATGAAAGATTAAAGAATAGCTTTCCATTGATTTTATGGAAGCTTGCTGTTGTGTTGACTCACCACCAGCATTGCCCCCTCAGCAGTGTGTGTGTGTGTTTAAAGAGCCGTCAGACGACGAGTGGGAGGAGATGTCAAGCAGCGACGAGAGTGAGACGTGTCCTGACGGTTCTGCAGACGGAATCTCCAGTCTGCTGTCCCCTTTGTGTTTGTCAGCAGAGGTTTACGGAGCGCTCACCAACTACAGCATCCCAGAGAAGGCATGACTGGCTTGATACACACACACAAACACATCGCCCATATACACAACATATAAACTGCTAAACTGAGAGAGTGTTTGACATGATTTCTATCTCTGTTCAAAACTTAAGATTCTCAAGAAGACCCAGTTCCCCAGCAGCGAAGCAATGGATGTGTGTTCTCAGGATCCCATGTGGAAATGCCTGATTAAAAAGTAACTCACTCGCCTATTTGTCACTAGAACAGGAGAACTGAACGGTGCATCTACTGCAGTTGACCCAAGTCTTATCTGTTACCAGAATGCAGAGGGTACAATACCGGGCCCTTACCTGCCTACACAACATCCTGTCTACCATGGATGCTGAGTCCCTGGGGGGGGCAGCTGCCCTCCAGGCTGTAGCCCAACACCTGTCCTCACTAGTCTTCAGCTCTGCAGGTCAGATCCTCATATCACATGCTAATGAAAAAATCATATTTTGATATTAAAGTTTGTTTTAATAATTGGACTTTTTAGCCATCCCAAAGGAGGAGGAGTTTCTGGAGGCAGTCACCAGTGCCATGCGGTCGCTGTTACAGATGATAGCCTCTAAAAACATCCCACAGGTGAGATGTAGGAGGCAGCCGGCAGCCTTCTCTCTCAAGCCAAATTAACCTGTCTAGACCATCCAGCTCTCAGTTTAGCCTGTACCTCAGCACTGCCTCACGCCAGTAAATGTTTTAGATGACGGATTATTGGTGTGTGTGTATCCCAGTGTATGAGTCCCCAGCAGTTGATGAGCCTGAGTGAGGCTGCGACCCGCTGTGATGTAGTCAGTGTGAGGGTCAACGCCCTGGCAATCCTGGGCATCACAGGCAGCACACTTGCCAAAGAGAAGGGCACTGCAGACAACCTCCAGGTACCCTCCCTTTGAACCGATCCAGTATTCCAGTGTACTATGACTATTCATTTAACAGAATGTCTTCATATCTCTTCTCAATTTAGATGATTGGCAGTGCCTTACTCCAAGTAGCGTCTAAGGACCCCAACTTGGTGGTGTGTGGTGAGGCTCTGGATGCCTTGTTTGATGTTTTTGCGGATGGAGAGGAGGCAGAGACCGCAGCTAAAAACATCCTCTTACTGCCTGCCTTAAAGGCACTTCAACCTGTCTTCAAGGCTAAGGTACAGAGTGGCGGAACATTCCAGGACATGATTCTTTTGAATACACAGACTAAATTGAACCGTGTGTTTGATTTCTACCTTGGCTCCTCCCTCACAGATTCGTAAAGAGGGGAAGGGAAAGTACACCCCAGAACAGCTGTGTGTTCTAGACAACATCAAAGTCAACTTGAGGAGATTCATAGGCTACTTGGAGACGGTGGTGAAAAAGTAACTGCATCCCACTGATTGACATGATATGGCTTGTCCTCTGAGTGCCCTCTGAGGCCTGGGACAAAAATGGCCTGGGATTTTGAAACTCCACTATCAGTTCTTTATCAACAACCATGGCTGACTTTTTATTTGCTTGTTTTGTTTCTCTTAACACAGACTCAGGTCTAAATAATGTAACATTTTACTTTATTCAGTGAGTATTCAAAATGATTTTGAGTATAAAATATAAATGAGAAAAACAATATCTCAAACTTGTTGAATATGTTGTAATGTTTGCTTGAAAGGACACATTTTTGTGCTTGACATAATGCAACTTATACAATTAAAGTACACTTTGTTGTACTGTATTTTAATGGTTTGCTGGTTGTGTGCCTGTTTTATGTGTAATTACGATAGATATATATATATATATATAGCAAACAAATATATATAGCAAATATATTACAGTACATTTACAATTAGACAAGTGTAACTTGATTCACATTTATTACTGTGGTCTTGTATGGCTTCATGGGAAATGTGATTTACTGGAAAAGTGCTTCCAGATCAGATTTTTTATGACTGCTCCGCACTTCAGGTAGTTGGAAGTCGATTTTTGATAAAAGCGTCTGCTAAATGAATACATGTAAATGTAGTAAATGAGCTGTTCCCCTGTATAGGCTAGTATTAACAGGGTGTGAGTTGTTTTCATCAGTAAAACTTTTCAATTTAACTATGCATCGTATATATATATATATATATATGTATGTTCGAATTGAAATGTGTAAATTATTCTGAACAGCAACATTATTTTGTAAGCAATTAGATTGGTTCACATTAAGAGGACAGTTATTAAGATGAAAGATCAAATGACCTGAAATACGGCTACTGTAGGCTACTGATAAAAGCTTATTCATGCAATGTATAGTTTTTATTCACAATGAAAATGCGTTTTCGATTTATAGTTATTTACGTCAGAAAATTTATCAATTGCCTATTGTTACGTAACAAGTAACAAGATGTTCTCCTCTTGCGTAACAACTATTTCTCCGCCCTGTTTAAATCCTCCTTTCTGTCAGTGCGAGCCTGCGCAGTGTCACTGTGTGGTCCGCCATTGAGGGACCCACGATCAGGAGGAAAGGGTCAGAATCGTTTCGATAGGCAACGGCCGCACATTTCCTCCATTCTAGAATCCGAACTTTGCGAACAGCTCTACCTTGAACACATCGCACAGCGTCTCGTCACCTTCGTAGCAGATGGTTTTCATTTAAATATATGGAGATCCACCACACGTAAAATATATTGTATAGCAACCTGTAGTAACGAAGCAAACGAGTTAGCTGCTAAATCTTAGCTAGCTAGCGTTTTGAGGCTAGGCTACCTGTCTAGCTTCACACGAGCAGAGCCTTGCTCGGGGCAGTGTGCCTGCAGTGCCGTTTGATGGATCCAAGAATCGCTTGGTTTCAGCCTGAACAACGCGGACCAGCTAACAGCCTGTGGGTGCAGATTTGGGAAACGACACAAGGATTGGGTAATTTCCACGTAAATAACAACTATAGCACGGGTACTCCTAGCACGACAAGTTCAACGAGTCCGAAATTGAACATCAACGGGGCATCGGGTACGATAATCTCCAACAAAAACGGTGCTGTCAACTCAGGCGTCACCAACAGTGAACCCAGGAGTCAGGGAATGTCGAACTCGACGGGAGACAGTGATGTAGTGGAACAACGAGACTTTATACCATTGGAAAGCAACAACAACCACAACAACCGAGCTGCGGGGAGGGGCGGCGGACGAGGGGGCCAAGTGGGTAGTGGGGTCGCTGTGGTCTGGAGAGGGGTTCCGGACAACGCAGGACACCCCAACAAAAGGAAAAGAGACAACAAGGCTAGCACTTTTGGATTCAATAGCAGTCTCTTGCACAGTGGCAGCATCGGTTCTGACCAGACTGGGGGCTGTGCTAGTTTCACGGGTACGCCATGGAAAGTCAGGAACTACTCAGACGGAATTGTCGGGTAAGACTTAACTCAGTTCCCTCATCACCTGCAACTATTACAAACATATCAACAGTTTTAGCGTCTTTAGCTGCTACAGATATTACTCTGTAGCTAGCAGAAGTTAAGGAGCAAGAGGGTCTTACATCAGATTAGTGTCGTTGGCTCATACAAATTCCTACACGGTTAGGCCAGCATGTATCCATATTTGGCTTGCCATTTGGCCGTCACGAGCCGTCACGATTTGTGACGCCCTTACAATGTGCTACAGCTTGTCGTTCTTAGTTAATATTATAATAACCGTCTTTATCAAACTATATACATTGCATAGACGAGCCACATTGTTTATGACCATGATATATCCGCGTGTCAGATAACACAGGCGCACCTGTCTACTCTCCAGAATGGCAATAACAAGATTGCAGAACGGCAATAACTTTTCAATCCCACCTTTGACTGTGTGAAAATTCCTTAATCCAGAAATGTGGTAGTCATAAAATAAACTGTCCAAAATACTTATCAATTATAATTAAAACTTTGCAATGGCCATGTACAAACAATCACAGGAAACATCTCCTAAGAGATACCTGTTGTTTCACAGTTGTTACCAACTATGTGGTCAGTATGATGTAGCTACAGTTTAAACTACCCCCACCTGTGTTACACACCTGATTGTGAACAGTGTCCAGCCTGTAGACCCTTGGTTGAAGACATTATACTTTAAATCAGGGCTGTTCACAATGATTGTCATTTGTTTTGACTAGTAGAGATGGCTTGATTTTTTTGGGGAGAGATGTATGTTGAAATGAGTTTTTCCCCAAAAAGTTTTTTTGCTAAAACAAAACGATTTCTACACAATTTCAAAGCCATATATTTCACATATAACTAGCCTAATCATCAATGTCAATGATGACCTATTTTTGGAAAGCCTGTTCTTCCTACTTGACACTATAGAAAAGGGTGGGTTGTTTAGTTTAAAAAGCATTTTTAAAGGTGTGGAAGTGAGTGTGTGTGTGTGGTTTCTCTCTCTTTCTCTCCTGTGCCTGACATGCGTAGACTAGCAGCATGTATAGAGCCCTGGAGCAAAGTCTTTGGCTGATCCTCATTTATAGTAATATTGAAGCACACTGTTTGCAGAAGGACATTCCTAAGTGATTAGCTACACTAATACCCCCCATCCTTAGCCATACAGCCTGGATCACAGTCGCAACCAGGCTCTCAGTCTCACTATTTATTTTCAGTTCACAGTGCCAAGCTATATTAGCTAGCTAGCCTGCTACCAACCAACCAAATGTTGATCAAAATTGCCAAATAAAAGACCATCTGTCAATTTACATTATGCAAATAAGAGTGTTTAAGCCTTTAACTATGAGCTGTGAACAATTCATTGTGATTCTCCCAAAAGTCGGGAAAACGTTGGAAAGAAAGCTAATAGGAACTCCTTTACATCCAAATACATTTGTCTTTGCATGTGACACCTTGGGGCGTAAACTATTACAATTGTACTTTCGTACAATCACCTTGATATTCGCAATGAGATGGGTGTAGAAAAAGTCAGACTGTGGGAAATGTGTTTTTCTTTTTTTCTGTAAGTGAGTCACCGTTCTTAGTTGCTGGGGCGAGAATGAAGGGACTGGGCGTATGTGTGTGTGCATGCAGTCTTTCTGGACTGGTTGTTTAAAAGCCCCAGAAGGTCCAGCCTCTCACTGGAAGGGGATCTGTGTTTACATGCAGCGCATGCTGAGCATGTCCTGGCCTCGCTCGCCCAAAACAAACCCAGCCCCTCCACTTGAAGGAAACTTGAGCTCCTTTGCTATGATGTCACATGGAGCTGTTGACCAATCAGATGCAAGAGTAGCTGGGGAGTTCTGCCACCTCTTATTCTCTAGTCTAGTACAACAGCCAGAATAAAAATAGGCTTTTTACTAGAGGCTGCATTGTTTTGAAGCAGAATTGAATCTTTTGTGTTCTTTTGAAACCTGAAAAGTTTGTGACTTATGTGGGAGATGACGTGAAATCATACGTGGCAACTATTTTTCTCTTTTAAAAAGAAAGCTCCCAAAATGAATCTGCTCTCTTTTAAGACTAAAAAGAGAGCAGGTATTTAAGCAATTTTAGTTCTTTTTTGGCGTACAAATCCCATCTTCTACTCTGAAGCACACTTCTGTTCAACTCAATGTATTTTCGGATTTTTTTTAGCCAGTCAAGTTTTTTTTCTTTGTGACCAACAGCTGTTTTTAGTTTTGTATGATGTCATCTCTCAGTGAGACCAGGGGTCCGCGTGTTGGATCGGTGGTGCACAGACCATAGAAGCACGTTGCTAATGTCAAACTGGTGAGCCACATTGGCTCATGGTTATATAGCACCGCCACTTGAGAGATTTATAACGATTCCTCTATAGCTCGGCTCCCACACATCACCTCTGTGGCTGAGCTCCCTTGTCAGCTTGGTGGCTTGTGTCTGAGTGTGAGAGAGATGTCTTTCTCTTTCACCCCTCTCTCACATTTACTTATCTCTCTTTCAACCCCCCCTCTCTTTGTCTCTCTCTCTGTCTCTCACACACACACACAGTCTCCCTTTTGCTCACTCTCTGGCTACAAGCCAATTGTTGTAGACCTGAGTAGAGATTTGCATGGATGGTAAACCAGACCCCCCCTGGATCACGTGTGGGGAACCCTCTGTAACTCAGTCCTCCCACGTGCACTGAGGAGGAATGCCCCCCCCCCCCGCCCCCCCCCCCCCTCCCCTTCTCATATCCAATCGCTATCGTTGAAGACTTTATGCAGACAAGTCAGCGAACAACACAGGAAACAGGATTTTAGTTGGGGAGTTAGGCAATTTTGGGGATTTTGTGTAACATTACACTACCATAACTTCTCGCCCATCCCATGTGAAAGGGGGAGTACTGGAATAGAGGGCTTCTCTAATGACCAAGTTCAGCTTTAAGGCTTGGATAAATAGATTGCGTTTGGAGAAGTTCTGTATGGTGGTTGTTGTGTTCTGGTGATATGGTCATGTTCGATTGAAATGTTTGTACTCGCAATGTTTTGGGGCTATCTTGTTGTTATTATCAGTGACCTATGCACTTTGTAAAGCTCTCTCTTGGAAGTCGCTTTGGATAAAAGCGTCTGCTAAATGAATACATGTAAATGTGATTGGATGGTTGGATTCTATTTTCTTCATTTTTCTCAAGTTATTCAGGAACTTGTTGCTTGTTGCAACCATGTATTCAACACGGTACTTCCAACAGGCCCCTGTCATGCCTGTCACATATCCTACATCTTCTATTTTTAGTGGCTCGCTCTCTAAAATAAAAGCTATGAGACGGAGCTATGCTAAATTGCAGATGGCAAACCGTTCGCTGTGTGTATGCACAGCAGTTTATAGCCTACATCGTTTGTAGGCTAATTATAGTGGGGGTGAAACTCATTGATTAACACTTGTCAGTTTCCTCTTTTTGATCTCAGTAGACCAGACCTACATTGGTCCATCTGTCAGTGGTGTGTTTCAACTTGGGGATTTCTTGATCCTCTAGGCCTAGATCCTCTCTCAGCATCAGAAGAGGACACCTCTCATCACTGAACGACAGACCGTCTGATGTCGGAGTTGTAGATTCTTCATCGACTTCAGATGGTTTTCCACCATGCAGAACTCTCAGAACCTTTGTTTTACTACAGCAATAAACACAAGATTTTTGGACACAGTCGTGTCATTGCCAGATAGTTTGGGTTAGGCCAAAGAGTCGGCTCGTACTACGAGCAAAGATCCTGTTCTTCTGTGGGCTTCTCTTACAGTTACTTCTTAATGAAACCTGAACCCATTTTTTTTGTCACGGTAGCCTAACCAGTCTGGGACCTGGCTGAAGTACTTTGATGAAACATTAATGAATTGGCCATCTCTGAGACATGGACACCTTGGTGGCTCGCCCGCTTGTGGTTGACCTCTTTTCCTCACTATGGTGGCGGTGATGTGCTGTTGTACGGCTCCCTGCTTCGTCACGCAGCAACAGCAGTGAGGGGGGGGGGAGCAGGACCCTATATTTACTTTGGGAAATGCTGCCAACTGTACTGCCGACAGCACCACGGCCCTAATAAGCTATGACCTGGGAGGTTTACAGCCCAGTGGTGGTCGAGGCACGTGAAGGGAAGGGGACCTGTGCCATGTGAAGGTGCCACTGGTACACTGAAACATGTGCGTGGTGGTACAGCACCCTGTTATTTGTGTCCCTGATCCCTTTCTGTAATATTTATAGCTGGGTCCTCGAGGCACGCTCCACTAGCTAGGAGGACCTGCCTAGTAGGGGGTCCAAAAAAAAGAGAAAAAAATATATGTAGTAAGTCATTTGCTCAGTCCTTCTTGTTTTTTTTGTTTTTTTAAAGACCTTTTTATTTATTATAGCCGGGTTATAAACCGAGACACATGCACACTGTCTCACACACCTTTGTACCGAGGCGGCACATCTGCCGGGTTGATGAATAAAGAGGGCTCATTCATTCAGTCTCACTGCAACAGCTACTACCTCCTCTCTCTCACCTAGCAGATTCCCCTCCCCTTTCACCACACCAAACCGTTTCAGCGCTGCACGCACACTCCTGCTTCAAAGCTCACTTGCACTTGTTTAGTGCTCTCACTCGCCTTGCCTTGCAGAACTGTGCCTGTTGTTTTATCCAGCAGAAACCGTCTTGTGGCTCCTAAATGGTTTTGGCCGACTCCACCTCCTCTCTTGCCTTTACACTGAGATGATCCAGCTCAGCCCTCTGGAAGGCAGGCTCCAAGCAGATTACATCATTTTCATATGATAAATGCAGGCAGATTATCTGATAGAAGGTGCCAAGGGTCTTTGTGTTTCTCTGGCAGGTGCAGGCCTGCCTGTAATATAACCCAAAAGGCGGGGCTTACCAGGGCGGAATTTGGTCACATGTACATGTGGAGGCCACTCCCCCCCCCCCCCCCCCCCCCCCCAATCTCACACACACATGTTAATGCTGTTCCCAGGGTGACGAGGCAACCTGGCTCAGCCTTTTACCCTGAAACGAAACCCTTGCTCTTGTCTCTCGCACAGACACGCACACACGCACACACACACACACAAGCAAACACACACAAACAGAATAAACTGGGCTGCAGCCTGTACTGGGAAACGAAACCTAGCCAGACAGAACAGTCTGACTGATGGTTGGCTGAATTGAATGTAGAACAGTTTCTTTAGATGGCCACTTAGAGGAAGCTCATCCAGTTATCACAGTTGGGAGACGGAGCACATGGAAATGAAATTGCTATCGCCATAACTTTTCAATTTGAGGAGGGGTGATTTCACCTGATATTAGCAACACATCAGTCATTGTGTCGGGACGTGTAACTGATAAGTTTGATTGGACTATGGTGTGTGTGTGTAAACAAAAAATGAAATGAAAGCGAGCGAGACTGGGCGGAGGTGGCAATATCATTCACTCAGTGAGTGCTTTACAGTATCTGACTGAGGAAGTCTTCAGGAGTTTGTCTCAAGGCCCTGTGGCAGACCGCCAGTCTAACCTGCCCCTCCAGCCTGCCCCCCCCCCCCTCCCTGTCCTCTATTGTTGCAGACCCAGCTGGAGTGACTTAGGCGTGTGTCCGCTGCAGCCCTGTCTGTGTTGACTCTGGGGTGTGTTCACGTTGCAGTCATTGTTGCAGTGGTGCTGGGTGTGATGAATGCTGTCAGGTTGCCTCTGCAGTGTGTGTGTGTGTGTCTGTCTGTCTGTCTGTCTGTGTGTCTGTCTGTCTGTCTCAGAATGCACACATGTCTACGTGGATGCATGCTGCAGTGCCAGTGGGTGTGTGCTCCTGTTCTCATGACTGAGTGACCACCAGAAAGAGAAAAATAGAGACAGGAAGGGTGAAGAGAAAAGGCGCCTGGTATGTCGTGGCGACCTCATCTCACACATGAGTGCCCCGTCCCCCCCATCCCCCCCAGCACTACCCCGTCTGCCTCCCCTACCCGGCATGACTGCTGCGTAATAGCCCACCTTTTGACAGCAAAGGAGAGTGGTGCCGTACGCCTGCCATGTTTCTTGGAGTATAAAGAGCCTGCTGTTTCACACAGGCATGTCTCGCACACCTGCAGTGTAGTGCTGTTGCATGACCAGTGTTGAAAAGCAGGTTTCACTCCCTAAGGGACATGTGACATTGAATATGAGGGGGGGGGTCTTCTTTCTGCTCCTGATTGCAGGGCGAGGGGGAGGTAACCCCGACAGACTGGTGACCGTGGCGTTAGACGCTGCTTTACGCCCTGGTCAAGGTGTAGAAGGATTTAACCTTGATGCAACTCAAACTCAAAGACATAAGGCAGAGAGAATTGCAGTTTCCCCCCCCCCAGAATCAACGTACGCCTCAGTTTCGCTACACTTACCATTTCTTCCCACGCTGGTTGAGTGTTACTTGGGTAACACTGGAATGTTACTTGGGGAACACTCAACCAGAA
This sequence comes from Hypomesus transpacificus, assembly GCF_021917145.1. Taxonomy (NCBI): domain Eukaryota; kingdom Metazoa; phylum Chordata; class Actinopteri; order Osmeriformes; family Osmeridae; genus Hypomesus; species Hypomesus transpacificus. The sequence continues at coordinate 4,560,847 of NC_061078.1, read as the reverse complement.
CCCACAGGTGTGCTGAGAGGCGGAGCCCTGGCTGTAGTGTTGTCAAGCCAAGATGGTGTGTTACATAAAACGCACATGCACACAAGGATTGTCAGGGTGACAGAAAGGACATCCGTCAGATAGTAGTTGGTCTTCCTCACATGTTTCCCTCGGGCTGGCAGTTTGTAACTACTGTTTGTAATGTGGGGAAAGTGTTTTTTTTTCTCAACCTTTTTACTCGTTTCTTAAGAGAAAGGCCAAAGGAAGTGGTGTTGTAAGACTCTGGGCCGTGTTTGCATGGCCATCTGAGGCACAGTGTGTGGTTTGTTTTTTTGTACGTCTTTTTTTTCCATGTTTTGTACGTCTATTTTTATTTGTCTTTCTGTGACCCGTAGCCTTGTTTTTGTGCATGCATGTTTTGTTTGAGTTTTTCTGTGTGTGTGTGGGTGTGCCCGTTAATGTGCGACTCGTCAGGCCGAGCCAGTGGGCAGCGAGGAGTGGCCTGCTCCGCTGTGTTCCAGCTTACCATGGTGTTCACCACCATCACCTGACAACACGCCTGATCTCTGCTCTCCCGTCCTGACATACAGATGCCTGGTAGAGAGATTATAGACCTCCTATTCATGGAAGTTCTCTAGCTTTTTACTGGGTTACATGAATGCCCATAGACGACAATATTATAACTTCTTTCCTGGTGGTTGTGACTGTGCCTTGGACCCTGAGAGCCTGGTGACCCTGGTGGCTCAGCGTGTCGTTAGGCCCTGTGGCCCCTGACTGGCTGGGCCCTCCTCCTCTCTCTGTGCCCCCACACCTGTCCCTTCTACCACGCGCTATCTAGAACGTTCAGGAGTCAGCCGGCAGATTGCGGAACAAAGTTGCATATTGCCCTGGTCAAAGGGGTGGATGGCATCAGGCAGCTGACGTGTGTGTGTGTGTGTGTGTGTGTGTGTGTGTGTGTGTGTGTGTGTGTGTGTGTGTGTGTGTGTGGGGGGGGGGATCTTGAGCTGTATGACATGTTTGAAATGTGTGTATGTGAGAGAATGTTGCACATATAGGTCTTAATCTTATGGATCAGCTGTGGGAACACAATAAGTATGTGTACATATACATGATCTGTATTAGACATACTGCCTGGTTGAATGGCTGGTTGCTGACAAGTCCCAGCCCCACTGAGAACCCAGGGTTTGTTCCAGTGGCCATTGTTTGACACATCGTCAGACAGGTCCTGGGGCACGGCACCCTGGGTCGTGCCAACCTCAGCCCTGGCAGGCACACCAGGCCGCCCTGCCCAGGCAGGGCCAAGTTGGCCCGATCAGCCAAACAATCTAAGCAAACTAAATCGATGGTAATGCCTTGCTAATATTCATTTAAAGCTTGTCAGTGGCAGCTTAAAATGTTTTAATGGCGTCATTAGGTATTTGGCCATCGCCTAGGCTTGTCAAACCGATATGGTGTTAGTTTAAGAAGTCTGAACAGGTTTTAGGATTAAAGCAAAACTGATCATCTGGTTCTGAGTGTATGACAAGTGTCTTTCATCTTTATTTGAGGTTTGCTGTGTCTTTAGATTGTCAGTAGGTTCAGGTTCAATCAAAGTGTTATAGGAAGCTGTAGCTTAATTGTTGAAATGCTTCAGGTCAAACACACATAACAATGTTTTTGAACTGTTCATTGGATTGAAGGTCACAGATAACCACAAGTCTTTGACATGTTGATGGAAAGCAAATTAAACACAGCTGACTGTCAAGAAGCTCTTCAGCCCAGCTATCCCGAGGGAATGAAGCTAGTTTGCATGTTCATGCGTTGCATTTCGTAACCTATCACAGAGCTGTGAGATGAACATTCTATTGAGAGCACTCCCATCACAAGTGCAATGTAGGGCATGTAGATAATTATCTGTTGTGGGCTGTTTAGCAAGATGAAATGCAATACGCGCTCATGCAAGAAAACACAAAACACAGTTTCCATTGTGAAAAAAAAATCCTCTGATATCATCCATACAATGGTTGCCTTTGTCCACCCCATACTCCTCTCCCCTGACTGTGCATTTATTTGGTTTTGTCTTCCTCCCATGTGCCCTGCCAGGCTTCACGAGGAGATCACTGACTTCTACGCGTACATCTCCCCGCGGCCGGAGGAGGAGCGAATGAGGCTGGAGGTGGTGGACAGGATCAAGGGTGTCATCAACGACCTGTGGCCCAGCGCTGAGGTAAAGCCCAGGGATGACATGGGCAGGATCGCTGCTCTCATTCACTTCCCCCCCCGTCCTGTTTGAGTCTCGTAGACGGGTACCGACGTGGATCTTGTCCCGTCCACTCTTATCTGCTTTCCACCGTTCTATTTAGGCCCTCTAATCAACAGTGCCCAGGTGTCCTATTCCCTGTGACTTTGAGCCTTCTGATAGGTATATGTGTGTGTGTATATACTGTACTAGCTTAACAAACTGTTGGAGAGGCAGGATCCAGCCTTCTGCTTTGGCTCTATGATCCAAGGCCAGAGCGCAGGCCTGAGCCAGCAGCTGTGTGATACCCTGTGATAGCCACTCAGACAGGACAGTACTAATCCTGGGCTCCCAGACACTGGGGAGCTCACAAGCGTTTAACTCGTAAACACTCTACCTGTCACACAAAGGGGGATCTCACCTCCGGCCAGTGTAGTTTAGTTCAACTGCAGGAGGACCGTTTGGGACCAGTCTCTCTGCATCTCTTGACTAAGCACCTGCCACAGGTCCTCACAGGTCAACCAAGACTGTGTAGCGGCGGCGTCGCCCCCCCTCCCGGAACTAGCGTTCGGCATGCCGTTCAGCTCGCCTTTTGTTTTATGTCCTCATCACATGCCTCGACTAAGCTGATTGGAGGATTTATCCTGCCAGTCGAGTAAAGGCGGGTGCTGGTGCTTCATGGAACATAACGGCAGGTTTAGGGCTTAGAGCTATTTTCTGCCCCTCTCAGACTGAGCCTTGCCCCTCATCTGAACAGCGTAATGAGGATTCCCATTGCAAATTGGTCGGGAGCCGAATTACAAATACAAAATGTCTTTCCCACGATATGAGGGGAGTGTACTAATTGAGGTTGTTAAAGGTATTCCTAGTACTATGATTTTTTGTTGTTGCTGTTTTTTCTTTTTTTTTGCTCTGATCCTATCTCCTCCCTTTTTGAAGGAGCAATTACTGGTTACCAAGTCATCATAACTGTGAAACTTGACAAACAGGTTGAAAGCGTGTGCTTTTTACAGGAAATACATTAAAGCTGACATTAAAACACAATGACTGGCTTCAGTTGCGGGAAGGGCAACTTTTTTCCTGACACAACTAAATGTCAGGAGAGTCGTTTCCTTCAATACCTGAATTTACAAGTTGTTTTTGTGCTGATCTTTGAGTGACATGCCACAGCAGGTTGTAGTCCACAGCAAATTTATTGCATGCATGATGTCAATGAGATGAATGATTAATTGACTTGTTGGGACCTCTCTCTCTCTCTGTGTGTGTGTGTTTGTTTGTGTTCCTCCCCACAGGTCCAAGTATTTGGGAGCTTCAGCACCGGACTGTATCTGCCAACAAGGTAACCTCAATTGATTTTCTGGCTTGCTCCTGATAAGTCCATTGAGTGACCAGTTATCTTAATCTCTCCTCCCATACTGTTAGTGTAAACTGGCCTTGGAGCACACTGAGCTGGGCTCAGGAGCTTTGTGGGCGTGGAGAGAATAGTGTTTGCTGGCCCCATTTTGTAATCATTTGACTTAGTTTTTGGGGGGAGGGTTAAGACTGTGGTACATTTAGCACTGCCTGGGCATGTTTTGAACCTTGTTTCATCTAACGTCATACACACACTGGTACTGATGTGTCGCGTTGATTACTGGTCTCTTGACGTGAAACTGCGAATGCTTGATTAGTGGGTTTAAGCTCTTTGTGTGTGCGTGTGAGAGGGAGCTCTGTATTGAGGTTGTCACATGTAGTACTATTTCCTGACCTGTGACCCCCCCCCCCCACCCCCAGTGACATCGACCTAGTGGTGTTTGGGAGGTGGGAGACCCTGCCCCTCTGGACCCTGGAGGAGGCTCTCCGGAAGAGAAACATAGCCGATGAGAACTCTGTCAAAGTGTTGGACAAGGCCACGGTAGGCACAGTGTGTGTGTGGGTGTGTTAATTTTGAGAATGTTTTTGTGTCGTGTATAAATGACAGTGCTAATCCCTGCTACTACCAGGTGCCCATCATCAAGCTGACCGACTCCTACACTGAGGTGAAAGTGGACATCAGCTTCAACGTAAAGAGTGGCGTTAGAGCCGCCAGACTCATTAAAGAGTTCAAAGAGGTGAGTTCAACTGTTCCAGTTGAATAGCAAAGCAAAAAGGGCTTGATGGGAGTATTCTGAACGCAGTTGGTATCAGTTATGTTCATTCTAAAATAGTAATTTGCCACTAGGGGGTGCTATAACTCCAGATACAGCTGTGCTTCTGCTCACACCAGTTCTTATCCCCCCATCCTCCTTGTAGAAGTACCCGGTTCTCCCATACCTGGTGCTGGTGCTGAAGCAGTTCCTACTGCAGAGGGACCTGAACGAGGTGTTCACTGGAGGGATTGGCTCCTACAGCCTCTTCCTCATGGCTGTCAGCTTCCTGCAGGTGAGCCGCCCCCCCCCCCCCCCCCCCCCCCCCTCAAACCTATCTTATATATGTGTCTCTCCTCCAATACACCACCCCCATATGACCTGACTGTGCTATGGTAAATATGGGCCTTTCTCACTCTGGATTTTCTCTTGTCTTTATAGTGAACTAGTAATCTAATCTCTCTACGTCTCACTCATACACAAGTAAAACTAGTTGTTCACCCCCCCCCCCCCCCCCCCCCCCCCCCCAGTGTCATGTCTGACATCATGTCCTGTGTTGGTCAGCTCCACTACAGGGAAGACGTGTGCAGCCCCAACACCAACATGGGCGTCCTCCTCATCGAGTTCTTTGAGCTGTATGGACGCCACTTCAACTACCTGAAGACAGGCATCCGCATCAAGGACGGAGGCTGCTACGTGGCCAAGGACGAGGTCCAGAAGAGCATGATGGACGGATACAGGCCCTCCATGCTCTACATCGAAGACCCTCTCCAACCAGGTGAGCGCTTGGGCCTCTATGTTAGGGGCTTACTTGTGTAGCCGTTCTGGCATGATGTATTGTAGTGAATTGTCATAGCTGGATCCATCAGGCCAGTAGGAATCTGTGTCTTTTTATTTCCCTGTTTCTTTTACGACTGAAAACATTGACATGTTAAATGGGAAAGTTGAGGAATAAATTTAAAAAAAAAGAAGCCACATCAATTAAAGTCAAAGGTGGCAGGGTGTTTTGCAACAGTGCAGTAAAGCGGCGTGTTCCCCCTGCTCCCCCTCAGAGAACGACGTGGGCCGCAGCTCGTACGGCGCCATGCAGGTGAAGCAAGCGTTCGACTACGCCTACGTGGTGCTGAGCCACGCCGTGTCGCCCATCGCCAAACACTACCCCAACAACGAGGCCGAGAGGTGAGGGCGCGCAAAGACCCTTGTACCACAAGCATGGCTATGGGATTAACCTGTGTACATTTACTGAACTCTCCCCGATCTTTCTACCTCCAGTATACTGGGACGAATAATCCGAGTGACCCAGGAAGTGAACGAGTACAGGGAATGGATCAGCAAGGAGTGGGGGCCCCAGTCTCAAAACGACCCTGCCCTCAATGGTATGTGTTTTGGGGCCTAATCTACAAACAGTAGCTGTTTTTGTAGTAATAGTAGTAGTCATAGTTTATCATAGGCCTTTCTGAGGTAGAACCTCATTACATGCAGTACTGTATATTTTGCGTCTCCTCACACCTCTGTGTTTCCATGTACTTTTGCTGCAGGAAATGATGTCACCCTGCTGGTGGAGCCTCAGCAGCTCGATGAATGCAACAACAACCTCTCAGAGGAAGTGGTGGTGCTGCCGCCCACGCCGCGGAGCAAGACCTCTTCCGTCTCCTCCTCTCCGGCCCCCTCGTCACGCTCCTCCCCCTCCTCCTCCCCTCTGTGCCCCTCCTCCTCCACCGCCTCCAGCTCCAGTGACGCTGTAAGTAGCGCAGACCCGCTTTGCAACACACACACACACACACATAATCACTCATAGAAACACACAAATCTACAAGAGCTGACGGCATGCAAATTGCTCTTCTTAAACTTCTGACCCGACTGTCGGTTGTCTCGTCCGCAGGAGTCTGACGGGACCCCCTGTAAGACAGCCAAGCAGCTGCCTGGCCGGGGCAACGTTGCCAACAGAGACACCTCAGCGAGCGTGGCCAATCACAGAGCACAGAGCCACTCTTCCAGCACTCCTACTGGAAACAACAAGGGCGGCAAGGTAGGGATGGAACAGCTTCCTGCAGTGGCTCTCTAAAAGGGGCATCCTTCCTTTCTGCCGTTGGACTATGAAGCACTCAAAAAGAATGTTCATTGTCAAGTGTAAACACATCTTACAATGGAAAAGGCTTGTGACTTGATGTGAACTCTATAGTTTTCACCACTATTTCACTCCAGGTTGCCTGTAAGGGATCTAACAAGGTGTCTGTCTGTGTGGTTCTCCAGGGCCGCTCATCACGTTCCACCAGTAAGAACAACCGTGGCCAGCAGAGCTCTACATCCAACAGCAAAAGCCACCAGAGCAACAAGCCACATCACCAGGGCAATGGCAAGAAGAGGAAACCCCAGCGTGATGCGACGCAGGAAGACCTCTGCAGATAGGGCCCCACCCCCTGTCCCCTTCTCACTAACTGCCTGACTGTCCTTAGATCTGCTGCCAGATCTCCAATCTCGGGAGGTTGTTAGTAGTAATAAGGATATTTCTTGTTTCAAGCTCTTAAGGGGACATCTTTTTATAGCTGAAAAAGAACAAAAAAAGAAGGAAAACAAATATGAGAAAAAAATGGGGGCCTAGTTCTTGGACCTGAACAGAAAGAGGAAAAAAAATCATGAAGGATGTGTTCATTTGCTTCCTGAACATAAACACATTGCCCAGCAACAGAGCCACATCCAGCACCTACACAACTTACTGTGCTGCCCTCTAGTGGTTGGGAGGAACATTGGTGAAGGTGCCTGAAACCAGTGGACCTGAGGAGCAATACCTGAAACTGCTGCGAGCTAATTTCAAGGAAGAAAATAATTATAAAAAAAGAATAAAAGAGACAAATGACAACAAAAAATGTACAAAAATGTTCTGTTGAAGAAAATGAAAAAAATGTGTATACAGATTTTTAAAGAGGATAACCCAAAAATGTAAGTGGGGGGACATAACTTATGCATGAGATTTTTATTTTGTTGATGGGTGGTTATTTTTTGTTATATGTAAGCAGATTATACAAAGATTTGTAAAAAAAAAAAAAAAAAAAGGACAAACATGCAAAAAGCCTCAAAAACAAACAATTACAAAAGATATGGTTTCATATAACTTTTTACAAGATATACTGACATAGTTGTGCACATTTCTCTCAATTTGGTAAAGCCAAGTGTGGCGAGGGGTAGGGTTGGGTTCCATTGCCAACATGAATCATCAGCATCTATTTGTACTTTGCTGCTCTCTGACTGTGACACAGTGACAGTGTTAGCAGTTATGTTTGCTCAGCCTAACACATCAAGGGCTGTAGATGAAGTATTTACACTGCGCTGCACTACACAACAATTCAGTGGCTTTCAGATTACTGATTAAAATTAGCACAGGAGATAATGGTTTTTAGCTAATCCTACACATGAATAGCTCAATGGATCCATATATGTGGGTGGTAATATTTTCCCCTTGGTATTTTACCTATTACAAAATAATTTGCATTTGTTTAAATGTATTTATTTTTTTATAATTATATATGAATATAGTATAAATACCATATGTATAACAATAGAACCCATATCCTTGTATCCAATGTTTTGGATGAGATGAGAGGGGTATACTGGGAGGATGGGGATACTATTTGTCAGGTACAGTACAATGTCGCTGGTCTTTTGTCATTGCCTTTTATTTCATTAATAGTTGAGTGACCAAGTTACTTAAGTTGAGAGACATTTTTATGATTCAAAAGGGGGACATTTTGTTTTATTACGTGGCTGGTCTACCTAGTTCAAAAGGGAGCAGAGTTTTTTTCTTGGTAATGTCTTTTCTTTACCTTATTTTAATTTAATGGAAACACATTCACATATCGATCCCTCGGTGTCGGCCATGTCAACCCCTGCTTGCAGTTCTTCCTCTAACCTGTAGATGGTGGCATCATTCTAGGCTCAAAGATGTCACTGTATTGGCAACTGAATATTGCATTTGGATATTTGACCTATGCATAGGGGGTGGAAAAGATAATTCACTAGCCATATTGTGATATGTACACTTTGAAAACTTTTCAACTGGAGACTTGACAATTGCCAGTTCCTTTTGGATCGATTATAATATCACTCGCTTTAGAACTATTTCTAGAATACCACAATACTACAGTTTGTAATGGTTGCTCAGTCAGTTACTCACTACAGTTAGTCACCTCTTATATTTTTTAAAGCACCACACTTCTACTGGTAAATCAAGCATAATTTTCTTCCTCTAAAATGTACCTCTCTAGTTTAATATAAGTATGTTCTTTGTGTTCTTGAATGAATATGCTTCTAATATTGATGTTTGGGTGGATGACAAGAGATTGTTCTCAAATAGTTTGGGCCTGAATGCAGTATATTTGTGCTGATCCGGGATTAAACCACGGGGGACACTCAATAAGTCATCGGTGCCATCAGAATCTTCTATCATCTCTGCTCTCTGGGAGGACTGAACTCATCTGAATTGTAGTTTCTCTACAGCTATTCAAATCCATGCAATAAAATACAAGAGTACAATTGAATAGAAGAGTCATTTTTCTAAGGATTAGGAATTTATGTCCTTGAGGCATTAGTAGGTTATCTGTGCGCACATGTGGACGCTTGTGTGTGCGTTTCGTTCTCCAGCCTTTTTAGGCAACTGTATTTCCCGCAACAATCTGCTAACAACCCGGTTTGCTTACATTACAGATGTAAAAAAAAAAGCATGAACGTTTTGGGAGTCTGAATAAGGCACCGTTATAATCTTTTATCATGGTTCACTTTGCAATGGTAAGTGAGTTCAATGAAGATTACGCGATGAACATCTTTTCCGCATTGAAAAGCAAGTTCAAGGGGCGCGCACCGGATAGCGCACGCGAACATTCATGCTCGCGGCGAAATTAAACCAGAGCATGTGAAGTGTCCGTCAAACTCCACCTTGAAAATAAAGCGCAATTCTTTCACGCGTGTGAGTCGACAGATTAACATCCACAGGTGAGATAAATTATGAGAAGCTTAAGCAATCGAAATTGTTTATGAAGTCTGTGGTGAATGATACCTTGGCTATGATGGTTTCGATAAGCCTATCTAAAATGTTATAAGTTCTGTCATTTGTTGGCTTGATGGTCTATTTTATGATTGTCGTCTAATGTTGCTACATACTTGCATCTACTGTCTCAAGTGTCGGCTTTTTGGTTCACCTGAAGTTTACGTTCAGTATTGCTTTAATAAATTGCACCGACTTTTTAGTAGTTCACTGAAAACCTAACAAAAAAGCGTGACTTGTAGTATGGGCTACTGTGCTACAAAAAGTACAAAGCCATTACATGGTAAACGACGTCCGTTGATTCGAAATATTGACCGAAGATAGCATCTTTTGTAGGCTATCCTACAAAATACCTTATTTTGTGTTTTGACTATGAGAATATTTTTGTTGAAACAGTCCAAGCTTCAACCTTAGGTACAGGAAATGTACGTTTTAACAAATATGCAGCAGGATATAATCTTTCAAGAATGTGACCCAAGAAGATTTATCCTTTTTATATTTACGCTCAGTATTTTACAGATCACTAGGTTTTCCATGTTTCTCTAGTGCCCTGACCAGATCAACTGGATTAATTCATCTGCTTCCCCCCAGGATAAACACGGGGCTTTATTGCAATCCCATTGCATATTTAATCAAATAATGTTGTACTGTTGTCTCTACAGTATACTGAAAAATATAACAGACGAATGTTCCCTTGAAAGCGGAGGCATAGTGTATTGACTACCGTAGTCACAGTTTTTGGAAGAAAAAAATAATCATCAAGATGCGTGTTCGTTTGTTTAATTGACCCTAGATTGAATGAAAAGCCCTGACATGGAAAGCACAGGTCTGGAATCTGGATGTGGGGGACTTTAAACACAGCAAAGGTGTATGACTCCGGTCACTTGCAAACTTAATACCTAATATGGCTACTATTAAGTAACAGCAGGATTGTTCTCTCTTTTTGTCATGAACCAATGTCTCAATGTTAAATAGATTGTTGCCATTTTGTTTCAGCGATTCACATCCACATTTATATTGCTGGTTGCAACTTTCTGCATATTATGTACAGGAGTATGCCTACAGATTGAAAGTGTGTGTGTGTTAATCATTTGGGTGACTACATCACTAATCCCTTTTCTTTCCACTCTGGAGAAATGTAATCCTGGGGTCTAATCACCTCCCAAACACACTCGTAAAATCAAGGGACTTTAAAATCTTATGGAAATCATATCCAGTGAAACTGGCAGCAATCACAGGAAGTGAAGATGTGACGTTGTGTACATTCTCTCTGGACCTTGGGGTGTCACAATCAGTTAGAGCTGCCTGAATCTGACGTGTACACTCCCCCCATCCACACGCGCACACACACACACACACACGCACAAACACTCACACAGACTTCAACTCTCTGCTACAGTTCTAGTGTTGTTATCTATCCAGTGAGGCGCATGGGGAGGTTTTTCTCTCCACCCCAAGACTGATATCTTGACATTTAATCGGGTGCTTTTGTTCCAAACTGTTCCAAGACTTCTGTAAAAAGACATGCGTGTAACAGTGAAGTTACAGCTGTGTCTGGAGGAGCCAGTGTGAATTCCATTCAGGTAGTCATATGAGATGTGGACAGTCCTGTTCAGTTCTGTCTCCTCTTATCACTGCGCAGGGAGGATATGCTCAGGCTGATTTATCACTCGGGAGAAAGACTTCCTTCCTTCGTTCTTTTCTCCCTCCCTCTCTCCTGGGTGAACTTCCGTATCTGTCTCACTTTCAGGAGCACCTCTCTCTCTCTCACACACACACACACACACACACACACACACACACACACACACACACACACATACATACATAAAATATGCAAGAAGTCCATCCTTCCATCCTCTCACCAGCGATGATGTCAGCAGACTTTAATTGAAGATGTAATAGTTTCATATTGTCGCTCTTGCTCCCCATCCCTCCTCTTCCTGTCTCTCTCCCCCATGTCAGGCTTGACATGGGGAAGCCTCGGTGTGGACAGTGTGCTAATCCCTGGGAAAAACACTGAGCAGTAATCTGACTCATTAACTATGACTGCATGGACTGCTGCCAAGGCCCTCTCTAATCCTGCTTTAGCTCAATCCCACCCAGCATGTTAAAATGCAGACATCACTCGGATCCATGTGTTAATCCTGCATTCTAGTCATGCAGTTGAAACTAAATATAAAACCGGACAAGTGACTTTACAGCCATTTAAAACCTGTATTTTGTTTCATGTTTGATGAACAGTGCTTGGTGACACATTTATAGAGATGACTGAATTTTCTAAATTTTGTAAACAAAAGAATACCAATGCTTTTTGTGAGGATGAAACCTGCAGATCTTGGAATAAACACATTTGAGGTCAAAGCCTGACTTGCAAGGTAGGGGTTATTGCAATGTGAGAGGTTCCAGCTGGAAGTACATACTCTCATAGCTTTGAACAGAATACATTCAAGACCAACATGTTTGATCTAGTTGGAAAGTTAAACTTGGCAGGTATTTATCTCCATACCTAATGAGGTCAGCACATTGATAAAAGATAACCTTTGGGGTAACGTCCTCCGTTGTCACTCCCAGGATATCCCCTTTATTGTTCCCTGTAAGCCAAGGAATTCTTCCACTCCAAAACAAAAAAGGCAGAGAAGATCATTTGGAGGAAGCGTCCTCAGAAGTCAATGAAAGATCAAACTTCATGTTGTTGCGTTGTACCGGTACCTCAACCCAAGTTGTTACATCAGGTCAGTCTCTCCCAGTGAGCCTTCCCCCTGTTCTGTCCTTCTCTCTCTTCACTCAGTGGCTGTGTTATTAAGTGATGGGTCTGTGTGGGTCCATTCTGGGCATGTGGACCATGTTTCATAAGGTGTACCTGGACCGCTCTATATCAGCATACTTAAAGCTTATCTTAGTAATGTAGTATTGATATTAAACCATTTAAAGTTGATACAATTCCACAGCTTGAGGTGATGCACTACACAGTGAGCTGCAGTTAGACTGACCTCTCTCTTCCTTGGAACTTCACTTGGTCCTATAAGTCCAATCGTCAACATGGCTTCTCTTGCTGTTAACTGAGCAAAGCGTCTCGCCACCAAATCCAAATCAAACAACCAATTCCTGACATTCAAGAGGGAGACAGGCATGTTTCTCTCACAGTTTGGCAACGAAGGAGAGTTCTGAGAAAGGAGGCGAGGTGGACTGTGTCTGGGGGAGCTTTTGCTCAGCTGCTGCTGAGGACTGTTTTAGTGCTGGTGGTGGCGGTGATTAGGATTGGGATAGTGATGATCGGCATCATTCACCACCCTTCCTGAATCCCGTATGGACATATGTGTCTCTCGTGCTCTGGTTCACGCTGAATCAAATCACACTCAAACCAACTCCTCCGTGTAAGCATTAAGAAAGCGAGCTAACGCCTGCTAATTTGGTATAGGATCAGTTTAACAGAACAACATGGTTGATGGCTTGTCCACCCCTGTCTGACATCTTATTGGCTAGGAGATCACTTCCAAGCAAATCCTCAAAAGCACAGCTTTTGTGTGCAATGTACACTTTCCTACAAGAACACCTAATCATTTATTTAAATTCACACATATTGGAAACTGAATAAGGGACGTAGACGTCCATTTATTGGACAGATTGTAGATGGATTTTTACAGCAAACCGCATGGCTATAGGTGGGAGACCCTTTAATGGTGAGCCTGACCAATGCCTATGGCTTTGAGCACCGTCTACCTCTTCTGAAGAGCTGGAAGGCTCATAAGCCTACTTTAGGATCCAGAGGACCTCAAATCCATTAGTTTTTTTGCGGTTCGAGGTGGGCCGTTGTTTCAGTGGCGCTGGGCTTAGGGTACTCTAGCCCATCATTGGAGAAAGGGCTCTTCACTATATTGTCTGCTTAATTGTGCAATTAACAGGGTGGCTTCTCCTTTCATGCTCTTTGTGAAACTGCTCGTTAGCGATGGCTCCGGTGGCTGGAGCTGGAACAGACATTCCAAAATCAAGACTCGTTTAGGCATTAAACATAACACACAGAGATGCTGACACTGTTGACGGTGGTGATGACGTTGACCGAAGGATGTAGTAGTTCTAGTAACGGATCTAGACCATCCCAGATGACCATGCATTCCATGGTCAAGTGTATGCTTGCGTCAGTGAGAATTCTGTGATAAGTGTATCTGTGAATCCATGTGATTGTAGCTAACAGTATATATGCGGGCGCTTTGGCTGGGTGCTCATCTGTGGGTGTTTCTCTCTCTTCCATGGCGTTTTTAGCCTTCTTTGTGCTTGTGGCTCAAGGGTGTTATGTAATGCCTATGACAGCGCCCCATCCGGAGAAGTGCCATTGAGGACGGCGAGTTGCAGAGCTCACCTATTTTAGCAGTGTGTCTTTCTTTCTCGCATAGATCAACACCACTGGGAAGACTGAAGGAAGCCGTACTGTGGAGTTGAACCTGTAACTAAGTACCTGGGGCGACCCCACATGGTTTGGAAGGGTGTGGTCTTTGGTGAGTTCTGTTTTCTGAATTTAGACTGGTCTGACATGGGCTCACAAGACAATAATTACTGCTAAACAACCAAGCATATGATTGCATTACGTAATACTGTGTGTTTAGGGTTTTAGGCAGATAGCCCATTGTAGCCTAGGTGGCATGTTCTGGCTTGTCATAGTAGTATGTGTGTGTCATGCTGGTGGAGGTTCTTTCTAACAAGTTTATTTCCATGCTACGCCATGTCTTACAGGCTGGTTGAACAGACATATTGTTTTGAGTTTGATTACGAGTGAATGGTTTACGGTGAGAAGAGAGGCTGTGGGTGAGGTAGAGCTGTGAGGACTCCCTAAAGTGGATGAATGATGGATTATGTGATGGTGAATGTGGCTGATTTTTGTGGGTAACTTGCTAACTTGGATGGGGCTTCCTCCCCCCACACTAGTGTCTTTGTTAGGCTGTCATATGTACCAGTGACCTCCCCTGTGGAAGCTACTACAGTCTTGGCTTTCAGGTGAGGTCAGACCAGATATAGATTTACACCTACAATGTTCTGGATTCTACCTAACTTTCATACGTGATCCGAAAAATTTAACATTATTTGAGAGGTATTTGGTCGAGGTGCAAATATTAAATACATTCTTTAGAGCCTGGGATGGGCTAACATTATGTGGGGGTTTGCAGGTTCTGGTATAGCAGTTTGGTAGAGGTATCTCAATCTGAAAACTTGATGATGTACTGTCAGCTTTGTTCTGGGATAATGGTAAATTATAAAGTGCGTCCACATCTGATAACTGAAACTGTTGCAGCTGCTAGAGCTTCTCTTTATGAATCTGCCCTGCAAGAGTGTTGTCAGGGAAATGAGTCATGGTTGCCAAGGAAATGAGGCGATGTGGTTGACGACTTCTACATGACACAGTTTAAGGTTGGCCTTGAGGCAAGAATGGCTCAGGTAGAACAACATAATGCTTGCTTGTAGCAGACGAGCGTTTGAGACATTTCTATGTGAAAGAGAGATGGAGAGAGAGTTTGTAAAGAACAATTGCCCTGGCCAGTCATTTCCTGCTCTGACACTTCAGACATTTAAACATTGTAAGAAGTACTCACGAGTCATCCTCATTGGGGTGTAGTGAGAGAGATGGAGAGAGAACGGTTTTCTGTCCTGAGAGATGACGTTGATAATTCATGTCTTCCTCGCCAGAATCTTTCCATGACATCTACAGCAATGGCTTAGTTCCCAACAAATGTTTACTTATGAGAAGCAACACCATGAGTTCAGAGGAGCGTGATTGTGTCTTCTAGCAAAACGTCATCGTCTATGATGGTGTAGCCAATGAAAATCATTAGGATAATAAATTGAACTGAAATTAATTGTTTTGGCAGGACTACTTTGAAACATGTGACACTGCCAGTGGAAATGCATACCATGTGGAGCTGAAGGACACCTCATAAAAAACATTCAACTTTTGTGCTTTATGGGTCCTTTTCAAACCCACACCCCGTTTTTCATACATGTGGAGTGAGTGAGTGAGTGAGTGTGTGAGTATATGTATGTAGTTATCTAACACCAGGTGGTAAGTGGAAATTTGGAAGGTTCTGAACAATGAGCCCTGTGAAATCTAGCGAAAGTAGGGAAATTCCTGTGGCTTCTGGGCAGATGGCTACATTAGCTACCTCTGAGGGCTATGCTTTGAAGCCATGTCAAATTGCTCTTTAAAGTTGAAAAGAGCATGTAGATAGGTTTCATGGGTCCCTAAAGTTGTAAACGACTCTGAATCACGACAATGGCACTCGAGTGATGGACATACCTTAAGGGGTTAGTGCTGAAGCCCTGAAATGGTGTCTTCATACTGACTTTGGGAGAGCAGTGGTGAATAAACCATGACTCAGGGGTGAGTGTTGGGAGGGATACTCATGAATCCAGATGAGGGTCATCTCTTTCCAAAAGTGATTCAGCCTGGGAGGAGCAGACACATTCAGAAAACTTCTCCCTCCATCCTCCTCACCATCCATCCCTACCACAGAACCCACACTGAAAGGGTGCTCGTCCTTCCAGACATTCCTGGCCTGTGTGGGTTGCTAGACAATAATCTTTTTCGGAAACATTCCTTGGCTCCTGGTGGTGAATACAGGGGGAGCTTTTAAATTGGGCCTGTAACCCTAGCCCTGCACATATGGGCCCGGCCGGCTGTAAACAAGGGGTGCATTGAGACTGAGGAGGTGCTGTACGCCATCAGAGACAGCAAGGCAGATGAGGAGGGGTTGGGACAATTCTAGAGGCAGGGGTACCATGTCATACAGGATGTTTTGGTTATAATATCGATGAGCCTGACATCTTACTCTGGCTACAGACAGGGTACACACACACACACACACAGTCAAACCCAGAGTTGGACACAGCACCATAATCAACATTAATGACAAGACAGCAGCCGAGGGAAAGGGATGCCATTAGCCAAATCCTCGGGCTCTATCCACTCCAGTTCTCCTGTGAGGGGACGTTTTGCGGTAATGAGATCTCCCCTGGGCTCCCCCTTGCCTCTCATGCGTCACTCCCTCTGTCTGGATGTCTTTTTAGTGCAGAGCAGCTGTAATGGAGACCTTGACTGTGCGTGTCGTGCTACACTTAGGGTACATGACAACCACTCATTTGGACTTTCAGTGTATGTAAAAAAAAAAATGTTTTTAAGCTGTTATGGCCAACAGAAGCTAACACAGTTTAGCCCTTATGTGCGAGATTTGACTTAATTTCCCAACAGTCCACCGTATCGGATAGATTATTTTTTTTCCCCCAGTTGCTGAAAGGGCCAGCTGTTGATGCAACTTCATCAAGGAGAGAGCACTGCTTGAGTGGTGATTTGTGTCCTCCCAGGCTGTCCAGTGTCTATCCATGCTCCACTCCACTGCTATGCTCTTTGGCGCTGTCAGGGTGTGTGTGAGGGTGTGTGTGAGGGTGTGGGTAGACATTCTGGTCCTCAGTGGTTGGGCCTGGGGCCAGGCAGCTGTTGCTTTTTAAGTGCACTGGCTTACCTGGCACACACACACACACACACACGCTCGTCACCAAAAGTTGAAGTGAAGTACCACATGTATACACACTGGTGCCTATTCCAAAACTCCATTCTGATGTATACAGTACACATTTCTTTTAATCACACAAACCACACAGTTTTTCCTGTTTCTTTTGTATTTTGCTCAGGCAAAGCGTACAAGGCTGTTCTTCAGGGTTGTGATTTCCTGTTCTTTTTCTTCATAGTAATAGGCTGCTGCTGCTTTTCCTGTCCTTCTTTAACTGCTGGAAGTGGTCGCATCAGACAGAAAGGCAATTCCAAGCTGCAGAAGATCAATTAAAAGGCCTTTCCTGCTTGACCTAACCGTCAAACTACTTACTTCACCATGGCGCATGTGTCACCCTAGAGGTTAACAACATTCACACTCGGATCAACGCACTGAAAGAGATTTGTTCTGCTTCTAACACGGTGGTAACTGAGTAAGTGGTCGTGCCCCTGATGATTAACATGCTGCAGTTAACTGACAGGTTGACACACTGTGCTCTTTTGAAGTCCTCAAAGTAAAGAAATTGACAGTTTTGAATCTTTAGATTTTAGAACTGACACATCCTTGAAGCATTCTAAAAATGCCTTCAACTCTCTTGGCTAATGAATGCAAAGTGTCAAGTAAGGAGAGTGGATGTAATGTCAGTGACACCTATCAGACTGTATAAGGCTTTATCGTGCATCTGTCAGGGGTGTTGCCAGGACCGTCCATGTTGGGTCATGAGAGCCACTGTTCAGATGAAGTGGCCACAGAGCATGAGGCCAAATGTGGGAAGAGTCTGATTCTGTATCAGAACGCCCCGGGACTGTTATCATTAGCACTAGGGTTTACATTTACATTTAGTCATTTAGCAGACGCTCTTATCCAGAGCGACTTACAGTAAGTACAGGGACATTCTCCCCGAGGCAAGTAAGGTGAAGTGCCTTGCCCAAGGACACAACATCATTTGACCCGGCGGGGAATCGATCCGGTAACTTTCTGATTACTAGCCCGACTCCCTCACCGCTCAGCCATCTGACTCCCTCCCTAGGGTTATCACCAGGGTTATCATCAGTACCATCAGCCCTAGGGTTATCACCATCGGCCACTGCAGGAGGACACACACAATATTTCGCTCTCTTCAATGAAGTTTTTCGTTACAGCTCTAATCCCCCGCTGGCCATGAGAATATGAAGGCTACATGATTCCAGATCATATGATATACACTAGCAAGGATTAAAAAAACACGGTTGATGGTGGGGAAGAATCAGAGTCTGCGCACGGACTCACCCAGGGAATTTTAATCCCCTGTCCCTAAAAGCTTCATTCTAGTGTTACACTAATGCACTGCTGCGTTTGAACATTGGATTGGTCCATCTGAACATTGCGGTTTGAGCCTGAATGGATTCTTTGTGGCAATATGATAGTTGTGTGTGTGTGTGTGTGTGTGTGTTCTTGTCTGATAGACCTACTGCATGATGATAAGCATTTTTATTTATCATGCCCTTGTGAATTGACTGTGCTCATCTAAGTGCTACCAATGTATCCTCATTCCTATATTTGCTGGTGATTAGTCACAGGGAATAAGAGCGTTACCCATTAGTGCGTCATTCTTTTGTTGTCAGTTTTTTGTCACGTTATCTGTGTAAAAGTGGCTTCCCCCAATTTGTTGTTCATTCAAAACCAAACCTGCCCCTGCTCCACAAACACTGTGGAACAGAGGTTATCTCCAAGCTGTTTCCATATGAAAGCCTTTGGAAGGCTGCGTGTCATCCTGCCCCCACCTCTCATATGCTAAAATCTGGAGTTGCTGGACGGGGTCTCTACTTGATGGCTCTCACCCCATTGTGTAATTTACTGTGCATTGCTAGTCATATGTTGATAAGTAAGGGTCAAGATTTGGTTTGATTGGTTGTCCTTGTATATAAATGGAACGGTGAAGCATTGTTCTGTGGATCCTTCATCTCCTGAGACCTTCTCCTCAGCTCTGACTTGTCCTTGTATTCATTCTCTTTGCTCACATCTTGCTGTCTCTCTGAATTACAATAATCATGGTAGCGTAGGTAAGAGTTAACCTTCATTTTGTAACATGTTTGCCTTGTAATTGATTTCATTCATTCGCAACGTTATTAAATGTATATTTCATTTACACACACACACACACATTATACACACTCATATGCAGATGGAGAGACAGAGAGACACACATACACAACGACAGACAAATGTACACACACAGTCTCACTGACTCAGTCATACGCACACAAACACACCACACACACACACACACACACACACGGGTGGAGACAGCATGGTTCGAGGGGAGTAACCCAGTGGCTGCAGGTCAGCACATTACAGCACTGCAGGGATTTCCCTCCAGTCTCCTCCACCTCCATTGTCTGTGCTTCCGAAAGAAAACAGGGCATGTGTTTAATGAGGAACATCATGGAATATGTTTCCTCCGAACCTCTGGTGATGCCCTACAGGGAATACGGTGAGGAATATGCCTGCTTTAGTTCTTTAGCTTCAAAGCAACATCCCAGTATGGAAAGTACCAGCTGGACACTTGATGAGTGGGTGGATATGATCTATTGATAGACAGGACAATTAGGTCTGTTAGGCCATATAAGTAAATCATTACATTTACATTTAGTCATTTAGCAGACGCTCTTATCCAGAGCAACTTACAGTAAGTACAGGGACATTATCCCTAAGGAACGTAGGGTGAAGTGCTTTTCCCAAGGACACAACGTCATTTGGCAAGACTGGAATCGAACCAGCAACCGAACCAGCAACCTTCCGATTAATAGCCTGACTCCCTAACCGCTCAGCCATCTGACCCCAAATCATGCTACTGTATCCACTCTTTAGACACACAGTTTGGTGTTTGGACGTGAGGCTTATAACTGCTCCACTCATTACCAAGTGGAGATTGTGTCAGTGTAACAGCTCGGTGCACCAAGCATGCTCCAGATGGCCTTGTCAACACCCTCAACTTTATGGCACTGAGGAAAATGACCGTCGTTACGTAGATCTGAGTATCCTGTCCTCCCGGGCCCGAACAACACCTTTTTCAAGAATGGCGTCCCATCGTTAACTGGCGGAGCACTCCACTGCTGTGATATGCCGAGGCCTCTGTGTCGAGGTTTCACTTCGATGGCTACGAAACATTTACATTACATTTATTCATTTAGCAGATGCTTTTATCCAAAGCGACTTCCAAGAGAAAGCTTTACAAAAGTGCATAGGTCACTGATCATAACGAGATGGCCACAAATATTGCAAGCAGCCAAAACATGAAGCATACATTGTCAAAAACCAAGTAAGTGCCAAAGGGAAGAACCATACAAAACGGGTTCGTCTGTGAGCATGGGGAAGAAGGCATCTTGGTTTTGTGTGGTGTATGGTGGGTCTTGGTGGTGGAAGGGGGTGCGTCTGAGACTGTATAGGAGCCACTTCCCACAGCTAAGCTTCTGAGAGTGCCCAGGCAGGGGCTGGCAGTGGGCCCTGACCAGGGCTGTCCCAGAAGCCAGCTGACTGAGGGGTTATGAAACCAGAAATGGGGATGTGGTTGGCTGCACTGACTGGAAAACAATTCTCTCTTCTTCTTCCTTTCTGTGTATTCTTTCCTTTTGGGTTTTCTTTGTCAGGCTCTGGTTTTCTCAGACCCTTAGGGTGCTTTGAACTGTAGGGAAGGCGTGTTTGTTGACTTGAATGTTGTCTTGCTCTGCTGTGTGTGTACGCAGTGGCTTTCATCACAATACTACCACTATCTCAACAACAGGAAATGACCCTGTCTGATGGAAGTGATCAAACGTAGGTATTGGTTTTCCCCTGTAAGATTGCGTTAACATCCATGCATGATATCCTTTGTATCTCTTACCAATAACATCAATGTTCTTTCCAGGAAGTGAAGCGTGTGTGTGTGTATGTGTGCACGGATGCGTGCTGACTTGCTATTGCAACAAAATGGATAGCCTCCACTTGTGACCGCGTGACAGCGCATTTGTGGAAGTGAATGTGAAACACTTGAAGGACAAGGGGCAGCTTCCGACCTCGCGGCCCTCTCACCAGCGCCTCCTGTGTGTGTTTATCCTCAAGAAAGAAGCGGTACGAGGTGAAAGCAGCCCTGAGACAGGATCCTGTTAACATGATTAGCACTTAGCAGCTCCCCTCGCAGCACGGCGCTAATTCAATATGGCTGGATGATCCTGAGGGGTGGGGTGCCTAATCTAATCCCACATGTGCATTGCTGTACATATGCCAGCTGTGCAGCCAGTTGGCTGATTTGTGAGGCCGGGATGAGGTGGACTCTGGTGTCCCTGCATGGTCTTAGTGTGGGGGGGTGTGTGGGGGTGTGTTCTGTCCACTGTCTGGGTTGTGTTGGCCCCTGGGGCTTGATCAGACATCATCATTGGATTACAAGGATAACATCTTTAAAGAGTACCTCGTAAATGAATGGAACAGTCTCCTTATGAAACTTGGCAACATTTTGTTTGGAGAGAGCGAAACATTTTCTTTGAGTTTGTTCAACACAGCCGTAGTGGACAGAAGAGAAAGACAAAGTGCTGGGGATTTTACAGGTGTTTACAGATCATTCAGATCAGAGCCCAATACTACGAAGCCGGATTTAGGGTTAGTGAGGCAACTTCCGGTTTAACTCTGGATTTTCAGTGTAACCACGGTGGTTCACTTCTTACCAGGATAGATCACCATGGTAATTCATGTGCACACCTGACCTGCTCCGTAGCAGGTTAAGTTCGAGTTAACAGATCAACACCTAATAAAAGCACCGCGTACTGACCAACCAAAATCGTCTTGAAAAATGACATCACCATTTGTCGAAGATCCCGTGGATCTATTTGGATGGAAAACACCATTGTATTTAGAGTCAGATCTACTAGAGCAGTGGTTCTCAACCCTTGTTTTCAGGTACCCCGTCTTACATGTTTTAGATATTTCCCTGTTCCAACACACCTGATTCAAATGAATGGTCGTTAACAGGCTTCTGCATAACTAGATAACGACGTCAGGCAGCAGAGTTGGTCATCATTAGTCTGTAAAATCCCTGGTTCAGTGTCAACTTCAGTCCAGCAAGGATTTGCTGCAGTGCAGGTACATTACATTACCTGAAAGAGCCATGTGATGCAAGGTTTGGATCTCTGTCCTTTTGTGGCATGTGGTCACAGTAGTTAGAGATGACCATTGATTGTATTGGACCTCCATCCATTTTGTCCAAAGCACATTTTCCACTACAGCGAAAAGTTCTCTGCTCTCTTATAAAATGGAGCTTTACAGTATGCTTATCCTCAACAGATGGGCAAGGCTTTTCAGTATTGTGTGAATCCTCAGGTACCTCTGTCAGGTTAGAGAATATGAAAGCATTCTCTGGCTTATGAAACACACTACCAATGGTTAAGAGATAGCCCTCTCATGTTGACCTACTCAAGAGAGCATTTGCACTCTCTTATTTAATCAGTATTTTCCATATATTGTTTGCCGAGTAAAGAGTAGCCTCTTGTTATTAATACAAACAGTTCTGAATGACTGCTGGGGTTTTGGATTTCTGATGATGCCAGGTAGCTGTGCACGATCCAGCTGGCTGATCTATGGGAGCCAGGATTGGAGGTTAGAATGTTCAACCCTGACCTGACCTGGCTTCCTAAAAACGGACAGAGCCGTGAATGGGGCTTATCATAAAGGATGACCGTTGTCCTTTTCTCATTGTCCAACCATGTGGAGAGTAACCCAAAAGGAACCCGTGAAAGCAGGACACTAGAAAGGATTTATACAGACCTGCTTGTTTGCTCGCAATAAAAAGCCCACAAAGCCTGTGTTGGTTTGTTTAAGGCCTTGCCAGATTGCCATTGGGCATTTTATTCGTAGTAACTAAGGCAGTAAATAATAGTGGGTCATAGGTTATCCGCTTACACTACTGTATTGCTTCATATGTGAAGGGATTGATTTAGCTGGTGGATGACTCGCACTTGCCATCTTCCTCATGAAAAAAGTGAAGAGTTCACGCCCACATGTAGCCCAGGCCATATTCACCCTCAAAGGTTTCAACACCTACTCTTCGGTTTAATAATAAAATCCCTGTTGACATTCAGATAAAACAACAAAAACAAAGCAACATCCAGTGTCTCTTAAGCTCCAGTGTCTCCCCCTTTCCCTGGGCGGGCCTCAGCGTGGCCAGGCAGCTTGAGACGGCGTGTTGAGGCCTGCATGGCTCTGTCCGCGGCTGACGTCAGCAGGGTTTTGTGCTGGCGCTTTTCTAAGAGAGTCAATAACGACAGTTTTGGGAATCCGCTCTGAGATTCTCCACCCCCGCCTCCTCCCTTCAATCGCCTGGCTTTGAAAGAGGGGAAAAAGGCCTCCCAGACAATACAGTGCAGTTACTGCTATTCATGCTGCGGTGGAGAGACTCCAGTCTATTGAAGCGGACGCTTCTGTCCGCTCTCCCGGCCTCGCTTCGGCATCGGGGACTCAGATCCGCTGGCTCCTTGCTCGCCATGGCAACTTTAGAAATGCAGTATAAAGCACTGTCAGGGAAGGGACTGTAATATCAAGCCGTTGTCTCGAGCGGCTAGGCGAGTGTCTGGAAACGAAACATTCTGGAAGCTCTGCAGTCTTTTGCCATCTGTCTGGCCTCTGTGTGTTCTTGGCCTCCAGCTGCCCTGACCTCTTCACCACTGCGCATTGTACAGTGCGTCATCCTTTAAAAACAACAACAACATCGCCCTGTAATTGTCATTCAGTACATGGGCTGAACAGACTGGGAGGGTGACAGGGAGCATCACCTACAAGAGTCATGGCAAGGGAGCCAAAAACAAACAATGGAGGGTTGATACCAACCTGTGTGCTAGTTAGTTAGTTAGTGACCCCCCCGCCCCCCCCCCCCCTCAGTTTAAATGGATGGCAAGAGCAGATTGAGAGGAGAAATGGTCCCTGTGGAATGGTGATAAGCAGAAGTTTCCCTTGAGGCTTGTAGATAATAACCGTCCCCTTGTTCTCTGTGAAGAGAGAGGCAGAGGTAGTGGCCACTCTGACTGCCATACTCAAGCCCTGTCATGCTTAGTGATAATCCTGTGTGTGTGCATGTGGGTGTGTCCTTCACACGTTCACTACTGTGTCATACTGTAACATACAGTACAGGCACTCCCACTTTCAAGTTACTGCCATGCCAGTGAATGTGTGTACCTGTGACAAATTCAAGACTGATGTTCATTGTTATGCACGACTACCCAATCATTGCCAAGAACTATCAATATCGGTAGGTGGTGAGATTCAGAAGTTACATTTCATACTGACCAATTCATCTAAATTAGTTATTGTTACACAATTCCCATGTACAAGATATGGGGATAAGTAGCCTAGATGTTCCTGTGTGTGTTTGCATTGTATATTGTCCTAATTGGTCATTTCCCATTTGTAAACAGTGAGTGGATGTCTAAGAAGGTTGTCTTCAGGTCCCTATTGCCCAGAGAAAAGCCAGATCCTGACTACAGTATGTGCTTTCCCCCCCCTTCCTCATTGCTTTAACTACCGCCCTTTATACACAGAATGTAGGGTGCCGCTGAGTAGGGAAACATGGTGTACTGAGGCAAGGGGGCTGGGTGAGCCGGTAGTCACCCAGCGTTACCAGACATGCTGCAGCACTGCACATGTACACATCAGAGCCACAAGGAGCCTGTCCTAGTCAGAAGCAGTGAAAGGGAAAATGTAAACCTGGCTGTAAATGGGACAAGACCACAGTTACACGCCCCCCCATCCCCTCCGCTGTGACTAAGCTGCTTGCTCCTGTGCCGGGTGGAAGATCCTGCCTGGCTTCCTGACTGGTTGGCTGGTTCCCCATTAACACATCCCACAGGTGTCCCTCCTCCCTATCCTCCTCCTCCTCCACCCCCTCCTCCCTCTCTCTGTGTCTCCTGTTTTTGGTCCAGCACCTCTGCATTTCACAGCTCTTTTATGGCATGAAGCATCTGGTGATGGTTACCACATGAGGAGACAAACTAGGAACAAAGGCTTGTGCACTGCAGCAGTCAGATGGACACAAATTAGGTTTCTATTGATTAACATGCCAGGTTTGTTCACATTATCCCTCTATTCGGACCCGAGAAGTCACATTGGCCTCCTGGTACTTAAAAGTTTTATCTAGCTATGATTCTTTGTTCTATGTTTTTTTTTCTTTATCATTAGGTGAGACAAAGACCAGCCGTTGCCCCCTCCCTCCCTCCCTCCCGTATTAAACTGACAGATAAGGACGTTGTGTGTTTCCAAAAGAGCCCGGCAAGCTCCTTCCTCCAGCATCTGATTTGTAAATACAACATGGCCCCTGTGATTCACTGGGCAAACTTCCTGTTTGCCAACCAGCAGATGGAGAGGGAACAGTACAGCCAATATGGACATTTTAGAGGCCTTCTTATTGGGAGAGGAGGATAGGCGCACAAAGCACAGCCAACACAACACAGCCACATAACCCAGCCAATCGGTCATGTTAACTTGGTAGACTGTTGTTGTCTCACAGGTAATACAATATTGACTCAAAAGGCCCTCATTGATGTTTTCCAACAGTCGTTTCTTGTGACAGGACTGTGGAGTGTGCGTGACTCAGTTTCAATATAGTCCATTGTGCTTTTTCTGTTAATCTTTTACTACTCTGTCATGGACATCATTAGAAAATATATTGCTCTTAGCATGCACTAATCCCACTCCACAATGCTCATGTGATCTGTCGGAGAAAATTAAGCCGTCAGTGTGATTTTCAACAGAGTAGGAGATCATCCCTCGATGGCGTATATAGTCCAGCAAAGCTGCCCCATAGAAATGTTGTTCATTAGAGGAGCTTGTCGTCATCATGGCAGCTCTCCATGGACGCCTGGGCCAAGCTGGGGCTGGGGCTGGGGCTGGGGCTGGGGCTGGGGCTGGGATGAACACAGACAGGGCTTTATTAAGCTTGGGAAGAACTCTGGAGAATACTCATTGGCTTTCTCAATGTGTACATATATATTTACAGACCCCTGCCCTGGGTTTATAAGCGCTGTCTTTGTAATTGGGGGATGTCTAACTACTCTATCCAGTTGCAGACAGTTTAGTCATTTCCTGTTAAATGGATTCAGCTGTAATTTTTTCAAATCAACATTTATTTGTGTAGCCCTTTTTACACGCAAGCATGTCACAGAGGGCCTGTTTCAATTTATCACTGATGTTTCTGTAGAAAAGAAAGATTGTAAAGTAATATTGGTTAATAAGAGGTCATATTAGTTTCAAAGCTGACATTTCAAAGGAAAGCTTATGTGCTTAGTTTTGCCTGTTTTTGGTTGTGTGTGTGTATCTGCGTGTGTTTGTTCATGTGTGAGAGAGTGACTTTTAGGGTGGAAAGCAACAAGATTTTACTGAATTTTATGACCCTGTAATAGCGCAAGAGAAAGTGCTCAAAGCAAAGTCATTAACTCTTTATAGGCCACAGTGTATATTTACTGCACTCACCGTTAATTCTGTACCCCTCTCTGTGTGTGTCTCTGTCTGTTTCTCTCTCTGTCTCTGTCTCTCTCTCTCATTTTCCTCCCCTTCCCCAGGTCAGTGACTGTACTATCACCAGTGGGTGGAATTGCCGCGGGCCTCTCCGTCTGTTCAGTGCCTCTGGGACATCCTGAATCCTGCTGGACCCCTCGACGACCCGTCTATCCTCCCTCCTCCTCCCTCTGTCTCTCCTCCCCTCCCAGCCACTGGTTTATTATTCAACCTCTCTAAGGAGAGGAGCCCAGTAACCAGCAAGGAAGAACGGTGTCTTTTTGCCAAATACAAAAGGAGATAAGAGAGAGCGTAAAGAAGGGTAACAAAAAGGAGAGAAAGAGAGAGGGAAAAGGGCAAAGAACGGTGAGAGAAAATGGACCAAGACCCGTGAGATGCCTTGGATGGAAAAACAGCACCAACTGCACTCCTGCATCATGACTTAAAACAGCCTGTAGAACCACAACAGCCGGCAACTGTGGACCAGACTGGGCCCACACACTCTAAAGCACACACTCACTACACACACTTACAGTGAGTTGGGTTGGTTTAACGTCTATTTGGACCTGCTATGCCAGTCTGAGGAGGAGTGTTCGCCATGCCAGCCAAGGGGAAGTACCTGTTGAACGACCAGGAGCTGAAACATGAGGCTCTGTACCGCAAGTTCTCCTGTATCAGCCAGTTCCAGCCACTGGTGCTGCTGCTGGGCCTGTCCATACTCTGCTGTGGAGTCCTCCTCATCCTCTTCTTCGCCCTGCAGCTGGTGAGCAGACACACCCACACACACACCCCCACACACACACATAGATGCAAACACAGATGCACACACACACACAGATGTACGCACGGGCACATAGACAAGCAGATTATACGTGCAATCACAGACACGCACATACATGCACACCATAGAATGCACACACACACACACACACACACAGAGCCCTGTTAATTATAGGCCAACATGTAATCAGATAAAGCTGTGGATATCCCTCACCCCAGGGATCTGCTGTCTCCAGTGGAGTCAATGAATGAAGGGACAGCTAATGCAGGGAGATAGGGGCATTAACACATTAAAGACACCATTGTTAGGTGTACTGTACGTCGTATGAAGGCAGCCGTCATATGGGGGGAACATTTGTCCAAAGGGGGTGGTTGGTTTCTGTGTGTGTGTGTTTTTTTCTTCACTTATTTTTCAGGCAGGCAATGTAACTGTCATAAAACAACTACTTGAGGAATGAAATGGAGGAAGTTATTCCAGGTAGAAATGTACAGAGCTGATCCCCACAGTCCTCCGCACTGTTGCGTGACTGATGGTGTAGTCTTCAGGGCCCTTTTTTTTGTAGTTCCGCCAGGGAATGGGGGTAGGTTAGGTTCACCAGGTTGGCAGGAGCAAAGCAGCTTTATCTCAGCCTAAGTGTCCGTGGTGGTGCCCAAGTCAGCCTGTAGTCTGTTCATCAGCGGCTCTCAGTACTGCTCTCCCTATGAGACAGGACCTACTTCCTAGTCTTTGTGTCGTTTGGACCCACACACACATGTACACACACACACACACACACACTGATATATGGGAAGGCTTCCATCCACCGGTATTAAAGTCAAAATGTCCCTTCTCACACGCAGTGTCTGAGATGGCTGGCTGTTGCTAGGGCTGGACAGAGATCTGGATGGAATGTTTTCCCAGTGGGGGGGTGGGGGGGGGGGGTTAGGGTTTTTTTGTTAAGTACAAGTCCTTGTGTGAGCTGAGGGTGGTGTCATAAAGTCTGTGTGAACTTGTATAACTCTCCTCTCCATGGCTGGTACCTGTGTGAGGGCATGGGTCCAGCGCTGAGAGAGAGTGCTAACATTCACTTCTAAGTGGCACTTCAGTAGACGGATGGAGGCAGACAGAACAGAGAGAAATGCTCGGTGAGCCCTGTTGTTTGCAGTCAAATGAAGGTGTTTTAAATTCTGACTGAGTAGAGGGAGAACAAGGGATCGAGGAATGTAAGAGAATGCTTTCAGATTGTGGGTTTTGTACATGGCTTTGGGCTCATAGCTTTGCTTGGGAACATTCTGTGTGTGTGTGTGTGTGTGTAGGTTTAGCCCCTATAGGTTTAGCCCTCACTGTAGGATATTACAGTTTCCAAAAGGGTTCACTAGATAAACATATAGAATAATTACACAGTTCTGTCCATACACAAGGCTTGGTAAGGGCATAGCCCATTGGCTGTTATTAGTGGGCTGGGCTGCGGGCTAGCTCTGTGCGCTCTGAGTACAGGCCCTCAGACTTGCTACCATGGCAACCAACATGCTCAATATACAATGCAGCGATGGCCTTCCTAGAGTAGGGACCTTTACATACTCGATATTTCCCTCTCTCTCTGTCTCTCTCCACCTCTCCCTCTCTCTCCAATCTCGTTTTCTTTCTCTCACTCCACACACACACAAGACAAGCACACAAAGGCACCCCCCCCCCCAATCTATAACTCGGCCACCCAGCCACCTAACTCAATCAGGAAGATGCTGCCTCCAGCAGCAGGACGTGACGCAAAGCCAGATGTGGAATGAGCCTGATATAAGCATGAATAGACTCTGACACTGCCGGAGATACCGGATCCCTTTCATACACAAACACACAGCAAAGAGACTGACACTCTGAGGGTCTGCTAGGAACCAGCCCAGACTCGCTCGCTCTGCAGACACTGTGTCTGTCAGTCTCTTGTCTGTCTCCTGTATTGATCTGAGTGTTGCGTCTGTCTCCTGTGTGCCATACACACACACACACACACTAACACACAGACACACACGCAGTCGCAGGTGTCATTAAGGTTTGCGTCCTCCTTTGGCGAGGGTGATCGTTTTTGTTCATGTAGCATGTGTCCCGTGTCCGCGCGGCGGCTTTGCGTTTGCAGAGTGCGGAGGAGCACTTTGCGTTTGTGAGCGTGGTGAGCTGCGGCCTGTGCGTGTTCCTGGCCGTCTTCGTGCTGGTGTGCACCGAGACGCTGACCCAGAGATGGAGACGCCTGCTGGGCATGGTGGTCTGGGTCACACACCTCACCATGGGGTTCACCTTCATCTTCAGCGGACCCCTCATCCTGCCCTGGGACCAGGTACTATCTTCCTCCATCCTGATGGGAAGTGTGTTTGTCTGTGGTTGTCCTTACACGCAATGTTGATATCTAATAGCATAAAAAAACCCAGAAGATCTAGTGTCACCCTTAATGCATACTGAATGCCGTTGTGTTACTACTTGCACCTTAGTGTGCTTTTAAAAGGTTTGAACTCGTATTCAAACATGTCAGTAACACAAACACACACAACACAAAAGCATTGACTCAATGAAGAAAACACCATGTTGGGGAACAGGACTGACTCTCCTGCAGTCTGTGGAGTTCTATGCCCAATCTCACAGATTCTCTCTCTCTCTCTCTCTCTCTTGCCCCCCCCTCTCTCTCTCTTTCTCTCTTGCCCCCCCCCCCCTCTCTCTCTCTCTCTCTCTCTCTCTCTCTCTCTCTCTCTCTCTCTCTCTCTCTCTCTCCCTGTCTCTCCCCAGGTTCCGTTCTTCCTCTTCATCATCTTCACGGTCTACACCATGCTGCCTTTCCCCATGTCCAACGCTGTTCTTCTCAGCATCATCACCTCGCTGGCCCACATCCTGGTCCTGACGTTGCGGCTCACCGTTTTCACCACACACATCCCCCCTCACCTAGCCAGCCAGGTAGGATGGCACCTCAGAGTACTCGTGTGTGTGTATGTGCGTGTGTTTACCATATCTATGAGAGGAGATGTTTAGATGTACTTTGAGAGGAGAGTTTAACAGAGCCATTTTATGAGGTATGGTCGACTAGGCCATTAGAGGAGGTCCTTTTAACTGTGTCTGATTTGTTCCGTTGTACCCAGCTCCTGTCCAATGCGGTGGTGTTCCTGTGTGGTAGCGTGGTGGGGGCTTTCCACAAGGTCCTGATGGAGAGAACCCTGAGGCAGACCTTCCAGGACACCCTGCGCTGCCTGGGGATCCGCATGAAGCTGGAGATTGAGAAGAGACAGCAGGTCAGGAGCACCACATCTCTACAGCTCCTCAACCAGCTGAGACTTGACTAGTGTTGAAGGACTGGCTACAGCTGAGGGTTGGGTATCATTTGGGGTATTTTTCCGATCATTCCGACACCACATTAATGCAGTAGGCTATAGTGGTGTTTCGGTCCGTTTCGGAGCACCAGAGGGCAAATATTTCGACCGCTCAGGCATATAAGTGGCACCGAAATCTGCATTCTGATTCAGTCCAGTACATACCGGTCAGGGAGTTTCAGTTCCCGACCCTAGCAATAGCTACATGTTTTCATATAAGTAACTCTGAAGGTCTTCCACACTCTAAATACTGGGCACTAAAGCCATATTCAGATTATTGTGTGTGTGTCGTTTCAATTAAAAAAACAACTAAATAAAATAGAATACCATCTTAATAAAACGATTAAAGGGTGGGAATTTATTTTGGTGATTGAATAGGCATGCCTTCAACCTGGTTCCATTTGGACTTTATTTAAACCCAATGCCCTTGGAGCTTGCCAGCTGACTTTATTTTTCATTAACAGACAAATCCAAACCAAATTAAATTTGATTGGAATAATTGTGAGGATAAACGATATTGAGTTGTAAAGTAATGTCTACTGAGACCTCTGCTTGAAATGGCCTTTGCAATCATTTTTTCATTTGTTATGACTGTCGCTAAGGAAAGGAAATCACATTGAAAGGAAGGCTGCCCTGTTGCCCAGCACGTCAGAAGGGAATGATATAATCGTTAACATTTGACATTCTGTTGTATTTGAATTGAGCCTGACAAAAAGGAACAGTATACAGTTAGCCAAAGAGTACAGTCACAGAAAGGGGATGGTAGGGTTGAAAACGGCTTGTACTGACACACACACATACACACACACACACACACACATACTAACAGTTTTGTTGAGAACTAGGGCACTGTTGTTGTGTCCAGATAAGATCTGCCTGATCAATTACAGTTCTGACTTCACCAAGGCCACTTTGGATAAAAGAAAGTTTTGAAGCTTCACTGTAAGCGGAGCGGTCTTTTGAACCTGTAGGTGGTAAAACAACTTAGATTATATCTAGTCACTGCTGGTTTGACTGGCAAAAGGAGGTCTTTATATAACTCCTGCTGAAGTACCGGGGAAACAAAAACCAAAAAGCTGAGAAGAGAGAGTTAGAAGAGAGGGTCAGACACCTTTCTCATTAGACTCACGCCATGATGGAGAGAACAAGGATGACTGTGTAGTGATTCCTAGAGACATCATCGCCTTTTGTTCTTGATAGCCTGCTGACTGGGATGGGTTCATAAGCCTCATATGTGATGTTCCCTCTCACTGATCATGAAGCTTATAACAGTAAGCTGGGTGAATGGGGGTCCTTGTTAGTCCAGTTAGCAGATCAGGTGGACACTGTGACAGCTGGTTGATAACCAGACTGGGCTTTCTTTTATGGCTTCATAATGTTTGGTGTGCCAGAGTGTGTGGCGTTGACGTGTGTGTGTGCGTACACAGGAGAACCTGCTGCAGTCGGTGCTGCCGGTCTACATATCTATGAAGATGAAGTTGGCCATCATGGAGCGTCTGCAGGAATGTAAAGACAAGGAGGCGCAGCAGCGACTCGTAAAAGACAACAACTTCCACAGCCTCTATGTCAAGAGGCACGAGAACGTGAGGTACAACAGAGACTCTTCCTGAGTTCCAGATACTGCCCCCCCCCCCTCTAACAACTGCAGGGCCTCATAGCACAGCTATACACTGTAAAAACTGGCCACAGTATGCCATCAAGAAAATACACTTCTCCCCATGGAAAAATTCAGCCAACCCTTATTTTTTCTCTATTATTTGAACCTCTTTTTTGCCTACCTATCTTTCTTTCCTTCCTTTCCATTCAGTCTTCTTTTTTATGTCTTTGCTAAACTTTACTCCCTCTTTTACTTTCTTTCCTTTTTCTGCTGTGGCATGTTTGTAGTGTGTGAATAGTTAAGAGTACTGAGGTCCACAAATCAAATTAGTTTCCTTTCCCAATTGCATCCAATGGAATGTCCATTTATACATTTACACTCATAGTGCCCGGTCCGCATGGAAAATGTGTTATATTTAGGCATTCATTCAAAACAAAACCCCCCTGCTGCACCGCCAGCCACGCACCCATGACAGAAGCCCTCACACACATACACGTATACCCCTCACCCCTGTGTGAACTGAGACTGGAGTTTCTAAATGAGATGTGTTTGCTGCAGTGACCCAGATAAAGCTTTTTTTTGTTTTATGGGCTTTCATTCATGTAGAAAGTGATGATGCCGAGTGCTGATGTTGGCACTGCTTAGAGAGAACTTCTTAGAGAGAGCTTATAGTTATCCCATGCAGAGATGGGACAGTGTCTGCTTACCTCAACTGTGATTTGTGAACCAATTGAACCCTTGTTCAGACTCAAGTCTTGTCTTCATGTTTGTAGCTATTTTTTATTCAACCCCTCCCCCCCAAACAAAACAATGTGCCCTTAGATTACCTGTAGAGAATGGATGACAATTGTCATTATGACAGATTAATGTGCTAAGTCTTATCCTCTCCTAAATCCATCGCAAAGCAGTGCTGAAGGATACACCCAATGGAATCCCCATGTGACCCCTGTAATTCACCTGGACTAACACACTAGATCATTAGCCCAGTGAGAACCACCTGGCTGTTGGTTATGTGGTGCTGCCACTGGCTCATGTTGACCATCTGGGTGTGTCCCTGTCTGGCTGATGCTAGCTTTCAAGCCAGCTGCTTTAATGTGTCCTGTGCTGGTCTGCAGCCAGCTTCCCAGACAACCGGCCTCCCAGCCATTCTCTCAGCCAGCAAGATGGATCTTGCAGAACTGTGTCCCAACAGCGAGCCGGTGATTAGACACACTGGATATAAAACAGGTCAGGTGCTCTGAGTAGATAGTGAGTCAGGCCAAACTCATATCACAACATATTCCCCTGTTAGTAAGGGTCAAAGCACTCCCTAAATACCCTCCCTCCTGGCACTGTCCAGCCAGCTTTAATCAATTACTACCAGTTCATGTCAACGCCCTCAGAGTCTGACTCTTATCTGACAATGGTGTTCCTAGTTGGGGCAACATCAGAGAGATTGACCAGCTGAGTGTGGTTGTCAGAACCCACTGATGATAGACTACTGATACTTGGGTCTCATGATGGCGCCATCTGAGAGGTTTGACCTTTGTTGACTCACGGCCAGTGGAATCCTTCTTTCTGTTTGTGCCCTCTCTGCTGGTGTTGAAGTCATTGTTTTTCTGTCTTCGTTAGTATCCTGTATGCAGACATCGTGGGCTTCACCCGATTGGCCAGCGACTGCTCTCCCAAGGAACTAGTCGTTATGCTCAATGAACTGTTTGGGAAGTTTGACCAAATTGCCAAGGTGAGTCAATCATTCATATCTTTGGTGCATATGTTAAGTTAATATTGACCTCCCAGCTATGGTTTAAATGTCGTAAGCAGAGCTATGTACTTTCTCAAGACAATTCTTGATTACATATTAAGCCACGTTTTGAACATTTTGCTATATCTACAAAAAAAGCCTCCTTTTTTTTAAGGTGGTATGTTTTCTTCTTCACAGGAGAACGAGTGCATGAGAATCAAGATTCTGGGAGACTGCTACTACTGTGTGTCTGGCCTCCCTGTCTCTCTGCCCAACCACGCTAAGAACTGCGTCAAGATGGGCTTGGATATGTGCGAGGCCATCAAGTACGTCAGGGGGGTTGAACACTGGGTCTCAGTAGGAGAAAAGACTGAACTATCAGATGTGGTTAACCTCTTTCAGTTCCAGACGACGTTTAACCGTTATTGTCCCCTGTAGTGTTGGTATACATGGAGTGCTTCCAAGGAGGCTGTAGTGCGGTGTTGACTTTGTTGGGGTGGAATCTTAGGCATGAACAATCCAGTAGGATAAGGTGATGAAGTAGGCTGTCTGACAGAATAGTGTGTGTGTGTGTGTGTGTAGTCCAGAGGAATGCAATGGGGTATGAAGTGTTTGTGGGAGGGCAAGAGAGGAGAGAAAAGGAGAAGGGGGAGGGGTTATTTCTGCTTCTCTCTGCCCAGCCAAAACAAAGAGCTTCATCTGAGAAGAAAACCTTAATACTGGAGCACCCCTGCCAGATGGCTGTAATGTCAAATCAAAGCAATAAGAAAGGATCACAGAGCCCAGGTGAGAGACCCACAGCGCTGACAGGTTTTCTGATCCTGCCTATTCAGACAGGTGCGCGAGGCCACAGGTGTGGACATCAACATGAGAGTGGGCGTACATTCCGGCAACGTGCTCTGTGGCGTGATTGGTCTTCGGAAATGGCAGTTTGACGTATGGTCACATGATGTCACCCTGGCCAATCACATGGAATCTGGAGGCTTACCTGGGTAAGTTCAGATTTGAGTTGGAAATGCCGAAATGCAGTTTACATGATGTCATGTATACTCATACTTGTGTATGATATCTGCATACATGTACTGTGTATGTAAAAACTCACAACATTCATTCATGAAAACTTATGTTAACGCTTTAGATCCAGGTACTTGTAATAAACATCAGTTAATAGCTAATAAGGCATTTATTAGATGTTTATTAACAATTTGTTGCCAAAATGAGTTACTAAGGCCATATTACCTATTAACACACCATTTTTTTCATAATGGATCATCTTGTCGTAACTCCTCTCTTCACTGATCAGGCGTGTCCACATCACAAAAGCCACCCTCAAGCACTTGAACAAGGCTTATGAGGTGGAGGAAGGCAACGGGCAGCTGAGGGACACCTACCTGAAGGAGCTCAACATCCAGACACACCTGGTCATAGACCCACGAGTGAGATCCCTGTTCTGGGCTACCTTCATATCCTTTAACGCTTCTTGAATGTAAGGCCGCTCATCCTCGTGTGTGTGTGTGTGGTGTCAGTCTAAGGACCAGCCCCTCAACAGCCGCAGCGTCCCTAAGCCCAGGGTAAATGACGGTCTAAAGATGCGAGCGTCGGTGCGCATGACGCGCTACCTGGAGTCCTGGGGGGCCGTGAAGCCCTTCGCTCACCTGCAGAGCCGCGAGAGTTACACCACTGACGCCATGGTCAACGGCAAGGCCCGCTGCAAGGTACCATACGGAACGAGACCCTTCAAATGTCGACTGATTTGTGTACATGCATGTCTATCTCCATGCCAAGTGAAAACGAGGTCACTCTCTTTCCCACGTTTTGTGTCTCTCTTTAGGACATCCCCCTGCGCTCAGCCCCTTGTTCTAAGATCCCTGAGAGGTGAGAAGTGTTTGCGCTGTTACAAGCGAGGGCCTCATGTGTTCAAAAGTAAACATGTGGTCTGGACTGGCCTCATGCTACTACTGTTACGTCACAAACTTCTTCTGATTACTCATACTGTATGTTTACACCGCTTACTCTGAGTATGTTCATGGATTTGTATGAAGCTGGATCCAATTGTATTTTTTCTAACAGCTGGACAGAAATGACCTCATGGCAATATTAAATCATCGTGATTACACCAAGCCACATAACGTTACACCAACATGCAAAAAGCACAAACATGTTTTTATGTGGTCTTTTTCTTCGGGCGCAAGGGCTTAGAAGTAGCTTTTTTCCACGATAGTCAAAAAGCAAAGCTGCTTCATGTGAGCACAGCAGCTAAATTGCCCTATAAGACCTTTAGTCTGGCGTGTGGTTAGTGAATGCAGATCCTGTAAGTGGATGGGTAAGAGCTCCAGCCCCTGCATTCTGCCTGTGATGTGGTCTGTAGAAGTGTGTTCTCTCATTCGGTCACACTCCTCTGTCTCTGTCTGTCTCTGTCTGTCTCTGTCTCTCTCTCTCTCTGTCTCTCTCTCTCTCTGTCTCTGTCTCTGTCTCTCTCTCTGTCTCTCTCTGTCTCTCTCTGTCTCTCTCTCTCTCTCTCTCTCTCTCTCTCTCTCTCTCTCTCTCTCTCTCTCTCTCTCTCTCTGTGTCACCGTTATCAATGTGTCTCTTACTGTTGCTGTTCTCCGACAGCTTTGACGAGTCTGTAGAGGAGCCCTTCTCCTTGCCCGCTCCCCCCAGCACCCATAAGTGAGTGTGGGCCGTACGGCCTGGCTCGCAAGCTCTCCTCCCACACAAGGAGAGACTTGCTGTTCCCCCACTAACCTCTAGGCCACTTCTACCCCCCTCTCCCCCCCATTCTCTCCCTCCCACCTCCGCAATGTGAAGAGCTGCATCCTGCTCTTCTCCTGGGTAACAGGGCGACACGAGGTCTCCACAAGTTTCCCATAAGCCTGGCTGATACCACTCCTCACTAAGTGCTTTTTAAACTGTCTTTTCTTTCCCCACTAAAGGTATGCGCTGTTGTAAACACTGGGAGAAGTGTGTGTGTGTGTGTGTGGGTGGGTGCACGTTTCCTTCCTGATGGGCCATGGGGCACAAAGCAGGGGGTACTGCTGGGAGAATCCCCTGTTGTCCCCAGAGTTCAGCTAACACACGACATCCTGCCTCCGCCACACACGCAGTAGGCCGCTCTCACTGGCACACACCCAACCTGTCTTTCCACTAATTCACTGGAATGGCCTGAAACCAGTTGCCTCCTCTCGTCGCTAACTGGGATAGAATAACCTGCATGACCCTGTCTCCTTCCCCCTTATCGTTGGACGTTTTGTGTATTGGTCTTTGGGTCCATCTGTCCTCCTCTCCCTTACTACGTTCTGCCCGTACCCAGGAACAAATCTCAGAAGAGCAAGTTTGACGAGGAGCTACACAATGAGATGACCACGACCATCGACGAGCTCAGCAACAAGTGAGTCTCTCTGAAGAGACAATACTAGAACATTGTCTTTCATTTCTGACTAATAACACATTGAGAGTAGATGTTCACAGCTAGAATGTGTAATTTGTTTCCCCCTTAGTATTTACACGTGTCTGTCTGTCTGTCTGTCAACAGGCAGTGGGTGAAGTCTGAGGAGATCAGCAGCCTAGCTTTGTGGTTCCCAAAGAAAGAGCTAGAGAAGCAGGTCAGTCTCTCTCAAGGCCGATCGTCTAGCTTTCATATGGAAAGCAAGATCAACGTTTTCGTTCCCCTCAATATAGCTCAGCAACACAGTACACAGTTCAGAACGCACTGTACTCTGACATCTCGCCTACACACACACAACTTCCTTCTTGGAGTGAAAAACAAAACTTAAGACAGAGGTTATAAATGTCTTCTCCTCTTTACAGTACCGCGCCATAGACCTGCCGATGTTCAAGCACTACATCAGCTGTGCCACCTTCATTTTCTTCTGCATCTTCATGGTTCAGATGTTTGTCACTAAAGAGTGAGTTGTGATATGCTTCGACACACAATGTCCCAATGGCATTTCCCCCAATTGATTTTCACCTGCCATTTGAATCGTTTTTCCTTTTTGGTGTTTAAAATAATGCATATTTGCTTTTCAAAGTAACATATACAGACAGTAACCACAAGTGTTTCATCCTCTTTTAGTCCCAGAAGGCTGGGCATTTCTTTTGGAGTGCTGGCCTGTGTCCTCCTGTTGACCCTGGGCATCTGTTTTGCGGGTCATCTACAGGTCAGTATGAGGCTTAGACTGACCTCACAACACAGCCACACATCTATTCATGGACTTCAGGGTTCGAATTACGGGGGGGCTTGGGGGGGTTGACCCCCCTAATTAAGACTTGGACCCCCCAAAAGTGGTCAAACCAACAGGTTGGGGAGGTTGATACATTTATATATCGTTCTTACCTGTAATCGTAAATATTACTTTATGCCCTGGGAGTGTTACTATGAGGGATTATTGATAGTACTTTATTAGTGCTTGTGATAACTAATGTGACAATGTCATTGACTGGTTATTTTATTAGCAAACACAGTCAACCTCTATTGGACCATGACACCTGGTTCATAGCATCTCAGAGCCAATCTAGGGAGACGGGTTGCCTGTGCATCCTGTCACACATTCTGCCCTTCTAGAAATAGCCGGAACGTTTAGTGCTGCGTCAATCACACATGATGAGTCTTTAGATGGATGACCATATCTGTGTCACATGCTCATCTTGATAACACAAACGACTTCCCTTCTCTCGTCCTGCTTCCCGCTCTCCATCCATTCCTCTCTCTCTCTCTCTCTCTCTCTCTCTCTCTCTCTCTCTCTCTCTCTCTCTCTCTCTCTCTCTCTCTCTCTCTCTCTCTCTCTCTCTCTCTCTCTCTCTCCCTCAACCCCCCCCCCCCCCCTTCTATCTTTCGCTCAACCTCATCTCAATGCCCCTCTCTTCTTCTCCTTTTCAGCGGTTGTTTCCAGAGAAGCTGTCTACCTGCCACTGGCTGTCTGCCGTGTCAGAAGCGGTGGTGAAGAAGCCATGTGTGCGCCTCCCCCTGGCCACCATCACCACTGCAGTCATCGTCATCCTCGCCGTCTTCAACCTGGTAACAGACTTCCCGGTTACATCACCTGGTTCCATACTACTAGCTCATAGTCTCAGCTCTCTGTGGTGTTTCTATCTAACCCAGAAGACCAAAGCATCACGAGTGGCTCTATCTTTAGCTACGTCATACCCAAGTGCTTCACATTCTCTGACCCATACACTAGCCACTGTCAATCATGTCCACTCTCCCCCCTGCAGTGCTTCATCCAGACAGAACCTGTGCAGTCTGTCTGTGACATTCTGGATATGACCCGCTCCAATGACTCGCACCTGCACGACCAGCACGGCGACCTCTTCTACCTGCCCGTGAGTGGCGGTGCCGCCTCTAGTTAGATCTGCCACCGATTTGTTTCGGAAATGACGGGCAAAACAGTTGAAGGATTGAGAGCTTCAACCTTTGAGGCTGTCATCCATCTAATCATATCTGTCTCTGCATTTCTCTCTCCTCTCTTTCACTCCTTTTGGATCTCCCTCCCTCTCTTCTCCTTGCTCTCTCCCCCACCTCTCTCTGACTCACATACAGTACTCTGTGTACAGCTGTATCCTGGCACTCATAGCTTGTGGGGTCTTC
Source organism: Hypomesus transpacificus (assembly GCF_021917145.1). Classification (NCBI taxonomy): domain Eukaryota; kingdom Metazoa; phylum Chordata; class Actinopteri; order Osmeriformes; family Osmeridae; genus Hypomesus; species Hypomesus transpacificus. Next base: position 4,521,469 of record NC_061078.1, on the reverse strand, counting down.
CTGAGGGTCAGCTTCGAGCTCAAGGTGTTCTTCCTCACAGTGGCCTCCACTGCCTACTACATCCTAATCCTCAGCTCCAGGAGTGATCTGTTCAGTTCCTACGAGCAAATCCTGTATGCTCAGCTCAACGACAACTTGAACTGTAGCAGGTGGGACACGCGCCGCTCAACACGATTTTGTCGAATGTTGTGGTTTCGAGTGGACCGATTCAAGCATGCCACACAGGCGAGGAACTTAGGAGGGGGGAGGAAGGAAGAATGTCTGCTTGGGAGGAGGGTCGTGATGTTACTCCTGGTGACCCCTGACCTCTGTATTGCAGCTCTGGAGATCTCATACTGAAGAGACTGGGCCTCGTAAAGGACCCCAGGGTGATGAGCTGCATGTACATCACTCTGTTCCTGGTCACCATGTTCCTCATCTCACAGCAGGTAAGAAAAACTCTGTATCTTTTTGCTTCTCCATTCCTTTTTTGTATTCCATCCCTATATTCTCCCCGGCCACCCACTAACCCCCCCCCCCCCCCCCGCCCCTCCCCCCTTCCCGCTTCACAGAACGAGTCCTGCTTCAGACAAGACTTCCTACTGAAGAACAAGAACCGTACAGAGCAGGACGAGATTGAGACCCGGGAGAACCTTAACCGGCTGCTCCTGGAGAACGTGCTGCCCGCCCACGTGGCCGCCCTGTTTGTCGGGGAGAATAAAAAGAACGAGGTGGGATTCCTCACAAACACTTTACTTACTGAAAAGTACAAGGTAGGGGTCCAGGATGGATGGATGAGCCCAACACATCCTCCCCTCGTCCTCTCTGCTCCTCCACACTCTCCTCCTTTCTCCTAAATACTCTCCTCCTTTTCACTCTCCACTCTCCCATATACTGTCCTTTCATCGTCTCCTCTCCATTGTGTCTCACACCAGGGTCCTATCTCCACTGGCTTACAGTAGCGATCCATGGAGGTGGTGTCTAGATTAGATTGACCCAGTGGACGGTCTCTGCTAAAGCTGTACTGTTTCTGTCTTCCCTCTGGGATCAAAGGTCGAACTCACACCTCACACCACAGGATGCAGGAATTTTGTGTCCTCTGGGTAGATGGGATTTAAATGCAATGTATCATTATTGTGATTTGTGACATGCTGGTTATCGTTAAGTGTCAGCGTTGTGGAGAAAGCTTCTACTCTGCCACTACCCCTTCAGCTACTGAAAATTGACAAAAAACAGACATCATATCAATATATTTTACAAATCACTGATAAGAGTGTTGTGCACAATCCAGTTCACAGATGTTGCCAATTCCAAGTTTCTTCACAAATTAATTTTTATATAGGTTCACATAATTGTTTTAACTCCTGACATTTATATATATATTTTTGTTCTTCATCTGAAAAGATTTATTTGTGTTTGGGTGCCTGGGAAAGTCTCACTCTCTCTTACGAGTTCTCTTATTGCAGAGAGCAGAACTCCAGCCCATCGTTGATTGGGTTGGTGTTGGAACAGCAACGTCAAATCAAATACTGGAAAAACCTGCAACAATATCATCTTTTGGTGTACTGTAGAATAGAAATGAGAACTGAAAAAAAATAGTATTGCCCTATTTTTTATCCTGGGAGTACTGGAGGTCCAAGAGGTGACTATAGCAGAGCTGACAGGTGTTTGCCTAGCCTTGCATTGACCCTGGGGACATGACCCGACACCCTCTCATAGAACCACTCATCTTCACTGCCCTTTTCATAGAAACATGTCTCCCTGTGTACCCTAAACGTCCCCTTTATCTGTTCGAAACTCTTGGTTATGATGTAATGATTCTTGGCATCAGTCTTTATCACTTGTTCTCCGGTTCTGTTCATCAGGACCTGTACTACAAATCCTACGACTGCGTGTGTGTAATGTTCGCCTCGGTGCCCGACTTCAAAGAGTTCTACACAGAGTGTGACATCAACAAGGAGGGCCTGGAGTGCCTGCGACTGCTCAACGAGATCATCGCCGACTTTGATGAGGTGAGGCCACGGGCTGTGGTCATATTTGGGAATTAAAAAACGAACCCCTTCTTCTCATCCCATCCTCATTTCCACATCCAGCTGCTCTCTAAACCCAAGTTCAGTGGAGTGGAGAAGATCAAGACTATAGGCAGCACATACATGGCTGCTGCCGGTCTCAGTGGCACACCAGGACAGGAGAACAACCAGGTAGGATTAAGCATTTGATTTTGATGTTACCGTCATTAATACAATGAACTAAGACGGATCTCAAACTAAATACTTGAAGGGAATTGAACCAAACAAAAGCTCTTTATATAACTTGTATATGTGAGACAACCCAATTGGCAAGATGCTGAAGTGCTATGACCTGCTGATACAACAAATTGTATTCTTCATCCCTGTGTGGTTTCAGGACAGAGACAGGCAGCAGGCCCAGATTGGAAACATGGTGGAGTTTGCCATCGCCCTCATTGGCAAACTGGATGGCATCAACAGGCACTCCTTCAACAGCTTTCGTCTCCGTGTGGGTGAGTGAGCTTGGGGAGTCTGTGTCCAAGCCTGGTGTGGTGCTGTCTGCTCTATATCCTGTTCCAGTTCTCAACGTGTCATGGACCTCATGCATCCGCTATTCACTTACAAGACCCTTGTCTCAATATATTGCATTGTCTGTTGCATTGTCTGGTCACTAGAACACTCCCAGTGTCTTCTGATCCAGCCAAGTTCTCAGACAGCTTACTCTGAGCAGATCCCCTAAGCTTAGTAGAAACATTTAAAATACTTGGGAGATAAAAGCACACGTTATGATAAAAAGAATAACATAAACACTGGGGAAAAGTTGGCATGAAATGCAACATAAACAGCTTTGAAAGAAATGGTTCGCTCTTCAAAACAATTGGTACAGCACATAATTGAACTGAATTCCTTTGCGGAAAGACACTTTTATTAAAAATCTGAGGCTCCAACAAGTTAAATTTACATACGGCTCTGGCTTTGGCCTCTCTTGCCAGACTGATGATAGTCCCTTGACTTGCCGGAAGTGGAGGCATAAATCTCTACATTTTGCCTACAACTAAAAACATAATTAAATAGATCAATTTTGTCTTTAAGACCTTTGTAATGTTGTGTGCTACTTCACAGGGATCAACCATGGGCCTGTTATAGCTGGGGTGATTGGAGCCAGGAAACCTCAGTATGACATTTGGGGCAACACCGTCAACGTGGCCAGTAGGATGGAGAGTACTGGAGAACTGGGCAAGATCCAGGTACTGCAAAAACAATAAAGCCTGTTGTGTCCTATTTCACTTTGTGTTTGCGTCACTCAGGGCTCGCAACAAACTTTTTTCCTCACTGTCCCAGTAGTGTCCCAAAATTGACCTGTCCCAAAATGTAAATTGTTGTGTTTTTGCATTTTTACATGGGTCTAGGTTATTTGCAACACTATTCAAGTAATCCATACAGTCGTGGGGCTCAAATCAATGTCTGAATTTCAATGTGAATGCATACACAATAGAATACACAATTTTCTTGCTTGTTTCATGGTGGGGCTAACACAATTCTTGGTGTGGCTGTAGTAAAAAAGTTTCTAAAGGTTTTACAAATGTTTTGGAAAAAAGTTTCTAAAGGTTTTAAAAAGGTTCTGGGGAAAAAGGTTTCTAAATGTTTGAAAAATATTTTCTACAAAAAATTTAGAAAATATTTTTGAAAGGTTTGAAAAAGTTTCCGAGCCCCTGAAGCCCCTTTTTTACTAGACAATTGGTCCCCCTATGCCAGGCAAGATCAATCAAGCTCTGATAAATATTTTAAATGATCCATGTCTGATCCCCCCCCTCCCCAAACAGGTTACAGAGGAAACATCTGATGTGCTGAAGAAGCTGGGCTACTCCTGCGAGTGCCGAGGCCTCATCACTGTCAAGGGGAAGGGCGAGCTGAGGACCTTCTTTGTTTGCACGGACATGAGCAAGCAGCAGGGCATGGGCCTGAGCTGAGGCCAGCCTCAGTCACCACTGGCCCTGGAGGCTCCGGCTGGCCTGCTGTTGGGGAGGGGAGAGGAGCACAGGACATGGGGCACCACACATAGGCCCCCCTCCCTTCTCTCTACACAGAGGGTTCCAGAAACATGGCCCTGGGGCATTCAGCTTTTCTAGACCATCATCAGTGTTGCAGTGTCGCATATGACTGAAGAGAGGATTGGATTGAGAGGGCAAGAACTCATTGTCACTCTTGTCCCTTTTGAGGGATGAAAATAGACTGTGTTCAAGCACTGAACTTGACAAGAGTTTGTCGGCCCCCTTTTGTCTGAGACTGGTTGGATTCGTATTCTGGTGGTGATAATGAAATGCATGAAAAGGGCAGATGTAAATATTCCTTCCAGCTGATGTTTTCTAAAATATAACTAGATACTTTTGTTTAGTGAAAGGTCTCATAATATTTCTTCTATCCCCGTTCGGCTGTTGCCTGTGATGCACAAATGTATATGTACTATATTGAAGCCAAATACTGTTTCAGCCAACTGAGTTTACTTGCCATTCTCTGTTGAATGAATGAGACAGAAGCTGAATAGAATGTTGCTTTGTTCTGCCTGGTTGTTCAACCAGTCCTGTCACACATGGGCGTAACAGAAGGAAGTACAATATTTAAACTTTGGTATAAATGTAAGAAACACAGTATTTGAAATTAACTTGATTATAACTAGCTGACCAGTATGTCAAAGCTAGTGTTTTCTGAGTAGGCCTGTTTGTTACCTGTATGAATGTCTTATGCTGCCTCTCCGCATTTGCTGGGGAATAACTAGCTGTATTGACCAGAGCTGGGATCAACTCAAGGTGTAAATCACGTTTAGTTTTTTTTTTTTTTACCCAAACCCCCAATACTGACTGTCTTGTATCTTGTGTGTAAGCAGAACTGTCTACTCACTGAATGCTCTCGTTCTTGCCGCTGTGTGCCTCTGAAAACTGTTGCTGTGGGGCCTTATGTGTTTGACTGACTAAGGTGGGCTATAATAGATTGGGTTGCTTTCCTGTGAATTGTATGCTGTCTCACCAAGGAACAAAGTTCACATTTTGTACAGTAATGGAATGTTATAAATGGTTTTGCAAGTTTGAGTGGTTGACATTGTCATTCATATAGTTCAAGGACCTTGCAGTTGCTGAGTAAATGACAACCAAAAGCAAACTTTCTATAAAAAGTTTATTTGATGAAATTACAAATGTCAGACAAAAAGCACCTTTTGTACAGTTCAAGACAGATCTCATGTTATGATGGGAAGCCATCCTAAGCTCAGCTACCCACAGACGAAATATCCATGGACGCAGTCTCCACTATAAAGAAAACCAGACCGACACAAAAGTCATTATTTGAAGAGGAACATATGAGTTTTGTACAAGGTAAGTATTAATACAAAATCAAATATGTTAGCTCTGATAAGAGCACCAGCAGACTGGTGTCTGGTGGCTTACCTGTGGTCAGGTCTACGAGGGGCTCCTGAGTCAGTGTGATGCCCATGGCCCTCCTGATACCATACAGGCTGCTCACATCTCCAGGACCCACCTGGCTGGTCAGCTGGGCCAAGTTCTCAGTCACCTTCTCAGCTGCAGGGAGAAGAGAAAAGGTACAGTGAGAGTTGACATCCAGGGAGGGTTGTGAATGACCCTACAGAGACTGTGTGTGTGTGGGAGAGAGAGAGCGAGTCATACCCAGCTGCAGCTCCTTGGTGGTGGGGGCCAGCAGGCAGATCATATTGGGGGGCTGCTTGGCGCTCAGACGCTCGTTCTGGGCTTCCTGGAGCCCATTGAGGAGCTTTGTCGTCTCGTCCAACTTGTTCTGGAAACGCTGGGCTTCTGTGATGCACACAAACACCGGGGGGGTTCACACCTGCATTTTCCTAAGTTAATTGTAACCTATATAATTGGATCTCAAACACAACATCTCTTTCACAAGGGTACGTTCAACCAAACCCCGCTTAAGTGGCCAGGGAAAGCATGCAGCCCTTCAAAATCACCTACCTAATTGCCTGTTTGACAGGCCTACGCGAATTTACAATGAAACACTCTGACTCATGGTTCCAATTAACAGGCTAGCTGCGGAGAACTCAACCTCAGGTCACACCAAAGATCTTTACCCTCAGTGAGGTCCTCCACAGTCTCCGGGTCCAGTCCAATCACAGAGCTCAGAGACGCTGATCTCTGCTTGGTAGTGCTGGGCGTAATCACCTGAGTGAGGAGAAAGGAGTCAGTTTGCTACATTATTTTGGCCTTCCTTTTCAGCACTCCCCTCACCTGGCAACTGACAATTCTTAGAAATCACCAATTCCTCAAAAGAGGACTGAGATGGAGACTCAGGGAACAGTCCTTTTTAAAGCAGCACATTCCCAGCTTCCAAGAAATTGCTGCAAAGAAAGAAAAAGCAGCAGCACCACCCGAGCAGGGAAGAAGGCTAATCTGGAGAGCAGCCAAGCACAGCAAACAGCCGGGGACAGAGGCTGCAGTGTTGCTCAGCAGGGTTTGGTGGCTTCAGATTCCCCTCAGCCCTGCCACCCCTGTGTGGAGCCCATTCAAATGACCGGGAGATGGGAGGGGGGGAGCTGGAAAGAAAATACAGGCATTTCCTCATCCCTGACACTGAGCCCCTGAGATTGCTGGATGCACCCGATCCCAGGAAGGGAAGAGGGACTGTAGTGGAGGGAGGTGCGTTTTTATGGGGAAATACTTTTCCACATGTGGATGTTGGCAGCTTAAAACCATGGCTGTGCTGTTGACACAGCTGGGACGCACAACAGCCGTGTGCAGAAGCAGTCTAGGCGGGGTTCAGCTCAGGTTGGGATCACTATTAGTGCTGTAGTCTATCTGGGTCTTACCTCCATTTCAACCCTGGCCTCTGAAGTCTTCTCTCGTTCCTCTCCATCTTGAACAATCTAAAAGGCAAGCAAGCATCATCAAGTACACAATACTGTAGAACATTTTACAGTTCGATTGAACCATTATACGTTCAAGCAGAGACCATTGTCTTTTTCGGAAGGGATGCTTGGCTGCAAAACGCAAGAACAGTACAGCCAACAAAGTACCGTACAGCCAACTAAATGTGTCAGAAGGAAGTGACTGAGTACTCACCACTTCTTCTATGGTTTTGGAGTGCTCTCCATTGGTCATCGCATCCAAAAGACTGTCTGCCAATTTGTACATGTGCTCCTCCGATTTGGCCAGAAAATCTTTGATGCTGTGGACCCAGTGACACACACTCAAACAAAAAACAATCGGAAGAGTTTCTCCCTCCGCAAGCACAAGTAGCAGGCTCGGATTACGTTTAACGTGGCTTGAAGCTATGCCTTGGCGAGCTGTACCCACGCCAACACCTCCTCTCATAACTTCAGAGGACGACATTTGGCCTTGAATCATCCAGGAATCCTAATAGCGTGTTTGTCTAAAACAGTACTTAATCTTCTTCTATACTGTAAATGTCACAAATGTCTGCTGTTAGCAGCCCAGTGGTAGTCAGAGAGGGCAGAGGAATGAGGAGAGAGAGGTTCGTACCTCTCAGAGCCCTGGAGGCTGGGCTCCTCTCCGTAGGACGAGTAGACGAGATCCGTGTCGTCCTTGCTGATGTTGGCGAAGCTGGAGTCGTAGGTGGGAGCGTAGGAGGTGTACGGCCCGTAGTTCATGTAGCACACTGTGGAGCACCGAGCATGCACGTCAATGCATCGTCCACACACAGCAACACGGGGGGAAGGGACTGGCTGGGAGTTTGGAAATACACATGCAATCCATCTACGAACAGATTTCATGATATGAAACGGATATGGATACAAAACCCTGTAGGCTTTTTAAAAACATGGATAGGCACATTGGCTGTGAAATGTTCCCACTGCTGTGTTTGAACCCTCCATCCTACCTGGGGTGATCCGGTTCCTCTTGTCCTCCCGAAAGCCCTGCAGGGTGTTGACACCACTCTGCAGTCTGCCTGACATCATGCCCAGCTTCACAGGGCAGTAGCCCACATCTGCAGAAGACACAGTGACATGTCACAGTTCAACTGCTCCCTCGTGCACACAGTGGGCAGGAGAGCCCGAGAACTTCCTGGTTGCACCTACCTCCGGCAGATAAATCGGCTGGGTTAAGGATGGCCAGGGTGGTGGAGCCATCAATCTTCCGCCTCTTAAACTCCAGCTACAAAAACAACAGCAACACTGTATCATTTACTTGCATGTAAAACATGGTTGTGGACACAAAACTTAAGCACGTAGTGATATCTGACAATTGAGGCTCAATAAGTCAAGTGACCTACGGCTATCGTACCTATGTATGTCTGCAAATGTGTCAAGCAACTGCATATCGGGTGGACATCCATGGCACAAATACTAAATGAAGAAAGTGAACTAGGGGGATCTCCCACCTCGGTCTGAAGTCCTCTGTTGGAGAGTTTGCCTCCAGACTCCTGGATGACCTTGCGGATCTCCTCCAGCTCTCTCTCTGCCTGGCTCACAGCCTTAGACGCCTCATCTTTAGAGTCTTTATCCAACCTGGAAACACAGCCGAACACAGAGGCAAAGAGGAGAGTGGATGAGTAAGAGGCTTTGACCCAGAGAATTAGGGCTTCACAATATGGCCCAAATGCGGTGGACAGCCATTAGTGATGCTGTGATTATCTGATGCGACCAGAAGGAAGACATTTGAACCCACTCTGATGACCCAAAACGAGGACAGAGACAAAAAAGTATGTTTTGCATATGTTTGTTTCCATAGTCAGCATCTTCCTTAAACTAATCCACAATGTTTCGATATTATCTGTCAAAAGTATGCTTCTTCACCTAGCTAACACTTTGGTAGTTTGAGGCCAAGAAATGGTAGGCTCAAAGACATGTTTTTTTCCCTGGTGTAAAACCTAGTGTGCAGTGCTGACAGCGTGCAAGACCCAACACGCTCACAGGCATTCCTTTCATTCTGAGCTCTCAGTGTCTCTGTGGAAAGAACTGATTCACCAAAGACAGGGAAGAAAACAAACCCACAGCACTTGGGAGGGAATCCATAACATGTGAATGTCAGGGGGCAGAGCTGTGCCACTTCCTGATTGGCTCTCGTGTCTCTGACAAATGAGCTCAGTCACAACAGTCTCAAGTGAGCAACAGCACAGCAGCACTTCTTGTTACTACATCAGCGGCAACAACAAACAACTAACAGAATATCAATCACACTTGTGCAAAATGTGAAAAATGAACTCTGTCAAACATCAGAGGTTATTGTGACACTTGGAAGACGTGATCCTTTTATTACCGGTTGAAGTTTCCTTCCAAAGGCTAGTCTGATCAAGATCATGCCAGTAATTGCACCTTGAGATGTTTGCAACGTGTGTTTAAATCAGGGTTCCTTTCTCTCCTAAATCAGGTTTTAAATGGTGTTTTAGTATCATCTGTGTGCATGGGTAAGGAGCAGCACCTGGGAGTGCAGGGGGACTGGGAGTTCTCACTGGTGTCAGTGGGAATGGCACCATTTTGAGAGCGGTCCAGGCTTGAGCCCCCTTCCTCCTCAGTCTTTCCTGGCTTGTTAGCAGGGTTGTCCAGGTCAGCCATGAACTCTATACTCTGTTTGACGCTCTCCAACCTCTCCTGAAAGGGTACAGAACATCAACTTTAGTTGGATATTTATTACTGGATACATAAATTAGTTTGTAGGTATGTGAACATATTGTAGGGATACTGCAGCAATGTAGTGGCAGACTGTAATGACATGTAGCAATGTGGAGCCACAGGCTGCTTGCTGCTGCCCTCTGGTGTCATTTCATTGAAAGTACAAGGCTTTGTGCAAGAATCCACTTTACTCTTCAGGCAAACGCTTACCGGGCTGAGTATCTTCATACCGGAGTGGAGCAGCTTCCTGGCAGCTTTATGGTAGATTGTCTCAGGCTTGTTGTAGATCATGGCGTTCTCACACATGATTCTGAGATCCACCTGTATCAATGACCGATGATGACACACATGTGTAGTGGGCAATGTTGGTAGATCCTCTCTTTATCATTTTCACTCCATAGAACCAGAACTATTTAATGAGGTATTCTGTGTGTTGGTGGTTTGAGAAGGAGAAAAAGAAGGCCAGTGTGTGCAGATATACCTTCAGGTCCTCCAGAGATGGATAGTGCTCCTTCTTGACTTTGTCCTTCATTGTGCTGAAGTCCATGGGCCTTTTGATGACTGAGGTGTAACCAGGGGCGATGAGATCAGTCACCGGGAATGAGAAAAAAGCACTGGGGTCTTTCCTACAAGAAAAAGGAATACAATGACTAGAATGTAATATGCAAATGCAATTGAGTATACAATTTCAATCAAAGGTCTGTTATGTGTTTGGTAGGATGCTTCACCTCTGGAGCTGTCTGATGAGCTGGTTCAAAGCTACCTGAAGAGGGGTTTGTTCCTTTTCTGATGGAAGAGATAATAATGTTGGCTATGAGTGCTTAATAAAATTACATTTTTCCAAAGACCATTTCAAAGTGGACATCAGTGAAGTAAAAAGGCAAATATAAAAATATTTATTACCTTCCATTTTTGCCATGCAGGACGACAGTTCTGACCGGACAGGAGTCCGACTCTGCTCCCTGTCATCCCAGTCTGTGTCTAAAGAGTCCTGTCCTTTTCTCTTCTTAATCATCTACATAGACCGTACAGATATAGGTCAGAACATGGACTACCCTCCACACAACAGTGACAGATGTAGCCAGCAAGCTTAGTAGTGTAACGACTATTGAAAAGCAAATTACAAAAAGTGACATTGTTCTCATTTTCAGCACGTTTCCATGGAAAACAGGGGCATCCTACAGACATTCAAAATGTACCTTTCTCTTTCTCTTGTCATCCAGGGGTGAACCTGGGTTGCTTCTCTCCTTGTCTTCCCTCTTCTTTTTCTTCTTCTTCTTATCTTTGCTGGGTTTGTCGTAATCGGCCTGTTCGTCATAAGGATTATCAAGACTCGAGCTTCCGGCTGTCACTTCATTACCCGCAACCTTCAGGACCAATTTGAGTGGTCTCTCTCCATAGTCTGCGGACAGCAGCAATCAAACAGTAACAAGTGAGTATATTTCTGCAGTGCATTGAGTCTACTAAAGATAGCCAGCTGAAAACTTTAAGATGTTCCGTGCCAGTCAGCCCGTTAGTACGGGAGTAAATAGCTAGCTAGCGTTGTTTCTTTTTTAAATAGTTAGGAGTAACCATGTGTTTATGTATTGCTTCTCGAATGTCAGTATGTTGCCGAAATGGCAAAAGAGCAACACAGTTGTATTGTTATTTTTGCTCAACATACATTTATTTGCATGCTACTATGATCGACATGTTATTGCTGCATTGATAGTATTGTTGTTGGTTCACCGTGTGTTGCTGAGATGTGTGGTTACGTTGCGATGTAAATAGTCAGATTCTCAAGTCTGAATACCGAAATATATAGATCTACACTATAGAATTTACTGCACTTCTGATACTTGATCTTCTGCTGAACTTTATATATGCACTATTTGTCGCTTTGGATAAAAGTGTCTGATAAATTAATACGTTGCAATGTAAATGTAATTTAACAGGCTTGTGTGAGCTATATATGACGGGCTAATAATGAGCTAGGTAACTAGTAGCTAACTAGTAGCTAGCTTTCAAGCCTGGGGCACGACACCCACTAAAGCTCATACATAGCCAAGATCTCTGCAACTTGAGGCAGTGATCGTGTAGGTCACTAAAGTCTTACCCTCGTATCCGTGTTTTTCGGACTTATGTTTCTTGTGCTTTTTTCCCATTGTTTATGTTATCCTGATGCACCACCGCGGGATCTTCTTTGTGAGTAGGTTAAAGCCAGCCTCAGCGAGTAATCCAATTTCCGGTTGAATTCTTCTTCTTGGGACCGTGAAACTGGTTGTCAATATCATTTCCGGTTTTGCACATTCCCTTTCAAAATAAAAGCATAGCCTGAGCCATGTCCTAAAGTATGACGCTTGGCGCAACAAACTTTTACTTTTGCATTAAGAATACATTTTGAAAGATCGATCAAATGTTTTTTTTGAGTGAGGATGTCCCTCGACCTTATAACATATGCATGGGGAATCGGTTTAAGAGAGAAACTATCATAATCAGGACAATATTATAAACAAAACACGGGTAAATATTTTTCCAGTAGGAGGCACTATCATCTCAACATTACCACAAAGACAAGAAGTACGTTGAGACGGTAAGACAAGTCATAGATACAAGGGCCGTTTAGGAAATAATTCAGACTGTCCTTACACAAACACAAATGAAACACATACACATTCACATATGAAACATTCATAGACATTCATAACACTGAAAACTCACAGCCACGTATGTGAAATGCTCGCATAATACACATATGAAGCGCATTCACCTGAACTGTTTTTTTTGTTACGTTGATTAATATTTTATAATAAAGTTTTTCGAAAAAAAGTTCCTCTGTTAAATGTTTGTGGAAAGACAGTCTGAATTATTTCCTAAACGGCCCTTTATTACAAAGATATAGAAGTCATAGTATTCAGATATTCATTTAAATACCATTTAGTTCACAGGAAAGTATGAAAATATATGTACGCTATGAAAAACTCCCACCTTATTTATATGACATAGAGTACTTGGAACTAATGGGAACAGTGTTTGACATGTGCAAAGGAAGTTCAGAGACTGTCACTTTGATCTCATAACTTTTCTACAAGGACATTTTGTGGTGCTTGACATAAAGCTTTAAGATCCACATGGTGCTCACCACACATTCTCTGTGACTATGACTCTTCACCTGACCAGCATGCAAGGCCAACTAAGGATAATTTGTACTGTAACAGTAGCTGCCCTAAAGACTAAGCCCCAGGCCATCCAGACCATTACTTCTCCAAAGTTCAAACAACCAAACCCCTTCAAACATGAAAACCTGCTTTAAAACAGACATTTTTGTAGGACCTTTTTTTTCTCCTAGTGATACATCCCATTGTTATTGTGGCTTCCAAAAACGTCATTTCATAGTCGCTGTGCCCCAGGCCAGCTAACTGGGAACTGTCCAACAGGGTAGATAGGCTATCCCTTGGATGTGGCTGAGCCCATTAGGACCGTGCACCTCACTCAGAAGTGCCTCCATTTCCTTCCAAGCTGATATGCTCTGTTAAATCGGCACATATTGTGCGGGACGATGAATGACAGATGTTTTATTCATAGAGGGAAGATAGTGTGCATACTTTGAAGCACATTCCAGGTTTTATGAAGAGACAGGGGATGGAGGCAAAGAATACAGTACTCATATTCCAAATTTTTTGGAACGAAAAGAGACAGAATTACCATTCCGACCATACTTTCCTTCAGAAGAGGTGAGGTGATTCTGAGGTTTTATTTGACATGCGATTTTCCATTTAGTCAAACCAATCCTCATTCCGAACTCTATACTGATTTTAGAGTGCTAACAGCACGGCTACACTTTGATCAAGATGAGGTTCCCCCTGATGACATCTGAATATTTTAGGATTAGAGTTTCTGTTCTCTTTGTGATTAAAAAGGGTCAATGTTTAGGTCTATAAGTAAAATAAGGCCCCATCTCATTTAGATCTTTGGAGAACCCAGACTCTAGAGTGAAGTTGTAAAGCAATACTGGTACTGGCGGGGACGGGGACAGGGGGGCACGGGACGATGAGAGTATGTGCCAGCCTCTGCTTGGCCTGCCTGCACTCTCCTGCTTCCTTCCCCAGATAGGCCATGGGATCCATCTGTTTCATTTCAGCCACAGCACTGCACACGCTTTGGAAGTCCGTGGACGTCTCGGGATTAAAAGGAGATCAGTTACACCAAACAGGGCTAACAAATAGCAGATGTTGTGAAATTCATTATCCTCTGTCACAACACAGGGGCAGAGAGGACCCAGAGATTCCTTTCCACATGAAAGCACCATCCCAACGGAACCATGGGAAACCGCTTCCCACTTTGTGGCCAGTATGGAATTAGAATTTTTGGTCTCCACATACACAACAAAAACACAAACATGCATACAGTACAAAGGAGGCTTTGAATGGTTTATCTGTCGCGCACATGGTTCGACTGAACCGGTTCTGTATATATACAGGATGTCATTGAAGGCCAAACTCATCTCTAGACATTTAAAGTAGTGGAACAATCCAGTTTCTACAGTGTTAGCATAACATACTGTGTCATGAATAGTAGTTCTGACATTTGTCATGCTCCGTCATGATTCATAACAGTTTGACCTTGCACATAACAGTTGCTATTGTCTATTAAAAGCAACTACAATACTGCGCAGTGCATAAAAAAAACAATACAACATTAATCAAACTGATTTAAATGTAAAATTATTATCTAAGACACAAAGGATTTAGTCTTATTGCACTCAAATTACATATAATAGAAATAACCACTGTTTTACTGGATTGGTCAGGAGAGTCTATTGTTCAACCTGACAGTTGGTAGAGTCCTGTTCTGATGTGACAGATGAATGTTTAGGGTCATCACGCCTGTCAGCGTGTAAAGGGTTTTGAAGATGTATAACCAGCCATCAAAAGCAAGACAGATAGAAACATCAAAGAGAAGAAGCCAATCATTCTGTCCCTCTGCTTCTCCTGCCAGATGATCTGTCACAGCTATGTCTTTGAGACTCCATCATTCACTCACTCAGCCACTCAAAGAGTGATCGTGATGTGGGGGCCTGACTATGTCTATCTGGAGCCTTGCATCATGTGTTCCTCTTTGATTTTCCACCGTTTGTCTCGATCAGACTATTCCTGTCTGTCCCACCATGTGACCTAAGACTGTATGTAGAATTGCTGCCTGTTAAAAGACCCTTACCTGTGCTGGACAATGCCGCCCTCAGAGGAATGAGTATGTTACATGTTCTCACTGTTTCAGTGACATATTGTGTTATTGTCCTGCACAAAATCCAAACTAGTTTCAACAATCATGGTAGCTTTGTGCTGCTGGTTAATCATGGTGCTGCTGCTGCTGAATAGACTCAGGCATGTGAAGTGCCACATGAAGTCATTTGATGTGCTGTCATTAGCATCTGCTGCTCCTCCTATCGTCAGCCTAAGTCTTCTCTGATCCAATTACTGTAATGTATATTTCATTGGGCTTACTTAATGTTTTTATGCTTTCACGTCACCCTCTGTGTCTTCTGCTTTAAGGTACTTTAATGTATTATTCTGTTTTTGAAAGCCCTATTACAATGGATGTGAAAGTTTGTGTGTGTGTGTGCGCATGTGTGTGAAAAGGACTCTGATGTGTGACTCTGTGGGGAGGTTTATTGGGAGGCTGACAGTGTGTGTATGTACGTGTGGGTGTGTTTGTGTGTGTGAGAGAGACAAGGGGAGGGTGTGGAGGGGAAAGGGCCACTGATTTCTGTCGCTCAAGGCCTTTTTTCTCCACAAGCCTCAGAAGACAGTGGTCCTGGGTGGGGAGAGTTCCCAGGGGACCCATGTTCAAAGCTAGTGAGCATGGTGACGGTCTTCTGTCAGATACTAAGCTGTTTGAAAAGTTCATACAAACTGAAGCAGCCATTGGGAAATAGTCTTTGAAAACTCAAATACTTTTTCTTTTTCATTCAGGGAGTGGTATTCCTAGACAAGGATGCAGTGTGTGTATATAATCTCATCATCATTCAGGATTTAATATGTGACCTGTCATTAAACCCTGAAAAATGAGTCTGAAATGTGACACCCGCCAACTTCCAATACCAGCAACCAGAGTCATATGGTTAGCAACATATATAGCTTATTATGTTATTGTAAATATAAGTTCTAGATATATTTTACGATACCTTGTCGGCAGATAGCTTTTTTCAATACCCTTTTGTAACCAAGCCCACCTTCTCTCATGCCCTTATAGTGCAATCAACTCCTAAAGGCTGGTGGAAAACTGAAAGACCCTCATGAATGTCATTTCTGGTCTTCAACGGAGTGGGAGGGGATGGGGAAAAGCACTGTGGAGAGGATGACGGTAATTGTCTCATTTTCAGACAGATGCCCACAGGTACAGGTAATTACAGAGGGCCATTACTTCCCTCTCGTCGGTGTGTGTGTGTGTTTGCGTGCTGTGGCAGGGGCCGCTCTCTCGGGTGGGTTCCCACCGCAGATTGCATAGGTGTGACTTCACGTCCAAATGGGACATATGAAAGACATAGATCAACAGAGGGCGTCTCTGCCCCATTCCGCTGCTTTGGTGGCAATCCGGCAGATGGCATGGGGCTGTCTGAGGCCAGCAACGAAGAGAGCAGCAGCTTCAAAGCCGCTCTGTAATCGGCAGGAACATCAGAGGCTGGGAGAAAGTGACTGTCTCCCAGACGCCCGCCCTGCTAAGAGGGCGAGCGAAGCGCTAATGAAAGGCAGATAAAGGGATTGCAGGCGCTGGCAGAGCCTGCCAGAAAAAAGGGAACATCAGGTAGAAATACACTTTTTTTCTTCCTCTTTCTTTTCTTTCAAGTATCTATAGATAAATGGTCTTGTCGGGTCTTTTGTGTTACCCCCAAAACAGCAACACACCCACTAAGACTTATCTTAAAAGCATTTGCTCCCAGTTGAGGTTCAGTTCAAGCCCAAATGGACCGTGTGCCAGAGACGGGGTAGAGGCAGCGTTGCATGCTAGGGAGGACGGCGGAGAAATCCAATTGCTTCGAGTTTTGCAGGAAATGCCACCACCAGTTCCATGTAGTTTGTAGTCTTTTTGATGTGTAAGTCAGGCCTGATGCCTGCTGTCAAGCCCAGTATTAATCAGAGGAACACAGGACTTGGTCACACCCATGCTGGACTCATCTACCACTTGCCAAGCATTCCTCACAAAGAACCTTCAGTTCATTTGAGATGATTAATTTTCCTTTTAATGTAGCTTCTCAGTTCACTGCAGGTTTATGCATTTTTTCTGATACATTGATGCCTGATAGCAGAAATATCAAACGCTTAATACAAATGTGCTTCCTTTCAAGGGACCATGTATTTGCAGATAACAGGACTATATTCAATGTAGTTGGCCTGGCCTCTTCGTTCAGAAGGCGAAGATCTATTGGAATTACCATATGTAGTTGATGAGGTTGATGATCATATGAACTGAAATGGATGGTTTGTGCCATACAGGCCTCGCTCATACAGCCTGTACGCGTAGATGTTAATCAAATCAATGTGAACCTTTGTGACAAACTCTCTTTGGATCCTAATGTTCCACGTTCTTGGTGGGGTGTGATGAATGGAGGCTGTAGAAAGGGTCGTCTCTGGAGGCAGTGTAGCCTACCAGCCAGGGAGTTACCAGCCTGTGGATGTATAGAGGTGCTTAGTGGAGCCAGGCTGGATCAGTCATAGTCTACAGCCCCCACCCCTGCTCCCCTGCTCTGCACCAGAGACAGGGGACTTGTTAGCTGCTGTCTGGCTGGAGATTCTCTCCCCCAATTGTAGACTACTGTGCAGATTTCCCTATAGTCCTTTGACAAGCTACTGGACTGTGCAAGCCTGTCAAAGCTCTTAATGGTTTCAGGTTTTGAGGATTACACTGTGTGAGGTAACCCAGGCCAATCCCTTACTTTCACATGGTTAAGAAGACACTTATTTGTTGTTGCGGTGCAGAGAATAGCACACCTTTAATAACGTCAGGTGGATAGAAGAACACGTTTCCAGGCTACTGACTTTTGGCAGCACCATTTTTAAAAGAGTCTTTGGAGCTCCTGGGCTTAGTACTTGTCAAATGTTTTAGGAGAGGTGCTGTGGCTTCCTGAACGATGTGGATTACCACAATATGCAGAACCGGAGCTTCTCACTCGTCAATGGAACATTCAGTCAAACACATCAAGCTTTCGTTATCCTCCCTATCATCTGAACATCCCACTTGAATATTCATCAGTCTTCAAGATGCGTCAAATCCAGGTGTTTACCTGATGCCATTGCGCTCAAAGATGTTTCATCAAAGCAGAGTGCTTATGATGCTGATGCCTCTTATGTAGTTAATGCTGGATGAGAGAAATTGTCTGACATTTGTCCAACTCTTCTGTGCAACATTTTTCCAACTATCAGTTGATGATGACTGGTAGTTGTTCTTTAATGTTTGCTCTATATTTGTAGTCTGCCTTAAACAAACTTTCCCCAGATTCAATCTTATTTGTATTTTCTTTCTTCAGCCATCCCTCTAATTTATCCCCTGCCATCACCCCACTACCTGTCTGCCCTCCCTTCAACCTGGTCCCCACCATCACCCAACTACCTCCCTTCTCCACCAATAACCCATCATCACCTCCCCCCACAACTGCGACCCTGTCATTCACCACTGCTCAGGCTGAGAGAGAGCTGGAGAAGCTTCACAGGGGCAAGACTTCTAGCCTTGATTGCTTTAGCCCAAGGGTGCTGAAGTGCTGCGCCGCCCAGTTTTGTGGACTAGTCCAGCATTTGTTCAACCTGAGCATAAGCCTTGAATGGGTCCCTGTGATGTGGAAGACTTTGTGCTTGGTCCCAGTGACCAAGAAGGAACACCCCACTGTCCTGAACAACAACAGACCAATATTGCTTACATCCCATGACCCTGAAGAAGCTAGTTCTCTTGCACCTCGAGCCTCTGGCCAATACCTTTGTGGACAAACTGATCGGGTAAGCAGGCTCTGTTCTGGGGACTAACCACAGCACCCTACAGGAATTGTAAGCAGTATTACCTGTGTCACCTGTGCATTGCCCTGTGGATCACCTGCATTCAGCTGATTTGTAAGTTGTATTGTGCATGATCCACATGTGTATTAACCCTGTATTTCACCCTATGTACAGCCTTGTTCTTTGTATTTGTATATTATATTTGTGGTTTTTGTAACCTGTTTTATTTTATTTCCTATTTTCATTTCCTCTTTCTGCCAGCTGCAATGCCTTCATTTCCCTTTTGAGATCAATAAAGTACTCACTGGTGCTACTAGGATGTGTTTTGAAGGATTCGATATCGTTGAGCAGAGAAAGCAGAACATGTCTAGGTGTCATCTGGTGTTTCCGTTTTTGCACCAGCAAAGCCAGCTACTCCTACACCAGCCTTTCCGATTCAAGAGTCATTCTAGAGTTGTGTAATTAGCTGGAGTTTAATTAAAGACTCATTTCAAATGGGCAGACAGAGAGGCAAATTAAAGAGGATTGTAAAACAGAAAAGCAATGCTTAACAAGCTCTACTTGGTCTTCAAGGACATGATTTAAATGGCAAACTTTTACAGTTTGTCTGTTTACAGTTTTGTGGGTTCCATGCCACTGCAACGTTGTGATAAAAGCTGATGCTATATTTAAAATATGAGTCAATAAATATTTTATAACACATCTAAAGTGGTCTTTCTCCCACCGGTTATAGTTATGACACAGTAAAATAATAATACTACAATGTCGGAATTCTCAGTTGGAACTGAAACGTACTTGCAGTAATAAGTTTCAGCATCGTTTGAAGTCAGTACTTACACAAGTCAGTCTCAAATTATGTTGGTGCCTTTTTTTGTGTATTTGGTAGGCCTAACTACTATCTAACTACTTGTCATTTTATAGACACCATTCTCCTTCATAACATCTATGGGTGCCCTCTACTGGTATCCATACATAGAAGTATGAGTGCTGCATGAGCATGGGATGGATCTTACTTTTCCAAGCATGGCTATGTGGCCTTGAGAAAGGCCAGCAGGCCACAGCTTGCCTGGTTCATGTCACACAAAGTGCCCCTGTCAGCACTCTCCACTGTGCTGGCCATGGTCTGCACAACTTTGGGCTAGTCTAGCCAACACTACACTAATTACACTAATTGGCACAAATGTATTATGAACTTTAGATTTATATATCAAGATTTATTTAAACCAATTCACAGATTGCAGTCTATGTGCATAGCTTGCGTGTCAGCAAAACAGACAAGCTGACTTTGTCCCAAAAAAAAAGAGAGGACTGTATTTCAAACCCATCCAGTATGCAGAACTTGGCAGCACCCTTTCTAATTTTAGATCAGGATTTATTTGTATCCAATTTCTCAACTATTTTTAAAAAGATGGTGAAAATGTTACCCAGATTCACCCAACCATGACACTGTAAACCACATTTTGCCCGATGTTTCTCATGGCACATAATCTGACCTGGAAAAAATCTGTTTGGCAAAAGAATGTTAGGGTTCAATTATGTAACGGCTAATTAAATGAATTGAGTATCAAAACGTTCAGTGAATAAGGAGACCGTGATAACCATCTGTGTTATTCCTGAACTCTCCTGCCAAACCTTTTAGATGAGGCAATGGAGGGATTTAACAATACAAAGAGATGTTGAGGAAGAACGTAAAAAACTATGGCCAAAATACTTCTATAATAATAACTTTTTCTTGCCAAAAAGTATTACTGTAGAACCCTAACCCACCCATTTTGTAAATAAAGGGTTGCTGTTAATTGCATCAAATAGCGGGCCTCTCTATCTTACCTATCCAGCCATACTATGCACACATACCCATCTCCATAACCTCTTGCCAACAATGCACACACACACATAGCACACATACACCCACACACTCCAGCGTCTGTCTCTGTTGGGTGAATGCCAGCTTGAATAAAGCAGTCCATCACCCTCCTACACGGCCCATTACAGGAATGAGCTTGCATGGAAACATGTCGCTTCTAATTGAAGGAGAGTGAATCAAAAAGCTGCTCTCCATGACAAGATGTGAGGGTTAGATAATAATTCCTGTGTTTTCTCCTCTTTCAAAGAAGCCCCCCTTTTTGGAGGAGGATTTGCGTGACCTTGTTTCCTTGGAGTAAAAAATAAGAGAGCAGAGAAGAAGAGGAGGGGTGAGAGGGGGGTAGAAGGGAAGATGGGTGGTGGGAAGAGAAGGGGAGAAGGGCAGAGTGGGGAGGGGGGAGGTTAGGGTAACTTCAAAAACCCACATCAAAAGGAATAAATAATTGTTTCTGCTGGTTTTGTTGTTGTGATACGGATCCGCGCAGCAGCGAGTGGCGAGCAGGAAGCTTTGATTTTCGGCAGCCTTCCTGGAGAGGGCTCCTTCTGTTGGAGGCTGAGCGAAGAAGAGCGGGGCCCACTGATTAAACTCCTGTTTGTTTTAATCTTCTGCCTGCCCCAGGGGAGGTCCACAGAGAGCGAGAGATCCTGCTGGGGGGAAATGCTAAGCTCCAGAGGCCCACACCCTCTCCTTGGGCCTGCCTGCCTATCTGCCTGCGCTTACCTGCCTATGTGCTTGCCTGAGCGTTCTGAAAGAATATGAAGGATTAAAGGATGACAAGACGCAATGGATCCCATCCATCAGCACACATAAAGAGGGTGGGTGGGAAGAGGAGGAGTAGGAGGATAAGGAGAGGAGGAGTGGGTGAAGGGATGAAGGTGACAACCGAAGGGTAGATGACGAGGGGGGTGAGGGGTTTGAAGTTACGCAAGAGATTATGACAGATCACATTTTCAATTTTATGGTGATGTGCTTGACCCCGTGGTTGACCGATCTTTGTTGACTTATCCAATCTGTGTCAGATATCTGGTTGTTTAGACATTTGGTTGACTAGTCCATGTTCCATATTTAGAAAATATTTGTGGTGTATCGAGATCAGAGGATTATTTGTAACAGCTGACATCCCCACAGAACATCTCATTGTCCTGATCTTTGGTCGACATGCTCCATTCTCTCTTTTAACATAGCAAGGGGCCAGAGAGTTTCCAGATAGGAAGTCTGTCTCATCCTGCTGCTAAACATTGATTCCCAAACATTTTGTTTTGATCTTTCTTCCCCAGCACATCTTTTATTTATTTTTCTCTCTTTTCTTCCTTCCCTTCATGTGTCCCCACCCACGTGGTTTCTAACTGTGCACTGGGGCAAATCATGGTCTCCCCTACTGTCACACTGGGGTCACAGGGGTCAGGGTAAGTGCGGAGTAAGACAGCCGGGCACTGGTGGAGAAAAGGGGGGAGGGGTGTGTGTGTGTGGAGGGGGGGGGGTGCTGATTGTGTGCATTTAGGGGAACAAGCTGCTCAAATGCTAATCCCATTAGATGGCCCCACGGTACACACAAACACAGGCACACGCAACTATATACCGAGCAAAGCTATCCTGAGACTCATTCTTCCACACTCAGTCAAGTCTCTTCCTAACCTTCACTGACATCACATGTGGTCGAGTCTGCTCACAGAATAGGATCAAAGAGTAGAACCACTGAACTTGTATTGAGTTGTTGCACAGTACATGTACTGCTATTATACATTAACAGCTACAGCAACCTGTAGATGTTATGCAAGTCATTCATTTATGTATATCTATGCATGCAAAGTGTAGAAGCCGGTATCAATGCTACAGTACAATAGCCTGGAGTGTTCAAGATATCACTATACGTAGGTATACATTCCTAAAGTTATGCATATATCCTGATTTCCTCTAAGGCATCGTGCATACATTGTATGCTTAAACTCTTAGCCTATAGGTAAGAAAAACTTTGTGTCTGATTTCAGAAAATCATCTGTCTGGGTAGAAAGGAAAAAGTGAAGTGGAGTGGAAGTAAGATTTTTGAGCGGTGCATTTTATTGGACACTATTTGTGCAGTTGTTCAAAATATACTTGTCCCATCAGATGCCATAAACATTTGAAGAGAAAACTCCACTAAGCACTGTTTTCTTCTCTCAGAGTAAACAATTTGTCTCTCCACACCTCTGTCAGTGCGAGAGACGGCGCTCATTAAGAGCATGCATTAAACGGCCTATCGCAACTGACAGATTAAATATTGAATTGATCATTCAGCTTGGCTGCGGTGTGCAGTTGGAAGGGATCTACTATGTGAGCTGCTATGTGCTGACACATAGCCAGATGTATATTTAAACAGCCATTTCCCTGCTAAACTGTCTAATGGCTTTGGGGGCTGAGGCAGATGAAATGAGACCTGCAGAGCCGTCAGATGTCTCTGGGGCTGCTGGAAGTGGCGTGGTCCCCATCCCCCCATTGCTCCCTAGCTCCCTCCCTTCAATCCCTCCCTTCCCCTACTTCCATGTTCCCTCCGTCTTAGCAGGATCAGAGGAGAGGCAACGCGAGCGGCGGCCCCCACACTAGGCCTCAGGCGGCAGGGGATCGGGGGACACTAACGAACCTTAATGATCCTCCGTCTGGCCTGGCTCCCCTGTCTTCACTCCCACACTCGGCTCCACGAAAATACACGAGGCAGACCTCAGAGATCCTGTCCACTGGTGCTGTTTGGGACGCTCTGTCTAGCCTCTTCCTCTCAGTTTGTTTAAGTTAAGGTTTGAGGTGCTGCCGGGTTCCAACACCGACCTTATCACAGCCCA
The DNA here is from genome assembly GCF_021917145.1 of Hypomesus transpacificus. NCBI lineage: Eukaryota > Metazoa > Chordata > Actinopteri > Osmeriformes > Osmeridae > Hypomesus > Hypomesus transpacificus. Next base: position 4,498,241 of record NC_061078.1, on the reverse strand, counting down.
TGGGAGGAGATGAGTAAAGAAACAAACCACACACCCCAACTCTCAAGCTGTACATTTGTTTATACTTCACCCCACTCCCCTCCACCCATCTCCTCCCTTCCTTCCACCCTCTCACCTTCTATCCCTAGACATGCTTTTATTGGCCTGTGAGCACTAAGAACATAGAGAACCAGATGTGAGGGACTGGAGAGAAAGAGAGAGAAAGAGAGATAAAGTCCATCTAAGCATCTGAGAGCCAAGGCAATCGCAAGCATGTGTGGCTCATCTCTTATCTTGATGGGCCCTAAGATGACGTACCTAAGTCCAGAGAAGAGGAGCTATCCGCAACCTGCCCCGACAACAAGACATGGAAGCCTAGGAAGAGAACTTGGCAGAGAGCTTGGGAGAGCTCAGAGTAAAGCTCTCTGTGAAGTGCAAATCACCAGCCTTTCAACCACTGATGATGAGCAGCGCTCCAGCATCAAAAAAGTCCAAAGAAATTCCTGCCTAACTGGTCAGGTCATTCTGGGAGGAAACCATACTCCTCGCCGTTGGCTCTAAGAACATCTGAAGGTTGTTATTACAGCAGCATAAAGTCATTTTCACTTACCTCTCCTGACTGCTCTGGAAGGAAAAGACAATCCGTGACTCGATGAGGGAACATCTCAGCATCTCTCATGTTAACATCAGCACCTGTCACATCCCAGCTGAATAACTGGGCAAGGTTCACTTAATGCTGAGTGACATTCTCATACAATACATCAGAATGTCTCACAGAGTCCCTGCTGAAGCCAGCTTGTCAAAGTAGCGCTGGAGAGGTCAGATACAGGAAACGTTGAGTTGTACCTGACAGTTGGTCTGAGTGAACAGCTCCTCTCAGCACAACCCTCACAAAGCCATACCTAGAGAACTTTTTGAGCCTTGAAACAATGGGAAGTCTCTCAAGTAAGTTCCTGTTGTGCTAACAAGCTGGATATCCTTTAAACTTGCTTGGTTCTCTAAACCTGTGATTGAACTGGTTCCAAAACACCCACTCAAGTTGTTTTATTTCACCTGGCTGTGTGTGTTTGAGTTAGTGTAAGTGTGTGTGACAGTGTGTGTGTATACATAGTGTGTAGAGGCTTCAAAGGGATAGGGAGTAGTTGATCTTACCAGTTAGGCTCTACAAGTCATCAAACAGGACATTTTTCAGGCATGCTGAAGCCTTGGCATGAGGCCGATGGTGCAGATTAAAAGAAGATAACTTCAAAGTTTACAGAAAATTGTTTGGATGCTGCTCATTGTCCAGGTCTTCCTATAAATGGGATTTCAGAGTGAAGCTGAGGGGCAGGAGGTGAGTTGAAACTCTCCAGTCACCCAAAGTTGGCCCAGTCAGAGGCATGCTGTCTGTCACAAAAGTCAATGTCCCCTTTTTAGTTGTTGTGGAGCACATTCCCCTTGTGGAATAATGAGCATGAGGCTGTCGGACAGCAAAGCTGGATTTGCTCTCTGATGTGAGTGCCAGAAACACACATCCTCGTTAGAGTGGCCCAGAGCCCCTGAGAACATCAAGTTCCCATCTCATGCTTTGAAGGCCATTGTGTTTGCATCAGTCTCCTTCAAGTGTATAATTGAGTGCTTATTGGATCTTTTCATTAAGTCTGAATTTGCGTGTGCGACTATGTTTGATTGTGTGTGTTCTTAAGTTTGAGTTATTGTGTGTGTGTGTGAACATGAGCGCGTGTGTGTGTGTGTGAAGCTGTCCAAGCAAGCTGGCAAGTGTGGTTTCACTTTCAGCTTAGTCTCCTTTAAAGTTTCTCTTTTAAACTCCTATTTCTGTGTTTATTCGAGACACTCTTGAGGAGCGTGTAATCAACAGGGAATTGACTTGAAGGTCTTAAAGGTTCCACTTTGAAATACATCAGTAGCTGCTTCCATCCTCACTCTGGATGGGAGAGAGGTGTGGTCATAAATTTCACATCGGACCTTCGATGAACTTAATATGAATTTTCAGCATTTTGATCTAAGTATTGAAAGTGGATAAAGGGCCTGGTCTAAAGGATGTCTATAAAGGGCTTACATTTTCTATAATATTAAACCCAACCAGCCTTTGATCTTTTAATCCTGTGCTTATAAGGTTGTGAGATAAGCAGGCATGACTAACTTTTCTTTCTTAGCCAATCTAATAGTCAAGAAAGAGCAGAGCACACATAATGAGCTCTTTTACCCCCTTTTGATGACAAATTGGACTAAAATTCCATGTTATATGGTTTTTCTTTGCAACAGAACTCTGTTCTCTGTTCCCAGTGAGAAGACCGGTCATATTAACGCTGTCCTTAACGGACCGGGTGTGCCAGAGGCCAAACCTACCCCTCTCAGTCACAGAATTCTATCTTAGCTGCCTGTCCCTGTCCTACTTGTATCATTATGATTATGTCTTTATTTAGCCTATCCAGAGTGACTTGCAGAGCTTAGTTAAATACTGTATATGGGTGGAACACAAGCCCTGGGCAGCACAGATGGACAGTTTGGCCTTGTCAACACCATCTCCAGATTGGACGGTGCCAGCTGTGTACACCTCTCCCCTCATATTCCCATTTGGGTTCTCTGTCTGTCCGTGCATGTGTCTGTCTGCTACCCGTTTACTTACAAAGGGATGAGAGACATACTGTGTCTGTTGCTTACCCACTGGTTATACTGTAGTTTGGCGACAAGCTCAATCGTTCTGTCTCCCTAGCTGTGTTGAACCTTTAATTGGGCCACAGTGTCCTGTTGCACTCATCTCTCTCTCACTCTTTGATACTCTATTCCTCTCACTCTCTATTCTCTGCCTCTCTTTCTGTCTCATTCTCACTCACACACACAGCAGAAAAGCTATTTACATCTTTAATGCTTTCATCTGATATTCCCTTTGTGCCATTGTTGTTTTGCAAGGATTTAGGGTTCAGATGTAAAAGACTTGACTGGTAGCACAAAGACTAGCATTTTTGATTTCACGCATTTGTTTCCCCTCACATAACTGGCATTCTCTCTAGACAAATACGCCTCAGAAATGACTGGAGCCTGAACTGGCTGTACTTGGACAAGGACAGTTTGTTTAAAGACTGGGGTCCAGCTCTGAGAACACCACAGGGACATAATTCACATATTACATTTGTGTTTTACACTTCTAAGAGACCCTCCATGGCTTGGTTGTTTTCATCTTTCCCTTTGATGCTGATTGAAGGAGAAAGGCGGCCATTGTCCTCAGTGGCCTGCAGGCATGTCGCAGGCTACACAGGCTGAGCCAATGGAGAGCGGCTGAAAAAGTCACCCGCATATGGTCGTGCTCACATGACTTAATGCCGGGGCCTGCGTCTGGGCCCTGTCCCCTCCGTCCCTGCGTCTCTTTATCCCTCTGACTCCAGTGTCTGCCTCTGTCTCAGATGAACATGCCATCTGGTCTGGTTCCACATCTGTGGATATCCTGTCTACAAAACCCCAGACAGCAGCCCTCTTTGTGCAGAGACTGTCCGCTCCAGGGCACCTGCTATGGCTTAGACCAGTTTACACATGCAAAAGAGGCACTGCCATTAATAGTGTCCACCGCTAAGCATCACACGTCGTAAAGCATTTGTTGCAATATCGTTTATAGCCGCACGGGATTTAGTCGCGGTGTACTTTGGGAATCCACGCGGCGGCACAAAGGAGTACGGTTTGCGACCTGTCAGCAGGCTATGAGACTGCAGAGCACATTTACACAGTCATCAGAATGTCATGCCTCCGCATTTAGTCAGGTCTAAAGATGGAAGAGCCGATTGCCGTAGGGTGGAAAATAAACAAAGAAATAATTTAAACGTGTGGGCAGTCCTTTAGCACGGTTGGCTTGATTAATGATTGTATCAATATTTATCAAAAGTGCTTAAATCCGCTTTTCCTTTTCTCTCTGCTCGTTATTTTACTGGTCGCAGGCTTCAAACAATGACATCAATGCGGAGGTTAATTATTGTTCATTCGTTCGGGCTTGGCAGCGCTCTGCGTACCAGATGTGTTCAATGTGGGAGCAGTCAGAGTTGCTATGTGCATACCAGGAATGAGGGGCCATGTGTCTAGAACTGTTCCCAAAAGGCAGCGTTGTGGATTCATTTACCACATGAGCCTGCTTATACAACCCCTGGAGTCCAATACAAATAGACATAAAAAGTATTTGCTTCACGAAAATCGAATTTGACTTATGATATAGCAGATCAATGAACTTTAATTCATAGAATGAGTGCATTGTTGGATCCTCAACTCCTACTTTGTGATCAAATATCACAACAATGAATTGAAACAGAGGATTCCCTGGTCAGGGTGAACTGTAAGCCCCAGTCTCCAGAGGCACAACCCATCCATGTTGCAGGGGTCTGACTGCAGGGGTTTGTGGAGGAGGGGGGAGGAAGAAACACTGCAAACCTACTACCCCATCAACTAAGGCAGGGCCAGGCAGGGAACAACAACAGACCCAGTGGAGAGGAGAAGAGCCCGCGGACCAGCCAAGCGATTCAAAACTGCAGGGTATTCACCCTGAACAGACAACAATGACTCATGGCACGCCTGTCTCTGCTGTCAAAACAAGAGACAGTAGCATGGCTGCCGGAGTATGTCTGGCTGGGTGGAGCGCATCTGCCTTTTTCTCCTCCTCCCCCACAAGCTCGCTATTATGGGGAGGTCCCTGTCAGCGAATGGCTGCTGTAGTCTAGGGATGGAGCCAAACACAGTGGATATGCTTCACAGGACATGTCATATGCTGTCTGAGGGTTTATGTCTTTAAATGGTTAAATAAATGTTTCATACCTCCTGCTATCCCCTACCCCCTGCATTGGCTTATCTTGGCTGCACACATCACAGTTGACACTCTTGCCGCCTGTGTAACCCCATCTGATCAAATTCATGGAGTTTTCCTACGTTTATGGTGGCCCATCTCTTGCCATGGAGATGTTGTGCGACCATGTGTTAGCTGCAGTACTGGGAAAACGATCCCATTAGTTCAGCCACCATTCCCCAGAAGATTTATTTGGTAATCACCTCCCCCATGTATTCTGTCCCCTTGCCATGTCGAAAACACTTCCAGATGTCCCTTCCTTTTGCCTTCACCTTGACAAAGTCCCAGTCGAGTTTCAGCTGTCTCTGTCTGATCGTAACTCTAATTACCGAATGCTGTAAAAGGACATACGCAACACTGCATGCTACACACAGAGATAATGGTAAAGAAACGCCCAACATCACATAGCAGTAGAGCCTTGGAATTGTTTGAGGTGGCGGGCCTCATATTTCACATCTGAACGCCCATGTTTAGCCATGCAGAAATGATGGTGCCCCAGTGTCTGCTTAAAGAGATCTGTCCCTGAATGGTGTGAGGGGTTCAGAGAGAATCCAGGAGAAAGAACGTTCCCATGTTTTGATCCTGACTCAGGACAGTGGTGCAGCAGAGGAGGAGTATACTTCCTGGAGTGAGAGCACTCTGGGCCTCCTGCACCTTTCCTGTACTCCTGTATTTCAACACAACCTACTTGAAGGAGGAAACGAGGTGACCGTACGTGTCAGGGGCAGACCGATTTGTAACTGGGCAGGACTTTGTTAACGCAGTCTTCCTGTTCCGCTCAGTTGTTGAGCCTGTTTTGTTTTCGGGAAGGATGGCTGAACGGGGAAGGCGAAACGGGAAGGCGTCTGGGATTGATCCAATGTAGAGAGAGAGAGAGAGATAACATCAGGAACTTTGAACGTTTCTACTGTGAGAGAGTTCTCTCTTGGGGATGGAGAGGTAATTCCACACGACTACAAAGCCGACCTGGTGAAAGACGTCTCTAAGTGATTGCCTGCTTAATTAGCACTGTGAAATATATAATGTGTGTCTTGAAGCGGCAGACGGCTGAAAAGCTCCCCCCCATCCTCCACACCCTGGCCCAGTCCGAGGCAGCTCTGATCACACAGAGCTGTGTTCTCTGTGTTCTCTGTGTTCTCTGTGTTCTCTCTGATAGTCGGGTTTTGGACTATCCTTCGACTCACACAGGCCTTTTAAATGCATTGTTTATGTAATTATTATACTCTCGAATCGCTCATTGTCAAAGGAAGTTTGAAGATGAAATGCCGTGTCAATTAAAGCGATCTGCATTTGAAGTCCTGTTGAAGTCAAACTCAGATGCGCAGACTTGAGTACAAGCTCATGCATGTGATTAAATATTGTCTCCTATCATTGTTTACTTGGAGATGTCTGTGAAGTTGTTTTACTGTCAAAAGTCTCTTCATATGGAAGCACTTCAATATCTACAGTACATCAGAAGTGGAACTTATAATGGATGCTCATGGTTTTCGTTTTCACATGGAGGTTTCACATGGAAGTTATTTGACAGATTCATTTCAAACAGATAGTCTGTCTGACTGATCCAAAGCTTGGGAATGTCAGAAATGTGAGATTTCTTCAGAGCTGGCATCAAAGAGGCTGAACTCCATCTCTGCAAATGTTCTGCAAACGAAACACATTTATGAAAATCTTGCGAAGTGTGTTTCCTGAGTGGACACACTACTTTAGGATAGCAAGCACAGCTTGTGTTTCACATCACGTCAGTTTGTCCAGCTGGATGCTAACTTAATCACTGCTGATATCAGGAGAGTCTCCATATCCCCACTCATATCATCTTCTTACTCTATTTTATAATCAATAAACATGATATAAGATGCAGATTACCTCACTCCCCCTACAATAAAATAACAGCTCTCTTTTACTGCTGTTCTTTGAGACTCAAAGATTATAACAAGGGAATGCATGAAGAGAGAGCCAGTAAGGCTTGGTAAACCCCTTATTGTCTCACACCAGGTGGTAGAGAGGTATTATTCTTGCGGACTTTTCTATTCTGCCTCCAAAAGGGATCAGCACATTCGAATGCACATAGCAGACCGACCAGTCCAAGAGAGTCCTGTTTACTTTTTTGAGGGGGCTTGTTGATCAAGTGTTCAAACAAAGCGAAGCTTCTCTGTCATCATCCCCTTATTTCCCTGGTCTCAAACAGCTCAGCAACACAATGCAGTCCCAGCTGCGAGCCGGGCATCACAGCAAGCCAAAGTAATTAACATTGTACAAATTCTCTGGGCCCGCTTCGCTCTAATAGGGGAGACTTTCAAAAAGCATCTTTGAGGTTTTTCGAAAAACAAACTTTGCCAGCCATTCTTTGGACGTCGCCGCGCTGTGTCTTAGCCCAGAATCAAAAGAGCCCTGGCGTCTACAGCCAGCGGACAGTCTTTCCTTTCATCTCTTGAAGGCTGTGAAGGAACGGACTGTGTCCTGCTATGGCCGTGAACTCGCCCAGCTTAAAACTGTGAGGGCCACGTTTTTTTTTCTCATAAGGGTTCGTCCTTTGAGTGTTTTTTTTTTCTTCTCTCTAACCTTTTGATCTAAATCTTCTTAACTTTAAATGAAGTGCTTCAGCCTCTTGAAGATTCTGAGCTTTCAAGTCACTATTCGTCTGAAGACGCAAATCCTTTTGGAGAAACAGATGACTTGATCATGTACAGTGGAGAACTTCACGTGGATGTTCCGGTATCCACCGACTGAACGAGCTGAAAATGTGACCTTGCGTATTTGAATGATAAGAGGTCACAGTAATTAACTACCTGAAATTCCTTTGAAAGGAACTTGAAATCTACCTCCTTATTTAATTATGCAAACAGATGTGGTATTAAAAGACTATTAACCAATCCTTAACTGAGGGTAACATTAGATGACACCACCTAGGTAATGACCCAATCACTTAGGGAATGTTTTCTTTCTCTTCTCTCATGTACTTGCCTGTTTGATATCATCCTGACAAAATTGGCATGGAGGTGGTAGTGGGATGACTTAAGTGTGAGGGCCACCAATGTTTGGAATACACAGAATACCTCCAGGTCCTGAGCACACACTCTGATTGGCTCATGTGTGTCACACACCATAGCATTACCACTCACATTAAAACTCAAACTTTGATGGAGTCCTGTAGGACAGGATGCAATTTGTCACCCCATCATGCAAGCACTTTGCATACTTTTTATGACGAAGACCACCATGGCTTCATGTGAGGATTTTCTAGATATGATGTCTGTCATGCCCTACAGAATCTAATGCTGCCATGTGTCTTCAATGGCACAGCCATCCCAAAGCATAGCATTTCAGAGGATGTGTGCCATTCCTGAATCAGTATGAATGACTTTTGAGTTAGATAGTAATATAGTGAAGCAGTTCATGTGGCCTTGTCTTCACAAGTAGAAAACCCATATGCTGTGCACAAGACAATTAGAAAATATTGGAATGTTATCCAATCTTTCCATCCCCTGTGTAGTGTTGGCTGATGTGATCACTTAGCCAGCCACCTCTTCCCTTGGCATGAAACCCTGATGCTGCCCTCCATTCCTGGCCTTGTGGTAGGAGGATTCAGGAGGATCCCTGGCGCTGTGTTCTGAGTGGGGCTGAACAGGCTTTTGTGCGCAGGACGCTCCATCACTGGGCTTTGGACGTGGGTGAGGGATCTGCGGCTGCTCAGGGAGCTCCACAAAACGTTGTTCTTTTCATCCGCTAAGCCACTTGGCCTCACGGATGGAGGGATAGAGGGAGGGAGAGCGGACAGGGGAAAGAAAAGACAGACAGAGGGGCTAGTGGGTTGATGGCAGAGTTCCTGCCCACTTCTTCTGGGACGTGTTTTCCCTTGCATTTGTCCTTGCACTCTTGGTCTGATTCACCATGAATTCTTTGGAAAGGCTTTGGTACTGCTTAATTTACATGTATGCCAACAGGCTTTTAATGTATTTAAAACTTGGAAGATGTTCAAAGGAAACCATAATTCCTCTGAAATGGGCCTTTTGAAGGCTTTATCTTGTTCTTTCTCTTCTAGCTAATCTTGGAGCCCCTCAGCATGCCAGAGCAATTTTTTCTAATGCCAATTAAGCTTGACATTAACATAAAAACAGCTTTAAAAGTTTTTTTCACCCTTATTCTGGACTGAAGAATGATGCTGAATGGACACTTATTTATGCTCTAAACAAAAGTCTTTTGAGTTTTACCATGAGAGACTTAAGTGAAATAAAGAACTACAGCTTTGTCTTTAATGTTGTTACTCAACTGAAGAGGGAAACGAGGGCCAAAAATCCCTTAATAACAACTCAACACATTTGCTACTAATGAGCAGTCTCTTTGGTGAGATGTCCCAAATTCAGCTTTTTTGTTTAAACGAAGGTTATGCTATTAATGCAGAACATGTTGGCAGCCTCATTCAATTCTCCCTAGAAATGGTGTAATTGCCATACAGTTGTGTTTTGAATCAATTAATTACCATTAGGGCTACACTCCAAGAACTGTGAAACACACAACAAATGGTTTCATTAGCCACAAATGTGCAAATGTGACCCAGAGGAGAAACATAAATTCTTAGCAGATTTCTTGCATATTTGTGAGGAAGTTGAAAGCTTTGTGCTTCATTCACAGTGGAGCTGGGAACATTCCACTCTCTCTGGGAGAATTGATCCAGGGTAGGCGGCCGTGTGGGAACCAATTCTACAGCCTGGCCTGCCCCAGCTCTCATTTGACACAGCTGCCAAACTGGGACCCAAAGAAATCTCAAAAGAAGTCTCCAACAGCTGTTGAAGGAAATCAATTCACTGCACTTAACTCAATGTGGATTCTTTGAATGATGACAAATGGCTTCATTAAATTAGGTTTTTGGTGTGAAAAACCTTCCCCTGTGGTTTTTTTGTTCAGTGGTTTGACGTAAAGAAAATAAACTGAGCAGGGGAACTAAAGTTGAAACAGGTAAAGTGGGCAGAATAGGAAGAAGTTCCCCTGTGGGCTGTCTATCAGCCAGCAGGGGAACATACTGAACATGAGAACTGGTTCCTGAGTAAAACAAACTGAAAAGAAACTGGCAAGGCAACACATTCCTCAATGAAGTCGAAGACGGAGGTAACACTTTTCCTAAGTGAAGAGTGCTGACAGGAAACAGGTTTCCAAGTCTAACCGAGGCTGAGATTATTTTGGAGGAAGCCAAAGATAGACAGCCTCCTCTCAACTCTCTTTTGTTGTTCAGTCTCGTTATCAGGCTCTTTAATCACCGTCCCAGTGCTGACGTGCCACTGGTGCGACAATGCTTTGTTGCTGTCCCACAGTTGTGTGAGTCACCACACAGCTACTGTAATGCACCGTCGCGAATCGTAGACTAATCACGGCACACAGAACAGAGGATCACAGAGAAGAGAGAGACTTTAAAAGGCAAGCCACACCAAGTGGGCTGTCATCCTGTCTGAGTGAATGCTAGAGGAATACAAGAACAAACAAGATAATTTGCTTACTTCATAATTTTCTTGAAGGGAAATAAAGAATGTTCCACTCCTGAAGTAGAGACAGAGAAAGAGAGAGTGGAAAAAAAAATGGGTGAGCAAACCATTATGAGCTAGTCAGCCACACTGATCGTCAGCATTAGAAAGTGCTTTCAACTCCGCTGACTGTCAGCAGCTTTGGCAGCTAGGGAGAGCTTAGCTCCCATCCTCTGAATCTGGAGGGCTGTGGTCGGCAATGACAAAATCAGTTTGAACTCTTGCATGGAGGATCTGTGAAAGGGGGTTTTGGATCAAAGAAGCCTAAGTGGGTCAAAATTACCTTGACCATCTGAGAACAGTCACATTTGGAAGAAGAAACTAATCTGTAATATGTAGGGTAGATTAACATTTTGCAGAACAGATCCCTCCCAACGACGCCAGATCAAAGCAGTCCAAGGCTTCCCCCCCATCTCTTCCACGTTCTACTGACTCAGTGTTAATTTGGTAATTTGGTTGGGCCCTTCTCCTCTTGTCTACCTCGGCAGAAATGTGTTTCCCTTTGAGTGTTGGGACAACGACTCCATAGGTGCCCAGCTTGCTTTACCTTTCATATGAAATATGGCAACAAAACCAATGTTTATTTTTGGTTCTTTGTGAATGTGAATATATACTCAACACTTTTCCTGGACTGAATGAGTGTGTGAGAGAGCATAATGCTTGTCTTGCAAAGGGTTCATCGTATGCTGCAGCTCTCTGGGCCTCAGAACGGCTCTTGTGAAATGTACATTTTGCATGCCTTTTGCCACCATATGCATTTAACTAGATGCGCCGTAGGTCTCTCCCTGTGGCGGCACACTGACAATAATACACATCATTCACATTTGGAGATAGAAACTGGGGAGTTGCTTATGAACCCTTCAGAGATTTAGAGAAGGCTGGCTCTAAAGCTATTATTGGAATAGGGTTTTGATTAAACATTTTTAGGGAGATTTTCTGTCAATTAAGTGATGGTTGTGTGAACCCAACTTCTCATTCAATATTGTTGCACAGAACTAATGTGAAAAACGTATCAGAGAACTGATATCCTAACTTCCTCAGTTGATGAGTTGAGATAATAACAAAGTACAAATACATTGTTATGTATTTTTTATGATTATGTGGATGTAGGTGCTAGGCCTGTTTCAGCTACGTGTATACTTGTTTATGTCTACTTCCACTTTCTGGACACTCTCCATCTTCCTTTCTTCCTCTCAGTCATTATCATCAACGCATAAACACAATATAGTCCTTACCTAACCTCACTTCCTATTCTGGCATGTCCAGGCCATAGTTGTTAGGTATTGTGGCAGTAATGAGACATGGCAGATGCCCAATGGGAGCTCAGTATGAGCAAATGAACAGGAGCAGAGAAGCCATAATGGATTACTATCAGAGCCAAGACTGTATCAGCCAATCATTTAGGCGCTTCCTGTACTTTTCACCAAAAGCCCTGAGGAGGGAAACTACACATTCATTCATTGTCTGCGAAAATTTCTTTTTTTTCTCTCTCTATTGTGTGTTACGTTTCTACCAAAGCTTCACCATTAGAGCCAGTCACATCACCATTAGCTAAATGTCCTCTCTTGTTAATTATATTTCTATGGAAGACCAGAAGGTACAGAATTAAAGGGAGGGAAAGAAAGTGATAATCACAAACTAATGTCTTCCAATAACACAGGATTTTCTGTGTTGTCACAGCTTTCATTTGTACAGGGTGTGTGTGTGTGTGTATATGTGTATGTGGGTGGGGGGTTCTTGCTCTAACCTAGGCTGGGCTAATTTCAGCCAGGCCTTTGGTCCATGTGAAGCAGTCCTTTAAAGACGGCTTGCGTTTGAAGCCCGCTGCTCTGGGTGTTCAAAGCTGCAGCTGTTTTGGTGGTGGATGACAGCTATAATTGATGTTTATTTTGGCATCGAGTTCCAGTCCTTTCATGCAAATGTCCTGCATGGAGTGAAATGGGTCAGGGCAGCTCTGGGTGGGCGCTGTCTGTGTGCACCAGGATGGAGCAAAGCGCTTAACGAGGAGACATTTACATTTTAGATCACAGCACCTCGAATAAACAAAACACGACAAAAAAAGCAGCCTTATTGATGCTTAGCATTTACAGGTTCGACAAAGGCTTTACTGACTTCTCTTTGATGGGGGTAAATTGCACAGGGAACAATTAGTCTTCACATTGAGGTAGCCTAAGTCATAAAGTAACCTTTTCATTATCCTAATTCCACAACAGTACGGAATTCATTCTGTATTATGTCTGAACTTATGACCTTGAGTGAGTGATGCAATCATAATATTGAATTGCATGGTAATTTCCCTTGATAAGTATCTACAGTATCTCTTTTATGAGCCTCTAAATGGGTGAAAGTAATTATTTGTTTTGACCATTTCTTATTATCTTACTAAGTTATCCGTGAAGCATGTGTTTTACCAGCTCAGAACTGCAACCACAGATCTCCACTGGGAGGTGGTGGATTTCTGCGGCCTGGTCTGCCCACCTCAGACCTGCGGCACGTGTGTGAGCCGCCTCGCAGACATTCCGGGCTCACCGCACGTTTCCCTTCTCCGCGCCTGTCCCTCGTCTTCCTGGGCTGACATCACCGGGGAGGCACGCGGGGGCCTCTGCGCCTGTACCCAATTACAGCCGTGCTAAAACCCCTCCTGGACGGGAAGGTCTTCCGACAGCTACAAAACAGAGAGGGAAAAAGCCTGTGAACCAAAGAAATAATCGAAAAAGGTACAGTCCACCATCAGGCCCTGTTGAGATATTCACTACAATGTAGGACATACAGACAAGGGGCATTAGTGGATTATCGGAGGCAGTATAAGGGAGTATGATTGGATATTGGGTAGGATCATGTGAAATGAAACAGGTCAGGATTGAGATGCACTATGTTGCAATCGTGTTGGATTACATTTTGTTATCTCCCTGTTCCTACTACAGTGGAATCTGCTTGCGTGAGAAGTGCAGGCCCGTCTATTTCTATTGTTCTTGAACCCGGTCTTAGCTGCGGTTGGCCTGGAATGGCCCACGCCATGCCCATAAAATCCACAGAGGTCAAAACAAAATCATAAAACAGACTGGCATTCTTGCATCTTTCTTTCACTTGTTATTCCACTTCATTGTTGCCATGGAAGTCAGTTATATGTTGCATACACTCTTTATTTGGGCTGAAATACTTTCAGCTGGCAGCCTGCAATGTTTGAAAACGCATTCCTCAGATTATTGATAGAATTAACATGTTCAGTGCCTGGAACATTCTTAATCTTGGATTAAACTAAACTAACATTTAGGAGGGCCTTGTTCTACCAGTTTAAACAATACATCAGGCACAAATGTGGAAGCTGTCGATTTTAAAGTGACACAGATACCCATAAAACCCACTTTCCAGGAAACCTAAACAGTTGCTCTCATCAAAAGCACACTAGTTTCACAACATGGCATAACAATAGAGGAGAGTTCAGAACAAATACAGTCTTACGTGTTGGGCACCATCTTTTCTTAGTTTGCTGAAAGTCAATGTAAGGCAAGATTAGTGTTTTTACAGGAAATCATGATTTGTGACGGGCTTTGTGGAACCATCCAACAGCCCAACTATGGTCCAGCCATGCTAACAATGTCTCAGCACTGATGAGAATGGGGGGAAGATGTGTTGAGTAAATACTATTGTGTGAAGTGAGTACTGTTGTGTGAGGTAAGTAGCTGGCACACACTGTGTTTTCACAGGTGATTTTAAGGGCTGTTATGTTTGAGTGGATGGTGCTGTGGAGGCCCATGCGCTGTCCAGATGTTTCCTTGCATGCTAGGTAGGGATACAGGCAGCAGGGTTTGAGAAACAGAGTTTGGCCCTCAGCCCTCAGCAAGGCAAGGCTGGCTTGCATGACTATTTGCAGAAACTGCCTACTGGCCCTGAGAATTAGTATTTACAGTAGGTCTAAAAGATGTGATCAGTTGATAGTCAGTTACAAGCCAAATTAAAAATAAAACGTATTTGTATCTGTAATGTATTCATTTATATAGTCTAATATTTGCGTGTGCCCTAGGTAGTAAGGAAGGGAATAAGTGAGTGAAAGATTGTGCAAAGAGAGCATAAAACTAACCTTGGCCACTGAGGATGAAAACACTTTTAAACGAATTGTTTTCTCTTTCTCCTCGACCTCCTCCCTCTCTGTCTCCTCCCACCTCTGTCCAAACCCCTAATCTCCCACCCTCTTTCCCTCCCTTTCTTTCTCTCCACTTTCCTCTTCCCATTCTCACTCCTCCCATCTCTCTCCTCACGTTCACTCTGTCTAGGACCACAGCTCTTCACATGGAATTGTTTCGTTCTAATCAACCAGCCTCTCTCCCCGTGCAGCGTTTTCCCAGGCACAAGTGGGCAACAAAGAGCCTGGCGTCCAGCGAGATGACATCACTGGCCCCTCCAGTTGCGCCCCCTCCTGATCCACGCCCCCCGCTCCCCTCCCTCTGAGTCCCTGAACAAAAGAAGTTGGCCCAGCTGAGACAGGGCTGCCAGCCAGTCCCCCCTCCATCCTCTCTCTCGCTCTGCTCTGCGCTGTTCAAGGAGCACAGCTTCATTAGGGGGATGAATTGTCTTATTGTCAAGAGCCAACTGCCCAGCTCACAGGCCAGGGTGGGGCCTCACTGGACATCAGGGCATCGTGCCGCGACGCAGCTTCAAGGGTCAGCTCACCCAGTGTTTCAAAAACATCTCATGTAACGGATCACTGGACCACCCCTTCCTCTCAGAGGGATCACATGACCTCTTTCAGGCCAAGCCCAGGGGAACAGCAGTAACTTCATTTATTTTCAATCTCATTGTTTGGCTTGATCCAGCAAAATGCCTTTTTTTCTAATACAATATGTCCTTCAAATCTATTTCGCCAAGCTGAAGCTAAATCCTGCCTAGTAAGAAAAAACATTTGCCTTTAATTCATGGACAGTGGAATTGTGGCCAATGCCCCCACTCCCCCGCCCCCCATCTAAATGTTTAGGTGTTAATCCAAAGGCCCAGAAACAATATGTACCGATAGGTGTGAAATGTGGCTTGTTTAATGACTTGGAGCCCTTCTCTATGCAGTGTCATCTTCAGCATCCTGTGTCTTTGGGGATGCTGGACTGTGTTTGTGTTCATGGTTGAAAATGGTTCAAGTTCAGTGAGTTGGCTTGGTGTATGAGTAGGCTTCAAGGTCTTTGATGGTGGGCAGGAGGCACCTTTTAGGATGTGGAGCTAAGCTTGTGTGCCACTGTGGGAACAAGGAGACATTTTCAGCTCAGGGGTTTTGGACACAAATCATCAGTATTGTGTTGACAGCAAACTTTGCCCCCTTCCGCATTGGGGGTGGGAAGCAAAGGTTCCCACAAGACACGCAAGCAAAAGAACGCAGACATCTGTAGAACCGTCTGGTCCAAGTTTGAAAAGTTTGATCAGCTCATGAGGGAAGTAAAGATTTCCTCCAGAGGATGACAAAGATCCAGTCCTCTTCTCACATTATGTGTAAGAGAAAACGAATAGAGAAGAGACAGGAATGAAGTGGAGGTATACTGTGGATCTGTAAGGAAGTATACAAGTAATTCAATGGATCTTTTTAAACTCTAAGAAAATATATGAATCACCAGTGCTGCAGACAAAAGTGTTTGGATTGGCACAAACCTCAAAATAAACTGGGCTGAATCTTGGCAAGTGGCTTCTTAGAAAATATTATACCTCATTATTGTAGAAAGAAACTCAGGCATTTCAACTGTCATATATTGCAAGCTTTGAGTCCAAAATAGGGTTATTGCTATAAAAGACATAAAATCTGTTTTAATATTTGTACGTCGTAACATGCTGTTGTTTAAACATTTTATTGTGGTAGAAATCTGCCCATAAAGAATTAGTATTACGTTTATTGTTTTTCCTGAAATGTCCTCACTGTTCTCTGCTCACTGCGCTCTTGCTCAACTACCACAGGCAATAATTCTGTGGGGGTGGCTACGAGCCAACTTAGAAATGTTTTATTATTGTGGAAAAATTATTTTAAGTGCTTGTTTTACAATGCTGCTTGAGGCATTCTAATTTCTGCTGTCAGCATTGTAAAGCTTGCGTCTGTGGCTAAAACCAAGAACAGTTTTAAAGAAGTGTTTAAGTAAACAAATAAATAAAAAACAATGTCAAAACAATGTCAAAGCATATGGCCGATGGGTGTTTTTCTACAAAATAAAGAGATCCATTCTAAAAGTGAGCCTTATTACTCTGTTTTCCCAGTATTTGGTCGAAAGAAGGTTTGACTCTTCAAGTGTCTGCATTGCTCTGTGCTTTTCAGGGTTTCCTCATTTCAGTTTAGTTAGTTCATGAAGTGACATCAAAAACAATTGATATGACAACAGAATTTGAATTGACCAGTCACACCTGTGAGGAACAAATAACATTAATATTTTTCTGGTGGCACTCATGGATCCCATTCACAACTGTCATATTCAAATGTAGGACAGGTGTTTTCCTCCATACTTTTAGCAAATTTGACAGACAGAGACCATGCTTTCATCAATATCTAAGCTAAATCCTGTTTTGATTAGAAGGCAACATGTTGCACATAGATGATATACAAGGATTTAAGTGTTTTATTGTACATTACCCTGTTACTTTGCCTGAACATAGGACGTGTGCACCAATTCATTACAGGAGCTAATTATAGACAGATGACGACAACAAACATATCTGGGTTTTCTCAGGACGAGTTGTGGTGCTGAGGTGTTGCATTCAGACTGAAATAAGAGTCGAGAGGCAAACAGGGAATTCAGCATCAACCCCCTCCCCCCCCAGTCCAGGCAAGCCCCTCCCCCTCACCTCCCCCTTGGGTGTGGGCCCCAGGGATTTCTGGGTGATTTTGTCCTGCATTTAGATGAGAGATATGATGGACTTCACATTCTCCCTTTCTTTCTCCATTTTTCTCTCTCACCTTCTCCTCTGTTGTAGTGGTCCATCTGATCTTGTGTTTTCCTCCCATGGTTCCATGTTCCTGCTCCTTTTTCTCTCATCGTGTTATGGGGAAAGCTTGTCTTCCTGACTTCCCGTGTGTCTGTAGGTGAAAGGTCATCGTATCCCAGGCTTATAGAGAGGAAGCCTGTCTGTAACCAGAGCTTGCGGGTCTACCCTGGCAACCCCCCTGTTCTTATTATTCCAAAAAGCCTTCTATCTGGAGCCTAGGAAGGCCCTGGTAAATATTTGGGCATTAGCGGGCCATTGTGTTTCTGTGTGGGCCACAGCCTTGCGGCTCAAGGCGAATATCTTGAAGATGATATAGCACTTGGGCCGCAATCCGATCGCATCTGCCGCACCTGAACCTAGAGCGAGAAGTGCACTTTCAAAGAGTGCTGAAACTATTCAAAACATGGGAGGCCGGTTTCCAGCCAGGGATAATGAATTCCATGGCCATCCGGGCCTCAATATGTGGGAGACTCTGAGCTTAGCTAAATAAACCTAGTCTGGCTGAGTAGCCTGATGGTGCCTGGCCCTATTGGGAGGAGGGCAGCCTGGTCACTCACAGGTCACTGGTCGGCCCAACACTGCACTGTGATGCCCATTTAGCCAGTTCCACTGCTAATACCCAAGTCCATTGGCCCCACAAGTCACACTCCTCTGTCATGTGGGATAGCAGGCAGTTAGTCAGGCTTGGGGATTGTTAATGCCTCAGCTTGAAATGACAAACCCTGTCTGTGGAGGGTGGATGTGGGATGAACTGGTTGGAGCTGATATGAGAGATCACTGCTTTTCCCACTGGTGGGAGTGGCAGGCTGTGATTTATTTTGTGGTTCTCTTCATTAACCATTCACATTTGCACCTTGTGTGTAGATCACCATCGCTGCGCAACGTGGGGGCCAGACAGTTCAAAACCTGTGTTGCTTGGAAGTGTGTGAGCCACCCCGGGAGGTACCAGGCCTCGGACGCCTGCAGAGTCGTGGGTGCTGAGAGCCAGGGCGTGTGTTTGGATCAGGGACTGAATTTCCTCTGAAGATGTGGAAAAGGTTTACAGCGTGCTCCCACGAGAGCGTCTCCAGCTCTTTGAAGCTCCTGTCTTGGTGGCTTCTCTTATCTCAGGAAAGGATTATTTTATCTCCTTCCTTTACTCTCTTTTCTCCTTCAGCTTTCTTGTTTCCTCTCTCTCTCTCTTCTCTCTCTGTTCCACACTTTCATTTTTCTCTTGCTCCGTTCTTGGTCTCCTCAGGTTGTGCCCCCAGCAGAACTCTCCCCCCAGAAGACCTTTTTCCTCCCCCATCCCGCTCCTCAGTGTCTCTGCCTCTGTCCCTGAGTCTCCCTGCACTCTTTCAATACGCCCCATTCCAATTTCCTCTCCTTTCACGGTACACCCAGCCTCCCTCACTTCCACCTCGACCCCCACCCCATCTCTTCCCTTTCCTCTGTTGCACCCCTTCTCCTTTTCTTTCCTCCTATCTCCTCTCTTCTCCCCTTCCAGCACATGACAGGCCGTGTAATTAATGAGCATCATAAACCTCTCTTTCTATTAGCTACCCATTAGTAAACCTGGCAAGCCTGTCATTTTGGACAAAAACACACAGCTCCTTCATTTGATCCCCACATCAAAGGGGGTTCCCTACTGTTTTCGTCTGAATACACTAATTGTGTCCTCGTTCTGGATGGGGCTACTCCCCCACCGCTTCAAAAAGAAGCAAGTGCCGGGTGCAGATAGCAAAGAGAGGTACGGAAGCAGAAAGTATTGATTATAGAGCTAAATTTGGGCAGAGTTTTCTGACGGGGGAAATTAACACAAACACTCAGTGCCATGACTCCAGTCAGAAAAAATGTGAGTTTACTTCATTATACTATGTACCATCAGTTACACTACTCGTCTCTACTTCAGAACATTTAGCAGAAAAGATTTAATGGGCTTAAGGCCCTATTAAGAATGTTTTTACATGCTGCCTTTATCAGATAAAAAGGAATTTTTAAGTGGGACACCAGCATTTTACCCTCTTACACCACAAGCCCATAACATAAAACTCTGGATCAGCAGCTAATTAAGATAGTCTTTCAAAGAAAGCGCCATCCGGAGGATTCTTTATTTTAAGGTATTGCATATATTACAGTTTGCAGAGCTGTCATTTTTATTTTGCCAAGTTTTTAAAATTGATTTAAAGAAATGTACCTCAAGATAGAACTATGATACTGTGTGTACATGGTCCCAACACTCCTTTAAATAATGAAAACTCTACCGTTAATGGATTGCCTTGAAAATGTTGATATTTTTTTCATTCATCAGTGTATCAATGGTCTTCTAACAGGCTAAGTGGCACACTCTTTACCAATTAAGTCCATAGATAGACACTTTCATATTACTGCAAAGGGAAAATGTCAGTTGGCTTTGTCTGGCAGACACTGGCCCGCACAACACAGGACATATTCATAAAATATCTGTATGCCGTTAAGTCAATGAAAGGGAGAAAGACTGGAGAACCATAGCCGCTGTCCATATGGAGAGGCATCCACACGACAGGCCGCTGTCGCCACGTCGCAGACCCCTCGTCCGACACGTCGCACGCTGGGCCGCCACAATGAGCTGAGTCAGCGGCGCTGCAGGAATCAACACTGTACTTCAATCACGATTGTCTTCTGCCCTTTACAACATCCACCCCCTTTTGTCCCCTTAGAGAAAGGCAACAGTCACATGTTTGCGCTCTAAGCGGCCGGCAGCTGCTCCCTCTTCTCTCTATATGCTTCACACCCCCCGCCCCCTCTCCCCCATCAAACCCTTCTCCCTCCTCTCTGCCTCCAGTGGGCTCCCCGGGCAGCCTCCTAACATTGTTACAAGGACATAAACACAGACAAACCATTAGATCCCCCCAATCCGGCAGGCTGAATGTCCCCTTTTATGTCCCCCGTTTCCAGGGAGAATGCTGGGTTTTATGGCGAAATGAACTCTGTCTGACCACCAGGGTAGGTGCTCTCCCAGGTTAATGAATACACAGGACGGAAGGCAGGTCTTTAAACCATATCCTCTGCTCTTGGCTAGTGTGTGGCTGATAGCACCCTGGTTTGACCTCCGCATGACCGTTACACTCTTCAGTCAGAAATTTTATTTATTCAATAATGAAAATTAGATGACCCCATCACTAAACATTTTCCAGACTGATTTTTACCAAGTACAGGATCAGTGGGTGTGGTTGGAGATCCATGAGATGAAATTCTGGTTTAAACCCCCTCCATCTCCTCTCTGCCTGGCATCAAAGGCCAGGCTTGGAAATAAGGCCCGCAAAGCCATCTCTCCATTGGCCTCTTCAAAGTACAGGAAGTGTGTCAGAGGGACAGTCCCTCTTTCCCAGCAAATGCAGGCGAGCGGCTATAATAACAAGCTCATCTGCGTGTCTGTGGCAGGAAAGTTCAAAGAGGAGTCTGATTCCTCTGGTAAAACATGTGATGATAGACTCAGGATGCGGAAAGCGCTGCTTAGCAGAAATGCACTGGGGCGGCTGTGTCAAGGGCATGTATCCACTGTACATAGCCACTTTTGCCTGTGATGTGCCTCAGCTACATGTTCAGGTAACTGGTAAAGAAAGACCTGATGAGTGCCTGTTTGTCAGACGCTCTAAGACCTCCCACATGGAACTGCTCTCACATGTGTCTCTTTCAGGCTTGGGAGTGAAACAGAGACAGAGAGAAAAAAAGTAAAGGGAGAAAAAATTGTGAGACCAAATGTCTCCAGTGAAAAGACGAGGCCCATTTAAAGATGGACGCCAGTAGCAGTGTCCTCGTAACTCAGCCTGTCTTATCCAGACAGATCTCCAGACTGCTGAAGACACAACCCTCTTGGCCCAACTACACCATGTCTGAGAGCGAGTAGTCGTCCACTGGAGTGGATTTTCGGCGGCTGCCTGCCTGAAGTCATAACGGTGCCAGTGATGTTATCTGCTGCCACAGTGTCTGACTGACTGGTAATGGTGCATGGTCTGAAGCCCTGAGGAGAAAGCACATGCTCTGAAGGATGTTGGAGAGAGGCTGGCCTGGTGTCTTTAGAGTTGGAGGAGAGAGACAGCGTCTGTTAGTGGATGGATGCAGGTGGCTGGGTAAACCAGAGCAGGGCATGGCAGGCCTTTAAACTTAAACATAGCCTTGACCGAAGAGGCCCAGGGTAATTTAGGGGCCATTACATTCAGTGCATGTGGGAGCCATCCTGTGGAATGGTTCACCTCTGTTTTTTAAGAAGCACTTTAATAATGTAAATTGTTTATCTTTTTTTAAATTTTTGTTATATCTTTAACATCTTTAGATGAGATGGGACTTCAAGAGAACATTTTAGAATTTGATTTGTAAACTGAATTAATGATATACAAATTCAGATTTGTATTGTGGGTTCCATCCAACAAGCTGTCACGTTATACTCAAGTTTACAAACTCAAGCATTTGTAAAATGAGAAACTTTAGAAATGCTCTCAAATTCTTCATACAAAAATAATGTGTTTTAATTTATCAATGAAATAGTATTCCCTACCTATCTTTATAATACAATACCATCCACACTTCTAATGCGTCTGTTAGACTGGTTGGCTATTGTGCCGGGTTTACTGTTTTTATATTCTGAGATTCTGTAAGAATCCCGGCTGGCTTTCATGTGCCGCCTTGGTCCAATAAAACACAGAGACGGCCTGCTGGTCGTTTAATCTTGGGCGAGGTGTCAATCATGTCCCTTCAGTGGTTGAAGTGCGGGTTTTGGTAACCGCCTCCTGTACGCTTAGAAGAGAGACGAGGGGGAAAGCTTGCTCCGATCAAAGGCAGTGTGCCTCTTTTGCTGTATGATGTACTGAGCGCGCAAGCTGCTTTCTTACGGACGCTCGTATCTGGATATAGCTGATTTCTGGATTATAAATCAATCTGATGTTTTACATTCTCAACTCAATGCAGAGACATGGGTAAACTTCATTCTAAGCATGGTAAGATTCAGCATTTTCCTGTGACATGCACTATGGTCGACGTAATGAATGCTCACTTGCAGGGATACTTTCGAGTAATTCAACTAATTCTTTTCTCCTTTTTTTCTCACAAATGATCTCAAAAGCTGCTATTTGTAAACCGAGGGAGAGTCCAGAAGGTGAGTAGACTAATATTGGGCTACATAGTCTTTTCCAATGTTTTATTTAACTGAAAGATCTATTTTCAATCTGCCTTGTTTTGTCAGGTAGCCTACTCGTACGCCTAGAGTTTAGCGGGTAAACATTGGAAATAGTTACAGAGATACTTGAAAACATGATGTGGTGGAAGTTACTATGAATGTGAACATAGCCTACTTATAATGCGTCTGTTATTTTCGGTTTCAGGCGACAGTTTTGTAGTCAATGCCTGTTTGGCGAGGAAAGGGATCGACGACTGGCTCGTGAAACAGAAATACTATTGCTCGGGCTCGCGGCTGGAGCAACAGGACTGTCATCATAAGAATAGCTGCGGATTGTCTACAAGGGTAAGCAATGAATTTTACTGTGACTACATGTAACGTATTGGATATTGTGTTAAGTTCTTTATTGTTGTAGTCGTTACATTGTATATGAAGCCGTCTAGACACAATGATGACTAGGGCTATCGAACATCAACTTTCTTCTTGTAGCGAGGTATAGCGAATGGTTTGTAGCCTAAGTTAGGTAACTTCGCCTAATTTAGGCTTCAAGATAATAAGTATACTGAAATGTATTAACTTTTTCGGTTACCGCCATTAAGTCACCAGCAAAAGACAGTTGCGGGAAACCAGGCTATATGTTTTGGCATTGAAATCTTCAAGTTACCCGCTTATATTACAACATCACGCAACCTCATCGGCCAGTCCGACAGGGGTCTTCAAAGGCGTTCTCAAAGAATGTGCCTCAGTTTTATTTGCTTTGGCAGTTTGGAACAAAAAATCGTTGTTGGTATGAGCAAAATTCACACACTTCAGTGTTTTAATTATGATATCAAATTTAATGAGAGAATTTCGGTTGCTTATTTAACTAGACCGAAAATAGAGATATGCAGGGATGCAATGGGTCGACAGTAATTGGGGTCCTGACTAATATGTCAAATTAGTCAGTATGCTTCACCTACCAGAAGTGGCTAACTTAAGTATTGCTGTCCAGTTGCTAAAACATTTGTTGTCTGTATTGAAGAAAATTGAGGTGTTTAATGCTAATCAATATTCAAAGGCAGTGTAAAGATAGTAATTGACAATCATACAGACATTTGTATAGAAAACACCAACCTGAACACAGCCTACACACACAATCACAACCATTATGAAAAGTAAGACAAATTTGGTTAGAATACAAATAAAAAAAACGAACAAAACATGCATTTAATACCTCAAACTTCACTTGTCCTCAACCCTTTCATGAACAGGAGCCCCTTTTACGGATTTAACTTTTTACAAACAATAGAAGTCCTGACAATTTACCATTTCATTATGGTTTGGTAAATGTCCCATTGGACTGTAGTGGAAACAAATGAGTCAGACTATGAACAGATGCTTGGTTCTTCAGTAGGTAATAGATCACACCAAAGTTGAAAGCATTGCAGGCTGACAGACTGGTGACAGGGTTGCATTGTAAGGCTGGAGCGAGGTGGTGGAGGTCATGTCTGTTTCGTATTTGGCATGCTGGTAAACACACACAGTTTTGTTGTTGACAAGAGCAAGAAGAAATCCTTTGGAATTGCTTCAGACGAACCATAAGCCTCTTTGGTTAGGGATGCTTCTCAAAGACAGAATTTTTGAGGATTGAGTGCTCATAAAAAATCCACCAGGACTCTCCGCTTCCCCCACCCACTCCTTCAGCAGGGCGTCTCAGACACCCAGTCCAGCAAGTAGCCATCATGCTACACAAAATGCCATGCTGCTTGTGTTAGATGTGTGAAGGTTTCCTTTTATTTGTTTGGTTTTTTACTATGTTAAAACGTCTTACATTTTCTGAGCATATATCCTCTGAAAGGGATACCCGCCTTCAGTACATCTCTTCATGCGATGTTATGCAGCTTAACTGACATGCTGGCATCTTTAAAAGAGAACCACCATGCACAGACAGCACATGCCAGACCAGTTCAATAGGGATTCCATGTGCTTGGAATCCAGGAAGACACAGGGTAAGCCAGCCGTGAACTCCTTCAGGAAGTAACAACCACAATCGAGCAGGGTGGCGAAATCTCTTGATCAAAGTCTTGTCTAAAGTCCTCGGTTGTTTTCCTTTCTGTGAGGTATTTTTAATAACAAACACAGCCAGTCAGGTCACAACCGTGTGAGGCCGGGAGGCTGATGAGAAAACCAGCGGGCTTTTATGACTGGCCCAGTTTAAGATGACGTGCCCGTGATCGAGTGTGGCACTGAGTGTCATGAGGGGTCAGGCCCAGGTCTGCATGTTGCACGCACATGGTGTCAAAGTCACTATGGTTGACGTGTGCTCTGGCTTGTTTATACATCTTCGTATTGTAATTGGACTCTGTCCATGACATCATGAGAGAAGCGTTCTAACGCAGCCCCCTGGGTGGAGTATGTACCGGGAGCTCTCTTCGCCTCAGCCCAGTGAAGGGCATTGTGGGAAACATCTGAAAGGGTGGGATTGTTTGGTAGAGCATGTTTTCATTTCCCAGATGGTGTGAAGTGAGATTTGGCGAGCTTGAAAAAGGAACCCCGCTGAAAAAGTTGGATGGTTTGAACAATTTGGACTCTGTGGAGTTCAGTTTTCTAAATAATTGAATTCCGTGTGCCTAATGGCTTTTACAGCTCTGAGGAAAAATGAATAAAATAGGACAAAGGTGTGCCTTACATCAATATTTACTAGGATGTTTTCCTGACGTTGTTTACTTTTGTTTTCTATTGTCTTGGAAAATGGAACAAAACAACATTAATATTTTATTTAAAAGTTTGGCTGCTCTGACAAATCAGTTGAGTGTTGCCTTTATAAGATTTAGATTGTTTTTAATATATATTGAGACTGTTTGATTTTGAGGTAACTGATTCAGTATTAAATAACCTGTAAACACACTTCGGTGTCACAGACAAGCTGAAGTTGTTGTCCTCAATGAATAGGGTTAAATAGCCCAACCCTTGTGGACTGAGAGGACTATAGGATAAAACCTCTTAGGTGATAATGCAAGTCAACCCTCTTGGCTTTAAAATGTGTCCATGTTGTATAGGATACCTGGTGAGATAGCTATTTATAGCCCTTGTTCTTCTAGCCTCCCAGCTGAATTGGGGTCCAAGAGAATGTGGGTCAGATGGTGGCAGCAGTGGGGAGTCCAGCCTTGGAATTCTTTTGATCTGAATCTCCCAAACCACATTTTTTTGAAACGCGATTTCTGCCATGCTAAATGCCCCTTTTTTTTATAGAACACATGTTTGTTTAGTTGAGCTGATTACATTAGCAAGCTTGTTTTCATCAGTGGCTATATTGAATTGAGCTAAGTGGTAAGTCGTGGGTGGGAAGAGATGTGAGACTCCAGAGCTCTGGGAAGTTTTTATTTTTTCAGTACGCTTATTAGTTAAACTAACAAAATGCCATTTTGATCACATTTAATCAAAATTTGTCTCCACTTTTATTAAGTTGCTGGACTGTAAGAACAGGTGGCTATGCTGATTTGTCATTTAAGGGGCCACAGCATGGGAGTCAGGACACATTTACTTTTTAGACTTGGAATTCACCCCCACCCTCAAAGTGTGAGACTTAATTTTATCCCTTGTAAAACGTTGGAGCTCACAGAAGAAGGAGTACCGACCACCACAACCAATGCTACAACTTGCCAGTTAATATTTCTTTAGCATGGTTTTGTAAAGCCTTAAGGCCTCTCTAACCGAGTTTGCTGAAGGCTCAGTGTTCGTAGGAGTTGGAATGGGGAATCAGCGTTGTGAGTTGGACTCCTTTAGCTTATGGTCCAGGGAATTTGCAATGTGTTGAAAGCAACTTGAAAGATTTCATTTGATGATTTGTTAAAGCATTTTCCCTCTCCTTTGCCAAGTCCTCCTCTCCTACTCCCCAAAGCCCCCTCCCCCTATTCCACTTCTCTTCTCCTCTCCCTAGCTTCCCTCTTTTCCTCCAAGGCTCCATCTGTTTCTTGCGTTTACCCTGTGGCCTTGTTGGTTGTTGCTGATGAAAAAAGGCTGCATCTGAAGTGGGTGTTGCAGGGAGGTGGATGCAATGACACTGAGGGCCCCTCCTCTGGTGAGGGCCCCTCCTCTGGTGAGGGCCCCTCCTCTGGTGAGAGCCCCTCCTCTGGTGAGGGCCCCTCCTCTGGTGAGAGTCCCTCCTCTAGTGAGGGCCCCTCCTCTGGTGAGAGCCCCTCCTCTGGTGAGAGCCCTTCCTCTGGTGAGGGCCCCTCCTCTGGTGAGAGGCCCTGGCCTCTCTGTAGTAAAAAGAGCCCCCCCCAATGAAGCCAGAGCTCTGTTGGAGTCTCTCAAGACACTGCTTTCAAAAATTCCATAGCACCTTTTATGACATTTAAGAACTCTTGACTAAAATCAGTGATCATTAAAAATACTGTGCAGCCTCTGCCCTTGACCCATGTGTTTCTCACTAGGTGCCTGGCAATTGTTTATGGGTCTTGCAGAAGTCGAAATATTTTTCGAAGTAGGCCCTGATGCTCTTTTTGCAAATGTATGTGTACTTACTTTTTTGTATATGCAAGCCTTCAAGTCTTCTAAAAGACACGGCAGGTTTCTTTCCCCCCTTTACTTTTGCACTTCTCCTGTTGTGTTCTCCTTTCTTGTCTTCACAATGCGCACGGCCCTTGTCTAGAAGCTGAAAGCACCTTTCAAATGCAGACTCTTCTTTTTCTCTCCCTCTTTCTGTCCTCTCCCCATGTCTGTGCTTTTCCCACCAGCTGTCCCCAGAGTTGTGTCGTATGCCCCCTCTCCCACCAGGATCTACCCCTGTCCACTTCCATTGGACCGCAGGCCTGTTGTTGATCTTTGAAGAGTCTAAGAGAAGCTGGGAGTTGCGGTCTAAGAAAATAAAGGGTTTGCCTCTGGGGAGAGGGGGCACAGCACCTGGCTTTTGTGATTTTCCCATGAGCAGAAGAGAGAAGAGACGCGGGTGGCATTAATGTCACCTCTGATATTATGTCACATGGATTACTTAGCTGGCGGAACTTGTCCAAAGTGACAATGTGAAGCGGATATCCCTTATTTGCTCTTGTGAATGATGGTGCCTGGACAGGTTCCTGTGAGGGAAACCTGAGAATGTTTTTAGTGAGGCAAAGGTATCAATACTGATATCTGATCAGGTTGCCCCCAGCAGATTCTTTTTCTTACCCCTATTATGTATATTTTCTGAAGGTGGAGTTTATTTTCAGTCAGTGCTGTGCCTTCTATTGAATGTCACTTCATTGTTCATGTCATGAATTTCATGGCTGTAATTTTTGTGATGCGTGACACTTTATGTTTACAGACAGTTAAAAATAGGGATTTGCTATGTGAGATATGGGGGCGTGCAGGGGGGTGGAGTGGCGCCTGTGTGTGTGCGTGTGTGTGGGGTTGGCTGTCCGGATGCACTCCGGAGATCAAAGGAGTCCCCGGGAATGTGCTCAGAATCCTCCTGGGATTAGCAGCTGAGATTCAGCCTTTGTTTTCCCAAATATCTCCTAACTGTGGAGCAACGGATAGGCCTGGATCATTTCAAAGTGTTTCTCTGTTCTCACCCTCTTTTATGATGCTTTCTGTGTATTGTTTATTTGCTGGGTAGGCTGGAGACAGACTTCTCTGTAACATTGACTGGAAATGCTAATGATAAATCATATTCTAACGTCCAAAGGTGATGTTGCTGTTTTGCATTTAGTCATTTAGCAGACGCTCTTATCCAGAGCGACTTACAGTAAGTACAGGGACATTCCCCCGAGGCAAGTACGGTGAAGTGCCTTGCCCAAGGACACAACGTCATTTTGCACGGCCGGGAATCGAACCAACAACCTTCTGATAATAGCCTGACTCCCTAACCGCTCAGCCATCTGACTCCGTTGTGTCTGTCGTATTTTCCTCTCTTTCTAGGTCTTTGTCTGCCGGTTGTGGGTTAAACCCTTAAACAGTTTGGCTTTTATTTGAAAAGCATGTGCATAATAAAAATGGTGTCTATAGAAGCACTAATTAGCAGATTATCCATCAATAGAGTTAATCAAGCTGATGTCATCACACCGAGTTGCTCTCTTCTCTTTCCGTTTGAAGTGTGTAGTCGAGACACATTCTAATGTGTTTTTAAAAGGGAAAAGGCCTTTGCCACACAATGGAGATAACAATGTGTCTTAAAAAGCATGCAGGATCTCTACAGAGTGAATCTAGGGAAGCAGTTGGGAAAGTATTGAAGTGATGCATGGAAAACTATTGAACTATAAAGGCAGGAATCTCTGTCCGTCTCTGTGTGTTTGTGTTTCTGTTGCTGGATTATTTGTAACAAATCTGGCAGTGTGTTTCTCAAGACCCAATGACGTGCAATGAAACGTGGAAAGTTGTGATTTGCGAAAAATATATAGACATAAACACGTTTGCCGCGATGTTGATCTGCACTAAGAGATGGAACCATGGCTCTCGCGAAACGCCAAAGGGCGCTGCACTATTATACGCCACCAACTGGGATAATACTGGATTGGCCCGCCAATGGGCATTGCAATGTTTAATAGACGGTTTATGATACCAGATGTAAATTTATGTGCTTGTGATTTATCCAGCTATATTTTATAAGACCTTGATTTGAAGTCTGTTCAAATATAATATCAGTGGGGGATACTGGGTGACAAAGGAAAAGAGATTTAAGGTGAGAGAGCAAGTAATTGGTTAACAGAGTGGGAGAGATTGAAGGGGAGTGATGGAGAGGTAAATTTAGAGAGGAGAGATGGTGGAGGATTCGGCTGTTGTGGTGTCATTGGGTACCACTGAGCCTCCCATGTGAGCTCTGTGCCGGCTTTAATCACCCACTTAAAAGGCTGTGCTGAAGTGGGCGTTTAAGCGTTTAAACCCTGAATAATTCTCTCTTGTTTGTTTATCAGTTCCCCTGCGGGCTTCGCTCTGGCCTGTGTAGCAAGCATTGAATAATTTGACTGAGCAGTCCAAGTCGCGGCACTCTTATAAATAGGACAAGATCAACATCTGCATGAAACTACTATCTACTCAAATACACACGCACACACACAGTCCTACTGTACTTAGCATTGCTAACCATCGTACATAAGTCCTCATTTGGCATGCTCACATTCCTTTTGTATCTGTTTTCGTAGCTGGTCAGACAGAGGGAGGGTGACACCAGTGATGGGCTACACAGCTTGCCACAGCTCTGCTGGAGCGTTTATCCCCCTAAAGCCTGAGAGAGCTATGGTGACCAGGTCCTGGCGGCCACCTGAGAGAGAGAATGGAGGAAGTGAGTTTATCTAAACAGAGCCGGGAGGGCATTGTGCCTCCCTCTCTGACGGTGGGCCGGGACTCTTCCTGTGGCGCCAGGGCAGGAGGTGGCCTGGATTGTCTGTTAGAGGGATGTTTTCAGTGGAGAGAAAGCCAAACACGGGAGCGACCCAGCTGAAAAGAAGACTCTCCTCCCCTGGTGTGTTTATGCTCCACAGGTGCTACAGCCCTGGAGAGGACCTCACCTCATAGACTGTCAATGGGGCAGGGCAGCCACTGCACTCCCCAAAGGGCCGTTTGCCTCGGCTGTTAACCCTAGGCCCATCACTCACATTGAACATAGCACACTCAACAGGAAGAGTATTTAACCAGAGCTGGAGTGGAACTGAACTCTGAATAGAACTGAGAAGTGGCAGAGGGCGCCCCAGCACTCAGTGGGACTGTCCTTTCTGCTGGAGTGCACATGGCTGGTTTAGCATTGACCTTGGATTATTATGGTTTGTACAGTGTTGTTTTAGATAGTTAATCTGTGTGTGTTGAACAGCTCCAGGCAGTCTCCAAAGGCATTGCCAGGGCATTGTCAGGGTTGTGAGCAGTCTGCCAGAGGGTAAGGCACCATCCTGGGGTCTGAGCTTCAGGCTACAGGCCTCTCGTCCAGGCAGAGATAGGCATACACCGCTGTTCCTCTTCTCCCCGAGTCATTTCTTCTCCTATTGACATTTCCTACGAAGGAATATACAACAAACACCACAAATCCACCCCAGCAGTATCCAACGTATCGTTCACATGCTAAAGTGTGCTGTGTGCTGCTATTCTGCCTTGGCGTTCTGCTACTGCAGTGAAACCTCACGGATTTAGCAATGAAAGACAGGGGGTAGCCTGCAGGTAGTGGAAGTGGAACAAACTGACTGTGCTGATTTCTATTTGATGCTTCAAAGACCAAAGATCCGGCTGTATGCCGTCGGTGCAATGCTCTCACTTGCGATTACAAAGCCTCTGTTCGTTCTCCAAGATCTTTGGAAGTAACCAAAGTAAAACGTTCAATGGCGAAGTTTCTGAAACTTTTTGAGAATTATTTTGCTACTACTTGCCTACTTCCGGGGTTGTTATTAAAGGGCTGCTATTAGCAATATCTGGTGTCTCATGACTCTTGGTATTTGTTGTGAGTGTGGAAGTACCAATGCGAAGAGCATTCTTCAGGAAAGATTTTGTTGGTGACTATTTAGCCCCTTATTCTTCTCAAATGTTCTGCTACGAATAGAAACTTGGTTCCAGTAAGCTTACAGTAGGGGAAGTGTCTATTCCCAAGTTAAAAGTGTGTCATTAAAGAGGCTACTGTACTGAAAATTGAAAGGTCAGACATATCTCATGTTTAGAGGCAGTGGTATGTGGTTTGAAGGATGTCTGCTCTGAGAAAGTATACAGGTTTCTTGTGGGTAGCCACCTCAATCCCTTCAGCCTGAACTCGATAACACATGGAGTTGTGTCATGTTTCAACAAGATCTAGATAAGGCAATTCAACTGTCCAAAACTTAATTGTGAAAGAGGTTATCTGGTAGAAAGGTAACATGGGTGGTTATGCCATGCAGGTGTAGAAGTAATTCCATGACAGGGTGCAGAGGTGTGTTTTGGCTCATCTTGCCAGAGCTCTGTGGTGAAAGGCTGAAGTGCTTGTCACTTTCCACCAGATCTCTGCTAAACCCCTGCCCCCACCCACGCTTCATAGTGCTTTAAACTGGTGTCTGAACCCACACAGACCCTTGAATGACTCCCTCTCGAGAAACTCATAACTAATTACCCAGAACTCGCAGACACACTGTGTCACGCCCTCAGGAAGCTATTCAGCACACACACACCACCCATACATTCAGTCTTAAAACGAGTGTCAGTCTAGGTACAGTTAGCCTAGAATGTTCCAAAGTTCTATGGCTCTATAATTTCCTGTGTGGCGGGGGGAGGGATCTGATTGCAGCCCTAACCCCAGGGGCCCTCTGTAATGTGACGTGTCACTGTGCCTCCTCGGCTCCCTTCTTCCATTCTTTGGAAATGAGCTTCACTCTGTATTCAAAGGGCCATAACGTTGTGATTTGTTGCTCTTGGCTGACTGGACCACCTGTAAATCAAGGCCAAGTGACAGGCCGTCTCCATTCCTCTCCGATCCCCAGCTCCCCATCGGGACTTGCGGCTCCAGCGGCGGGTTCATCGGCTGGTGGAGAATGTGTAAGAGGAGTCCACCTAGAGTTCATATCCCCTGTTAACCTCATATCTGCCAGGAAAAACACATGAGAGTAGACTGGGATCTTAAAGACCCTTGATCTAGATCCATCCCTCACTCCTTCTCCCAGTCCTCTGTGAGAGACACATTTGATAAACAGGACTGATAAAGCTTAATAGCTTTGGTTGCATGTTTTTCAAAGCTATACAGATGCCTACACTTAGAGAGGCAGGCAGGTTCCACAGCCCCAGGGGTTAGAGGAGCTGTAAAAATCTTATCTGTGCAGGTGTAAAAGTTTTGTAAATGGGTCATTAAAGTGTTGGCTAACTCCACACATGAAGCACAAAGAGGGAGTGGGGAAGGGAGATTAGCTCAAATCAGCATGTTTCTGAAGTACAGAGATGAGAGCTGTAAATCTCTGCTAATATTCCACTGAGCCTTTAGGAGGCCGCCTTTGATGTGGGTGAGGTAACGTGACCAGGGATGTTTGCAATGTTAATCTGAGGTGCAAAATGACTGAAGGCCATGCACAGTAAGTCCATAAAATTGAGCCATCCAATGGTATGTCCTTTGGGAGGGGGGGGGGGGGGGCAGAGGGGGGATGGGGGGGGTGTTAAGGGTGCTCATATCAAGAGATGAGAACCGAATGCACTTTAGTGAAAACACAACAGTAGTTCATGAGGTCAATGCGTTCAGCAACTTTATGTAATTTGCACTGACGCCTTAAAATCTGTAAACATGGGCCTGCAGAGCAAACCATGAGGTTTGGCTTCTACAGCACACAAGACCACATTAGACCACACCTCGTCCAACACAGGGCTTTGTGGCCAAAGCTGTGTGTGTGTTGGTGGAGCGGCTGGCTGACCTGTCCAGTGAACTAGAGATAAGAGCCTAAGCCCCCTGGCATGTGTGGGCCCCACCAGCCCAGGGCCCTTGGTGCTGCTGACCACGCACACTCTAATCACAGGGCAGCTTCCTCCCTCCAGCCCTGCCGCTGATGGATCCCCTGCCCCTGGCTATAATTTTCTTCCTGCTGGCAAAGGAAGAGAAGTGGTTGTGCTGAAATTGAGTGGTGTCACACAGGGGGGCCGCAGAGTCTGCCGACATCCACAGGCTGCAGCTCGAGGTGCCGTCTGTGTCTCCTTTGTGGCAGACATCAAATTATTCTCAGTCTGAAGCGCTGTTCGAAACAGGAAACATCTCAAACGTTAGGGATTTTGTTTTTGTCCTGTCGAACCAGGTCTTTGTTTTCTCTAAAATGGTTTAACCTATCTGTCCAGGCTTACTTTTGAAGGTAAAATGACTTCAGGTCAAAGTCTGATCAACACACTTTGAGGTATTAAGCAACAGCCCGTTGATAATCGAGTCGACTGTGTGCATTGGGTGGTGTAAATGACCACAGGTGTTGTATATTCTCTTGCCATGAAAAATAGTCTTTCAATTGCTTTTATGGGTCTCTGCATAATAAAGATCTATAATTTGGGAGCGAACCCAAGTATCTTTTGTTTTGGAGCCAAAACATCCTGTAGTATCAGATGGTTCAGCTGATAGATCCCTTTGTGAAGTAAAATCTCTGATTGAGAGACAAACCATACATTATTGAAAACTTTTACATAACAGTTCAGATGCATCCTAATTTGGAAATGTGCATACTAATAGTCTCCGTCTCTTTTACTTTCTCTCTCTCTTTTTCTCTGTCTCTCAGCTTCGGTAAATGTGCAGGCAGCCTCGCTCCATATGATTATCCGAGAGATCTTAATTTCATGTGTGCAAACCGATCCCCTTTGAAGCCAAAGCTCAGACACAGTGCTCTGTTCACCAGCTCACATCAACACCCCCCTATCTTGGCTCCATCTCAAGGCGTCGTGTTCTGCCGCTACGTGCGGATTTGAGGGACGGGAGTCCTGTGTAATGTTTGTTGCGAGGAGCAGTTCACAGTGCGTGTGGAGTCTGGAGCCAGGGTCGGGCGTCTGTCTGTGGACAGTATATGTTTCCCCACTGTGCCTTGCCACTGCTCCAGTGACTGATTCTCCACTATGTTCAGGCATCAGGTCTGGACCAGGCTTGGTCACCATCCTCTGAAAAAGCCGGGCAGCAGCCAGAGTATCTCAGTTTAGTTTTGTATGTGCGGGGGAGTTGCACATCTGCATTCCGAAGGTGCACTAATAACACTATCTTGAAGCTAATTTATTTTGCTGTCCTAAATACCAAAATACAAATACCAACAAAAAAAATTTAAGTCTTGGTTTTCAAAGTTTGCACCTCGTGTGCTGCAAAGCATTCAGCCTTTGTCAAGGTCTCAATCCACAACAAACCTTTTTTTCTTTAAGTTTATTTTTATGAACACCATCTTTGCTTTGCTGCCAGACGTGACGCAAAAATTAATATTTAAAATGGTTTCATATAAATGCTTCTGTGAATGACTTGTCTGGTCATGTGATAACTTCATCTTGACCCTAAAAGTCTG
This sequence comes from Hypomesus transpacificus, assembly GCF_021917145.1. NCBI lineage: Eukaryota > Metazoa > Chordata > Actinopteri > Osmeriformes > Osmeridae > Hypomesus > Hypomesus transpacificus. The sequence goes on along the minus strand of NC_061078.1, from coordinate 4,463,942 downwards.
TCAGGATTTTTTTACCTAGTTACCTTATTTCAAGTTTTTACCTAGGAATGACCTCCTCTCCCATCAACAGGTAACTTTCTGTCAGACTCTCTAGTGATCCCATATGTGAAGCCAAAAAGAGCAGACAGGGAACCAGAGAGGCATCGCTACCATTCCCTCATCCTCTCCACGTCTCTGACTGACTCCTTCGGTCTCGCCTGCTTTCGCTAAACGGCCTTTCATGTGTCGCTCCCTGCCTTGGCTGTTTCGCTGTAAATGTCAGACCTGAAGGTGTTTTCCAGTGCAGGAGGCAAGGCGAGACAGGCCTAATGAGATTTTTCCTGGGTTTTGATGGAGTGCCAGCAACAGTGGTGAGACTCCAGAGGCCTGCTTCCACGGAGCCCTGGCGCACGATCAGGCGGAGCTGTCGTCGGCCGTGTAAATTGTCAGCCTGTGTGGCGTGGCGTGGAGGCAGACGGTGTAGGCCGAGAGCCTTGTGGTTCTTTCCGCAACCGCACACTCCCTCTCTCGCACACGTAAACACGCTCTCTTATAGTCGCTCTTGCTTGGAGTGTGCAACACACTAGCCGTTGGTCTCTACCTGCACACACATGATTCTCCTTGTCTCAAGGCAAGAATTTGACTGCTTGTCACCAGTGCTTGCTTGTTTGAGACTCTTCACTATACAGTATGTGGCACGAACATCTTAATGTGCCAAATAGAAGAGGGTTTTAAACACATGCACACACACTTGGCCTAGTCTTGGCCTAGTCTTCAGTGAGCACAATGCCAGGATAAGACTAATGGGAGGGCCCCTGGCAACCCGATGACCTAACTTGCCAAACTTCAGTCAGCCTATAGTGAGCTCTGTGCCCCATGCAGTTAATGGCTTCTGGAACTTTACGTCTCACCCTCAATCACTCTGTATATCCAGTCTATCCCAATACTAGTTCTTAAAATATTATGGTTTGTAAATATGCAAATCTGGTTTTTCCTTTTTGAAAATGCATATTTATGTGCGTGTTGTTGACGTTGGTTTGCCATGTAGATTCAACGGCCAAATCAAACAACGCCAGAGACTGTCCATCCCCATAGCTGGTATGTTGTAATGCTGCACACTGTGTTCCTATGTATGTTATAGGAGTAAATCACTCTCTGTGAAGGGCTTCTAACAACTTTAAAACACACTGGAGCCTTGCAATCCTCTTCCTCCAGGCACAGAAGAAGCTCAAAAGGGTCTGGCTGCTGTTGAAAGTGAAATGCTTTATACTTTGGTTTCCACAGAACATTAAACATCATGTCTGGAAAATTGTTTTTGGTGGTCCCAAGTGTTGGAGGAGAGCTCTTGTTTATGTGTTCATGATGCTGTAAGGCCCTAAGACCAGCCAAGACTTTCTGCAGGCCTGGGAAAGTGACACCTTATTGTAGCTCCACATTAAAACGTCATAAACACTTCATAACATGTGTTGTTAAACACATTTTTCCATAGACACGGTTCAGTAACAGCATTATACACAAACTATGCAGGTATTTATCATTCAAAAATCTTTATCAAATGCAACCACAACAGCAAGGAGTTGTGTGTGTGTGTGTGTGTGTGTGTGTTTATGTCGAGTTTTACTCACTAAACTTACTGGAGTTTTACTCTGAGAAGGTGCTGTGTTCATTAAGTCGTACTCAAGATGATCAAAGGAGTGCATGATCAGCTCTTAGCCTTGCCCTTCTCTGTGTTTGCCTTAAACTCCACTCCCACGGTAACCCTTGACCCCAGGATTGCATAGGTCTTCTAGCAAGCCAGTGATTGGCTAATTCGCCGACAGGGCAGGTCAAGATTGATGACTCTTTAAAGGTCTACTGATTAGCATGCATTTAGCGCCTAACATAACCATTCAACACAAACAAGAATTCAAACTCAAGGTTTCACCCGAAGAAGAAACTTTGAACCTTCTGGAATGCTGGCTGTATTGGCTGTGACCATTCACTTTGGGGTCATGCATTACTTTGGCCCACTGCGTTTGGGCTACAATACCAAAATGAACATAGAATCTCCTTAGAGAGGGGGAGGTCAGTATCTCAGTGGCTGTCCAAGTCGCTAATCTTCTCTCCTTTCAACTGCTGCCTGGATCCTTATGAGTTCTCCATGGAGAAAAGAGCATTCCCAGAGGTCTGGCCTGCAGGTTTGGAGGGCTGCAGGCCCAGGACCTCCATTGAATTGTGAAGGGAGGGGCCTAAGCCTCGGTGGGTGTCACCGGAGTCAGAAGTGAGGTTCAGGGGATTAAGCTCTTTTTCTCAGCGCTGAATGGACCTCCGCTGCCTGGTGAGGACCTGAGCCTCTCCAAATGGGTTATTCCAGCCATTAAAGCTTCCAACCGGGGAGCCACAGGTCCAGGAGCTGGACAAAGAGACTAGTCTCATTGTTCCTTTGGGACAAGATTCAGAGTTCAGGGAATGTTGGACATTTGGCTGCCAGGAATGGAGGAGACATGGGGACTTTTTCACAATTTACTTCGTGTCAAATTGACCAGTTCCTTGAACTCGCATTCTCTGAAGTATTTAAATAATAGAAAGTGCCCCAGAAAATGCAGTGCTCAATTATTTCAGCTGAAGGAATGAGGAGAAAGAGAGAGTGAGAGAGAGAACAGAATACTAAAGATCAGGGGGTTTGAATGAATGTATTGAATGATTTTTTTTCAAAATTGACCAAAGATGCAGAGCCCATCTCAGAGAGTAACCTCAACATACTAATAATACAGCTGCCATCCATCACCACAGACAACATCCAATTAGCACATTCCTTTTCCCCCCTGTTCTCATGTTCTTGGCTAACCCCTCCACAATTTTGGTCATTCATCAAAAACGAAAATGTGCTCAATACCGTGTGAATGAGTGTGTGTATGCGTGCATGATTGGAGGATGGTTTGTTACTGTAACTAAAGCCCAGAGTGTTCATTGTTAGATGTCAGAACACATGGTCTGGTGTGAGACTGCAGGAATGTTGATTGAGGGGTGATTTTTAGCTGCGACGACCAGCTCTATGGCTTGCTCTGTCAGTTGGTTGGTCTGTCCACAAAAATAGTTTGCAGCTATAGCCAGGAGTATTAGAGGCTGTTTGGCCTCTCCACTGACCCAGGGAACTCTACCTGACCTGCAGACATGGTCCTGACGCCACTCTGGGGGGACAGGTTTTGGGTGCAGTCAACACTCTTTATTCTTTGCTCTCTCTTTTACTCTATCTTTCTCTCTCTCTTTTTTTCTCTCTCTGTCACTCACAATCACACACACACACATACACATACTCAAACACACCCTTTACAATTGCCTACAGCTTCAGCTTTCCCATATCTGTCTGTTAAAAGATGTTCTGAAAAGCACTGCTGATTTGTGTTTTCCTCTTCGGGAAAGTCTCTGTAGAGTTGGACTGACCTGTTGGAGTCGACCTTCCAAAGCAGAATACACACGTCAAGGCTCTCCCATTTCGCTATCAGCAGAGTGCTGGCTGGCGCTCAAAGAAACAAGCTGAGCCCTAAGCAGCAACACAAAACCTCTTCATGTAACCCACTCCCAGCACCCACACCCTCTCCCCTCTTAAACAATATCTGACTTCTATCTCCCGGTCCATGTAACTTCTAAGCCTGACCATATTAGTCTGGTTCAGGCAAGGTTTAAATAGCATATTGCTAAGGTTTCTGCTTGGAGGGAGCTGTCAGAGGTTTAAGTGAGTCAGACAGAACCAGTCAGTATGTGTAAGTGTGTGTGTATACGCCTCCAGTGGGGGCCACCCACTGAGGTGCACAGCTCTACCAAGGCTGACTGGGTGAGGATCACACCCACTGAGGTGCACAGCTCTACCAAGGCTGACTGGGTGAGGATCACACCCACTGAGGTGCACAGCTCTACCAAGGCTGACTGGGTGAGGATCACACCCGCTGACCTTCTAGATCTGTATGGATTAGACACAGATCCCTCCGACACGTCCTCGCTCTGGGAACCCCTACCCTTCAAACTCCAGTAATGCTCCACACTGACTAGCATTAGTAGCTATGGCCTTCATTTACATGGGTGGCTGCTGTAGCATTGCAGGAATTGACCCATAATCCTCCAAATGTGGTGTGCCGTAATATCGCCTCAGCGTGTTAAGCAGTGTTGGTGTGCATATGCACATTGGTGGGGTATGGGATGTGTCCAGTGTGACTTTTTTACCGTTAGTTCACTTGAGAGATAATCATACCGTGTGTGTGTGTGAATGCATGTTTGCTTTCCTGGGTGTGTGTATATGTGAGTGAGTAATGGTTATTGGTGCAGATGACTGCAATACCAGAGAGGACACCTGAGCCAGACTTTTCCATGGTTGAACCCTGGAGCTCGCATGTCACACAGCCCTCTGGTATGCACTCACACACACGGCTGCCAGGACGGAGCTCTGGTGAACGAAAAATAACAAGCCTTGGAACGTATCGCTACCCTCGGTGACGAAAGACCCGTCGCAGAAATAACCCCCACGCCACCCCTTCTTTTTCCCAGAATTCCCTGACAGGAAGAGAGTGGTGATTGAGACGGCTCTTTTCACTCGTCTCAGGCCTGCTTGGCAGCCTCACACACACGCCGCGTTTAGATCTTCCTGTTACCGCCTGCGCCTATTTTCCGGTTCTATTTAGCCTCCGTTTGTCACCGGTTGCCAGATACTCTACACATACTTCTGACCGCCGTCATTTCAATGCAACTCTGCCGCAATGTATCATACAGCTCTTAGAAGAATTACGGGTGTCCATTAAGAGCTGTTTGTTTTTTGCAATGTGAAATGATCCTTTTGCCTGTCTGTAGATTGTCAACACTGACTTTTCTTTCTCCCTCTGTCTTTCCTTCATTCCAGGTCCCCTTGGGTGAAGCATGTGCAGAAGGGATCAGTGATGAACATTACCGTTTAGAAGGTATGCCCACCTCCTCCCCTCGTCCCATACTAAGCCCCACAAATCCTGATGAGGTGCATGAAACCCTCCGGTCCTCCTCCTCCCTTTTCCCCTCCTCCTCCTCCTCCTCCTCTCTTTCTCTCATCCACCCATCCCCCCGCGAGCATCGCAAACCCCCATGTGTGTCCTCAACCCCCTCCTGCGAGGCATGATTCCCGGCTCAAGAGTTCTGTGAGGATAGGAGACAAGGACACATGGCTAGGTTCTGAGTGGGAGGGCACTTAGGGGGAGAGGAGGGTGGAGGGCCACACGTGTCAGGTGGCTTGGCACCGGAGTCTGAGTCTTGTCCCAGTCTGGCGGTCCTGAACAGCGTTTTTTGTTATTCCTCGGAGTAACGGTGGAAGTGGAAGAAAAAGAAGCGTTTATTAATCACACCAATCGTGTTCCACGCAAACTCGCATGCCGGAGTGTCGACAGCCTCTGCATTCTACCCATCCTGCTGTCCTTAAGGGGCAGCCAGGAGCAGTGGGTGAGCAGCACGTCAGCCTGCTTACCCATGTCCTGAGCACTGAACAGGGCTCCCGTCCGGGAATCAAACCCGGGACCTCCTTGCTGTGAGACTTTTTGTGAACTGGTGTGCTTGTGTCCTTTCTGCAGTCCCACTATGACTAGTGTTTATACAATAGTGAGTTTTATGACTTCTAAATGTCATGGGCATAAATGTACTTTGGTGGTACAAGCTATTCGTTCACACACAGTGCAACAGTGCATGTTAATAATCGGATACAGTCCAATTTAACTGAAGACTGTCCTTAATAACGGAGTGTTTTAGAGGGTTATCTGTGTGAGGACTTGACTCAAACCCTGGTGTAGAATCCACCCACTACAAGCTCTGACACACATCTGACAAAGTGGGGTCTTGAAGAGAGTGAGAGAGAAAGGAGTGAAGATGATAGGAGAGTAGATATAAAAGCATTCTCTCCTCGGGGCTTCAGTAAGCACTTGCAAAGAAAGTTTGTAAGGATGAAAAAAAATCTTGCTGGCAAAATTGCAAAGGGAAGAGCAAAAGGCCTCAAAGATGAAAGCGTTTGTAGGATGTCTCATCCTGCCCACTAAGCAGTGAGGTGTGAAAGGGTGAAGGGGAGTGAGTTAGAGTGTGTTTGTCCACAGACTGAAACCCTATCAGCGCAGGTAACGCTTACATTGAGATGTTTGAACACTTGCCATTGTATCCGGTCTCCCAGAGTAAACACATGGGCCAATCGACATGAACGATTTGGGCTTAGAATCGGTCATTTGTAATTCAGTGGCCTCGCTAAAAAGTGTGTCTTAGCAGAAAGTGTGTCAGTGCGCCTGTTCTTGCTCTGGTAGCAGTGTTTGTGTAGGGATGCATGTGTCACTGCCACATCAATGGGAGCACGTATGTGAATGTGTGTTAAAGCTGGTGCCATTGGAAAACAGGCCTAGCATAGAGGGTAGAATGTGGCGGGTGCCAGCCCTTCCTGAACACCCATCTCTGCCCTTTCAGATATAATCTTCAGCCAGTACCCGCCCCCCCCTCCCCCCTTACAAAGGCAAGGCTTAAGTCAGCCATTGGGGGGTCATGGTGTGTGTTTGTCTGTGTGTGTGTGTGGGGCAGATTACAGTATCTCCCCAGGCCATTCATTAGCCTCCAGATAAGCATCTCCACTATATTGGACTTGCTACTGAACAGATCCCCCCCCCCCCTACCTAACATGCACAATGTTCTCTTTGAGCACCTCAGATGATCAAAAGATAGGACCCGACATTACCCCCTCCCCTCCCTTCTCCCTCTCTCACAAAAAAAAGTTGGTCAAATCTCCCTGGAAGGAGGCCCTTCATTCTGCCGGTGCCTGTCTGCCCAGGGATGGGACGGGTCCTCTTTGATCTCCCTGGATCAGGAGGAGAAGAACGGGGGGCTGTTGTGTCTGCTTCTTTTGGCGCGCACAACAAACACTGTTTCAGATTTTGACTTGGCTTAATTAATTAGTGATTCTGTTTTACAGGCGGTCTGATCCTCGTCCAAAAGGTTCGAGAATGGAACTTCAAAGTGCGCGAAGCGGGGGACGGGAAGGGGGGGGGGGGGTAAGGGAGGGGGGTGAACGAGGAGAGAGAGACACACGCACACACTCCGCACTATGAGTGTATGTCACCCGCGGGACACACAGGCGTCAGTGTAAAGTCCTCACGTGCAGCCTGTCCAGACTGAGGGTTCCTATTCTTAACGTCTCCATCAACCTGATTTGGCGAGCAGCTAAATAGCAAGCTAAACAGATCGGCTAAGCTCCTGAACGGGGGAAAAAATTAGCAGATGGAGGCTCTGGGTGTATCAGACGCCTTTGCCGGCACTGTGTTGCTCTCTTTCCCTTGTCTCAATCTCACCTCATGCTGCATGCACTGCAGAGGTGCACAGGGCCACAGGCCCACTACCTAGTCTCCAGGCTCGCACTTTGACGGTTTTAGTTGTTGTTAATAGCGGGCAGAGGAGCACTAGAAAATAAAAGGGGCAGATGAAGTCTCTCTGTGGACCCGGGTATACAGTGTGATGTACAATCTGGGGACCTACAGTAATACAGGGAGAACATTATGCCTGTCACATCTAGACTGATGAGCCCAGCTGCAATGATGCCAGCAAACACAGAGGGGGATGGGGGGGGTTGCTCCCATGGGCCCTTTGATGTTTGCATGCCGTTTCCAGTGCAGCCCTTTATTTTCAAACCCTACCTAATATCCTGTCCTGTCTCTTGGCTATGTGTGAAGCCATTCATCCTCCTCCATCCTCCTGGCCCTGGGGCTAGCACCTTCTCAAAGAACCCCTCTCTCTCCATCCCCAGGTTATGAAGGAAGCCCCTAGTCTTTGTTTCTGAACCCCCAACCCTGTGTTTAATGTGTGTGTGTGTGTGTCCGCAGTGGCTCTGCCCCCAGAGAAGTCTGCCGGGTGCTGTGAGGAGAAGAGACAGGGCAAGGAGAGCCAGGCGCCCGCAGGCACACAGAAGCAGCTCCAGTTTGAAGTGAGTGTTAACATCGACCGGGCCATTTAGGACTGCCCCCGGAGGGAGGAAACTAGGCCAACCACACCGTGCGTCACTTTTACTGATGGGCAGATAAACACACACATGCACACACGTAAACACACACTGATACACGCATTCACCTGCGCACGCACTTGCATCTACAGGACGGTATTGATGAAATGTTGCATTCTTTCAGGAGCTGGAGTGTGCAGTGTCGGTAGAGGAGGACAACAGGCAGGAGTGGACCTTCACCCTGTATGACTTTGACAACAATGGCAAGGTCACCAGAGAGGTAAGAGCTGCTGGTGCCAATAATGCTAACTCTTGTTGCATTAACCAACTTTTTTTACCCGTCTCCTTTGCTTCTGCTTGTTCTATCCAAGCATGCACACACAGACACACACACACCTACACACATACAAATCACCTACACACAGACTCCCACACACACACTCCCACCCACCACCGTCTCTAGATGGCAGCTAGACGTTTTTGAAAGAAGACACGGACAGATTAAGTCCCATTAATCCATTTCCTCCATGCAGCGAGGAAACGAAAGAAAAAGACTCTTTGCTTTTCCTCCATGTCCAAGATACCTCGTGGCTGGCCCTCTCATTGTGGAGATCTGAAGGCACCCTCGAAAAGGCCTGTATTTTTCTTGAAACTGTGTGAATAGACTAAAGCTGTCCTCCGTATGGCTGGATCTCCAGTTTCTCTGGCATCGCCCGTGGCCCCGCAGCACATGAGGCGTCAGCGCACTCCAAAAAAAGGGGAAAAAACTGCTTTCTTCTGCAGCTCCCTTGAAATGAAACTAAAAATGACACATGTCTGTGTTTGAAGCGGTATCTGGAACCGGTCCCTGAGGAATTCATAATAGTTCTTTATGCTGCTAGTCAGAGAGAGAGGCAATTTAGAATTCAGACTTTGGACTTCATTACTGGGTGAGAGAGCTGGAGTTAATAGTCGAACAGAGCAGTCTCATTCCAGAGCCATTTTAAGAGCCCCCATTCCTCACCAGTAGCAGTCGAGGGAGCACTTGTAGCAGGACTGTAATTACCTTCATAGGGAAATCGCTAACAAGACTTGAAATATGTATAATTAAACATAATACAATTTTAATCCTTGGATGGTAATGTTGTGCTTTTCCTAAGCTGGCTTTCATGTCTTCACTGAGAGCATATTTCAGATGTCTGCTGTCTGTACGAGTGTTCCTTGGCCCCTGTGTCCTTCTCTCGTGGGGTTATAACTCTCTCTCCCTCTCTTTCTCTCCCAGTACCGACTTCTCTCTCTCTCACTCTTCTTCTCTCATTTCATGCCCCAGAGCCACACAGACAAACCCCCGATTAGCATGTGAATTCATACAGAGACAGAGAATAAAAAGGTCTGAAGTCAAAGAGAAAAGTGAGCGTGATAAATTAAGAGAGCATTGCGTCGCGGGCGTGTAGTAAGTCGTACATCAGGTTTGACATCTCGGGTGCGTTTCTCCTCCTACCTACTAGACAGTTCTTTTCATGCATTTATCCCTTTCCTTTCCCCCTGCCCGATCACTTTACAGGAAGAGATGAACTAAAACAACTGACATTCTTGGTGTTCTTCCCTCCACTGCCTGTTTGCCTGTGTGAGCTACGCCTAAGAGATACCTCTTAGGAGTGCGGTGTCACTTCAGAGCTTAAACCTTGTGCTTTCTTTTCTCTCTCTCTCTCGCTCTCTCTCTCGCTCTCTCTCTTGCTCTGTGTCTCTCTCTCGCTCTGTGTCTCTCTCTCTGTGTCTCTCTGTCTCTCTCTCTGTGTCTCTCTCTCTCTCTCCAGGACATCACCAGCTTGCTCCACACCATCTACGAGGTTGTGGACTCCTCCGTCAACCATTCCCCCAGCAGCAGTAAGACTCTGCGGGTGAAGCTCTCCGTGGCACCAGACTCCAGCCAGCGGTGGAGGAGCTGCACTCAGGGCGTCACAGGTACAGGCAGGGGTGACGGGCCTGGATCACAGGGGCGTGTAGAAGAGAGGGGGAGGCTGGGAGGAGGACTGGGGGAGGGGGGTTGTGTGGGTTCCCCTGTGTTGCCTGCTGTCAGCTCATCCAGTGACATGTTTGTTGTCACGCAGAAAAGGCACCTGCTTTAGGCCTGTCAGTCCCCCTCTTCTCTCTCTCTTTCTGCCTCTGTCTCTCCATCGCTCCATCTCCCCAGCACAATGGGGTTCATTTTTAATGATGGGCGGAGTGACAGAGCCAAGAGAGCCCCCCTGTGCCTTCAAATACTCAGAGAGAAACCTTAAGAGATGCGCTAAGACGTTTGATAACCACCGCCCTTTTCTTTTTTCTTTTCCCCCCTCTCCCTCCAAGCTGTCGGGAAAATATAGCTACATTCAACTTAACTTTTCTAACTGTCGACTCAGTAAACAAGAATTGTGGGGAATAAATGTTCAAAAAACGTATTCCTGTTTGTTTATGTCCTGTTGTTGTGGCTATTTATAACCGTCAAGTGATTCAAAAGAAGCTGGTTTCGAAAGTCGGGCAGGCTTTCTTCATGATAATTTCAAACTACATCAGATCTCACACCATTAATAAACTTTTGGCTTTAGGTGTGTGTTTTTTCCTGTGTCTTATGAGTCCTGGAGTAGAACAGAGAATAAATGAAGCATTGTTGTTTTTCCCCCCTTTTTATAGATCTTCAAAGTAAGAGGCTGTGAACAAAGGTTTCTTTCTTCTGAGGCCTGTGTGACTGTAGTAGTCAGTGCTGTGTGTGGCTGCTCTGTATCGCTCTCTTTGATAATGGCCTGCTCTCTCACTCTCTCCACCTCTCTCTCTCCCTCTATCTGCCACACAGACATGCCTCACCCCAGACACAAAACTGACAAGTGCATCGAAGACCCCAAGAGTGCAGACAAGAAGTCCCGGGCCCTCCTCAGGTGACTGACTTAGCTTCTTCCCTCTCTGCCTTGAAACGGACCGTTTATAACGGTGAAACCTCATTTAAACAGCAAAAGAGACCAACAGTATCATACAGTAGAAGGTGAACCCAGTAAACAATCCTTGTGTCTTGGAGAGATCATGTGCTTTAGTGCCACATGTGTCTGATGAGAAATGTCTCCGTTGTCGTGCCAGGCGCCACCACAGCGACCACCACACGCAGCAGGGATGCCAGAGGAACTGTGTAGATGAGAACCTGGAGCGGAGGAACCACTACCTGGACCTGGCTGGCATTGAGAACTACACCTCCCGCTTCGGTACTGGTGAGTCAGCTGGGGTCAGCTGGGGTCAAGGCTATGATGGAGAGAGAGGGGGCGACGAGCACAGAGAGGAATGATGAGGGAGGGAGGGAGGGAGAAATGGAGAGGGAAAGAGGGAGAGAGAGATAGGGACAGAGAGAGAGAGGGGCAGCAGCGCCACAGGGTCGGCCCTTTGAAGTCTCTTCCAGATAGAGCTGCCTCCCTCCCTTATTACTACAGCACCTGCTTGCTGCCATTAGGTGTATCATCTGCAGCAGGTCTGGCCAGCAGTAACATCTGGACCCAGCCAGGCACAATACAGTATGTATTCAGGGCTAAGCCCCATCAAGAGCCCGAGCTGGGGTGAATTGAATTATGTTTAATAAGCGGCCGCCTTGATCTAAATGTCAGTGTTGACATGATGCTTATTTTGCATGGCCGCTGTAACGAGTGTAAAAAGCTATCTGTCACATTGTGTCCTGTGAAGAGTGATCCCTGACCTGAAAGTGCTAACAGAATGACTCAGCGTTTCAAATGAAGATTTATGTAGGAGGGCTGTTCACACAGCATGGGTTGAATAGCTGGTGTGTGTCCCTCTCCTCCACAGCCCCGGCAGCCACAGAGCCAGTGAAAGCAGAGCCCCAGACTCGGCAAACCAACCAAACCAGGTCCCGCTCCCACGAACCCGAGAACGGCCACGCCTACTCCCATCACCGACGCTCGCAGACTGTCCCGGAGGGTGCCGGCCCTGTGGACGGCCTGTGTCCCGCCAAGCCCCGTGCGGGCCAGGACCCAGGAAAACACGCCCTTCGCTCCCCCAAGACCCACGGCCGCACTCCCCCCACGCAGGCCACCGGCCGGGTCATGAGGAGCCGGGGTGTGCCCCCTCCCCCAGCGCTGCCTAGCCAGACCCCCCCTCACCAGTCCACGGCACCCTACCGCAGACACAAGCAGAAGGCCAAGGACGGGGCCACGCTGGGCTATCGGCCCCTGGGCACCCTGGGGGCGTCTGTTGGGCCGGTGGTGGAGAAGGAGCAGGTCAGGGACCTGCCCAGCGTCCTGCTCTACGAGGGGGGACTGTCCCAGGTGGTGCAGCGCCACGAGCATCACCACCATCATGAACACCACCACCACTACCACCACTTCTACCAATCCTGAACCCCACCGCCCCAGCCAGCCGGCCGGCCTTCCCTCTCGCCCCCTGCTGCTCCACCCCTGGCAGACAGGAAGGCCCCTCCTGAAGCACACAACACAGCCAGGACTGTGACAGTGGGGGCCTGGGCCCTGGGCCATGAGAGCTGGCACTGTAGAAGGAGACACAGGGAGACGAAAGAAACACAAAGATAGATAGACACAGAGCGGGAGTCGAGAGGGAGGGAGATTGAGGGGTGCGAGGAGGACATGGGGGAGGAGGGAGCTGTAGCCCCACTGCCGCCACGGTGGGAAGAGGGGTCATCCTGAGGTTGCCCAGACATACAGACGCCATGTTGGGCGGGAGGACAGTGCCAGGGTTGAGCAGAGGAGCCTGGGATGAACAGTATTAACAGAGCACTCCTCTGGTGGCTCTGCATCCAGCCCTCTAGACTGATGGAGCTCACAGTGCCAAACCAGAACATTCTCCTCCCACACCACTGGCTCAAATGACTGCTTCAGAGAGGAGGGGGTCAGAAAGACTGTGATGTATAGAAGTAAATTAATGAAGGAAAACAAGTTGAAGGGATAACAGTACCTGGAGCGTGTGGATGTGATGTGTGTGTGTGTGTGTGTGTGTGTGTGTGTGTGTGTGTGTGTGTGTGTGTGTGTGTGTGTGTGTGTGCGCAAACAAAATATGTATGTGGGTGCGAGTGTACGATTGTGTGTTCAATGACTGTCAGATACCCTGTCCCCACTGAAGACCACTTGAAGAGCACTTGTCGTGCGGTAGTATTTGAGACACTTTGGGCTGTCAGGAGACAGGCATTGGATAGGAAAACGAAGACCCTGACAAACATGCAATACAGGAGACAGCCGACAAAATGAAAAGGAAATGTCTAATTCAGAATAGAAGACGCTAAGCAGCTCCTACCTCTAGTATTATAACTGTCTGTATTATGATTATTGTTATTATTCAGATGCTATGTTAATTAACTTTTTTCAAAACATGCCACAATCTGCAGACATATAGTGCATTTATTACTTACATATTGTATGTACATGTTTAGCACTACAGGTATACTGTTCTTATCGTCATTATAAGCTTTATTGATAATGTGATATGTTTGTATCAGCAATTGGAAAAATCTGTCATTTTTCACTTTGAACCCGATCAGTTTGGTTTTGGCCACCACTTTGTCTTGATGTTCTCTGGAGCTTCACCTCGGTGACACTCATGGAGCCCCGGGCTGTCCTTGGCACATTCACACACACATGCTATGACCTCCATAGGACCTGAGCCCAAAACCTCAACGTGTCAAAAGCATGAGGTAAAAACCGCCCCTTGCTCTTACGAAGAATCACACAGTCCCGAAAGTAGATTTGGGGTAGTCTGTTCCCGTTTCCTGGTCCTCGGGGTCCAGCTGGAGGCACATGGCCGTCCCCTCAGTCCTAGTGACATCCCCAGTCTCATTGTCCCCTCACTCCCCCAGTGTCCCCAGCTGTCAGCAGTCCCTTCAGCGGGGGTCCATGTGTCCCCAGCGCTCAGCCAACAAGGCTCTGTTTATGAGGCGCAGCGGCCGAAGGCTCTCAGCTGTCTCATTCCACTGGTGCTACATGACACAGGGCCCGGCCCGCAGGCTCCACTCCACCCATAACTCACCCGCTCAGACCTGCTGTCACGGACAGCCACCTCCCACCCTGTAGGCGGGCTGCTCTTTTCCCCCCCAGGATCCATGCCTCGATCGGGGGGGTCTGGAGGAGCAGTGTCCTCATCTGGTGGAGGTTATGTTAGCCAGTCGGGGTTGAGGACACTTAAAGCTCCTAAGTGTGTTTTATGAGCAGGTGTGAAGGGTGTAAAACCCAGATGTATAGCAACTCTCCAGAGGCGTGTTAAACTTTACACCAGGTATGCAAACAAACATCCAAATTCTTCGGATTGGCTTTGGATGCATTTGTTCGTGTGTGTGTGTGTGCTTTGAGGAAAATTGGAATCCTGTGCATTCCTGGCCTGCCCCCAGCCCAGCAGTGCCCGCACACAGCTGCAGGCTGTCCATTAGCACAGGCACCATAGAGATGGCCCTCCCTCCCTCACTCACACACACACACACACACACACACACACACATGCTCTCCAGGGAGATCACAGCTGCACCCCGCACACCCCCTCAGGACGCTTTTGCTGGCATCCCATGGACTCACGCATACACACAGCCCATTGTCACCATTTTCACCCTACCCCACAACCCTTATGAGAGTGATGATGCCACCACCTGCCCCCCACCCATAGTCTTCCAGAACGTGAAAATCAGCGCTTGTTGTTAAGGCCCAGACAGCGTCCGCGTCTTCCTGGGTGGTCTCATTAGGCATGGTGTGTGTGTGTGTGTGTGTGCTGCCTTGTGTATCATTCAGATGGGGGCGCTGGGCCGGCGGCGCGGCCTCCGGCAGTGACGTGTGGACAGCTGAGTGATCCACGGCTCCTTTCAGACACCATGGCTAACTCGGTATCTGCCAGGACGCTCATCCTTCCTAATGCCTCTCTGTCTTCCCCCATCCACACCTTCAGATGAATGGGGCCATGTGCCTCCATGGGAACATTAGTGGCTCTTCTAATGGGACGCTTTAAAATGACTCGCCAAACAAATCTTTCTCAGATTTACAACCGCAGTGTTCCCAGCCAGAACACCATTCCCTCATGTAGCCCACCACTAAGTTATATTTTGTAAGAATCATTTATCTTTGTTTTTAACTAATGTAAATAGGATGCAGACTGCAGAAAGGTTATACCAGTATTGTGTAGAAGAAAAATAAGCTTATTTATAATATTTGAACGACTGAGCGAATAAACGTCTGCCAAGTTATCTTACTTGCCTACTCTGTCACTTCTCTGCAGTATCCGCTGTGCCAATCAGAGCTAGCAGGGAAGGGTAGTACTTTTGGACGTAAATGGAAAAAAAATTCTAGCACTCGCTGTTTCTCAATAGCAGATTCACTTCTGCGTTCTTCCCACCTGTTTTTCATGACTTGGTTTAGTTTCTATAGATGGTTTTGATTAATTGCTTT
This sequence comes from Hypomesus transpacificus, assembly GCF_021917145.1. Classification (NCBI taxonomy): domain Eukaryota; kingdom Metazoa; phylum Chordata; class Actinopteri; order Osmeriformes; family Osmeridae; genus Hypomesus; species Hypomesus transpacificus. The sequence continues at coordinate 4,448,621 of NC_061078.1, read as the reverse complement.
ATTTATTTGAAAGCAGAACTGTGCCAAGGGAAATATGCCCTTTCATTAAAGTATGAAACTGTTCCCTATGAGTTGTCTACTGGTGTCAGTTCCTCTCAATGGGCTGTGTGTATGTGTCTGTCTGTGTGTGTGGAGGGGGGTGTATGTCTGTGCGATGGATGTATACTGGATGCGTGAGTGTGGACCATAAGGAGGGAACACTGTGTTTGGATGTGTTTGTGTTTCTCTAACTGGAATGGCTTCATATGCATACATTACCTCATTTTGGTGTTGGCTTAGTTGCTTTTATGTTTGTCAGCTTTATCTCTGTGTGTGTGTAAAGGAGAGAGAGAGAGTGTTTGATGTGCCCGTGTGTTTTTGTTTGATGTGGGTATACGTAGGATCATGTGGGTTTTGGGGGGAGAAAGATCCCTTCCACCCTGCCCCATGGTGCTTCAGAGGGCTCCCAAATCTGGCGGTCCGCAGCTGCCCGGCACGCCACACTCCCTACATGCACACGCTTTGATATGCAGCTTAGGCGCTTATCTCTGGTTTGGGACGACCGCAGAGTGTTCTCCTCTCAGGCAACATGACCTGCCTCTCCCAAATGGAGCTGTGTCTGTGAATGCACAGGACTCAGACTGGTGATGTGCTCTGCATCCTGGTCTCACCGTTTCCAGACTTTTCTTCATTTCAACTGTCACCACATCAGTCCCACGCCAGACTACTCTACTGCTAGAATCTTCATGTGTACAATCTTGTAAGGAAAAGAAGAGACCACAGCAATAACGCCTCCATCCCCTTCACTGACACATCCACAGACCACTCTGTCACCAGCATGTCTTTTTGAACATGCAGACATACACTTCACTAAAACGACAACTTACACAGACAGAATCTTAGTGCTGGTCGATTCTGCCTCATATTCACTCCCAAGAATCAGAGCCTGTTTACTACCTGCTATTCCTATTTAAACCTGATGCTGAGTGTGTGTGCAGTCTGCAGTTTGTTGTGCTGGATGGGAGCGGGTGGGTGGCTTTGGATGATGAGCACCATGGAGACATAACCACAGGGATAATTAGGCTGACCCCAGATCAACATCTCCACTGTGCTGCATAGGTGCTTCGGTACTTTGTGTGTGTGTGTGTGCGTGTGTGTGCGTGTAGGCCTTTGTATGTGTGTGTGTGTATGAAAGAGAGAGTAAAGGCTCTGCGGAGGTCAAGAGGCTACCATGTGGAAGGCTTTTGAGTTAGCCAAAAAGGCATGATCATTTATGGATGAGCCCTAACCCACTGTAGTACAGCAATTACAGGCAGCAATTACTGTGTGACGGCCCCTGAGAGAGATGAGAGCACACTCACGGAGAGAGCTGCTCTCACATCACAGAGTGGGTATTAAACATCGCCCGCAAACATCAATCACTCTCATACCCTGGTGGACTCTTGCACATATCGTACAGGAAATACGAAATGAATTTGATTCATTTGTGCAGTGATTCTTTCCTGTTAGTGATTCATTCATGACTTCGTCTCCAGCCGGTGGTGCCTGACAAGGAGGGGCGGGAGTGGGCGTGATGCAGCTCAATGGGTCAGGGGGCTAATTAGGATCAACCTGAGAATGGAACGGGGTACCTGCCATCTTCACTCAGTGTTCATGCTCATGTAAGAATATTCTTTGGCTTTCTTGGGGAATGTTACACTGCCAGGCATGATTTTCAAAAACACCCCTTACTTGCTTCAGTGCCATGTTACATTTGTGTTGTTGAAGGATGGGGTTTTGGGAAGGGGGAGGGGGGAGGGTGGGGGCTGATGTAGGAGAGTATGTAGGTTGAGCAACAGATGAACCCGATATTCTTGTTGTCAAAAGCAGAGAAGCAATGATATTGACTTAAATGTGGGAAAATGAGAGGCTGCCATATGTGTTCTCTGTGCTTTGTCTCCAGCAGATAGGCAGAGAGCTTTGAAGTGCGGATTGGCACAGTAGGGTGCTAGCTTCTGTAGTGGCAACATGCTAAACGCTAAGAACGAGAAGGACATGAGGTAGTCTATTACCAATACAGGAGCAAAGAGAAAAAAGGCAAATCCAATGATAATGTACATCTGTTCCAGCGTATTTATGGGCTTTTTTTCATGCAGGATGAGTGGGCCCTTCTTCTTACAGTATCTGAGAACTTCAAAGCAGATTTGCAGGATAATGCAAATGATTGGAATATGCCTGGTTCCGTAGACTCAACAGCATGAAAAGAAAAATGGAAAAAGAGAATTAAAGCTAATTGGTGTGGCAGCCTTTTATGTGTACAGAGAAGGGTAAAAATAAAGCACTTCAATAATTTTCAAGTTCATTGAATTAAGCAATACGCTGACAAAGTGTTGAAGTTCAACACGCCTGCCCCAGTAGTCACTGACAGTGGGTATCATTTCTCATTGTCGACACTTGTGCTGGGCTCCCATGTTAAAAATGAGATGAGATGACAATTGACTGGATTAAAGAGCCATCCCCATAATCACTCAGTGGCCTTGTGGGGAGGGGCTTGTGGGGAGGGGCTTGCGGCTCGTCTCCCCTCTGATCCAGTGTCTGCTGATGATCATTGGTCATTGGTGTCACCCGTACTTCCACTGTGTCTCTGACTCCCCAGCCATCCACAGGCTCCTGCTTCAAATACCTGTCAATCCTTGAGACACCAACATTATGTCTTAAATATATATGAGCCAAAGGTCTGTGTCCTAGACTCATCATTCTGTTAAGTTTTCCATTGTGAACCGTTAGCTTTTCTTCAAAGCCAGGCCTGGTGTATTAGTGGATTAACAAATTGAAGAGTCAGCAGTTGTTGATTTTCACTGGGCCTGCTATGGAACTAAATGGCTCAGGTATTTTCCTGCTGGCAAAATCCTACCCAGGGATGTCAGCTTTCAACAGGTTAGTTTGCTGAGGGATTTGCTGAGGACATGAAGATGTTTGTAATGGAGGAATTCAGTTTGCTTAATTATTCAGTGTTTGGAAGAAGAAGACCAGTGCTGGAGGGTTTATGTCCAACAGACTATAATTGAAGCTTTTACACTGGAAATTACTCTTAGTTTGAAAAAAATATATTCAACAAGTCTCAGCACACACATCAAAGTGAAAAATCTATGTAGCTGCACTTATTGGGTGTTGAGGCTGAATTGGTTGGGTGGGTTTGTGGGAAGGAGGAGTGGGTGAGGGGTAGGGGGAGGTGAACCAGGTCCAGCGTGGTCCCTACCTGCCTCACCCATGTTTCCAGCCTACCTCAATCATGTTCTCCATGAGATACACCAGCGCCAGCCTGTAAACAGACCCGTTTTTGCTGTCCTTAGATTAGGGACAGCAATAGCAACAAAGGGCCATTCTCGTCAACCAGAGACTATTTATTTAAAAGAATGCCTAGATCCTCCTTTTATATCTGTCTGATCTAAAGGTCCCTCTTAAAAGAAAAAGAGCAAACGATAAACATTTGACATTTGTCGTCTGCACAATCTTAAAATGCTTTGAAAGAAATCTGCAAATTACTGCAGCTTTGGATGAAAGGGAAAACAACGGGTTTAGATTGATCCCAGATGGATACATGCTGCGTGTGTGTGCGTGTGTGTGTGTGTGTGCGTGCGTGCGTGCGTGCGAGCGAGCGAGCGAGCGAGCGAGCGAGCGAGAGAGAGAGAGAGAGAGAGAGAGAGAGAGAGAGAGAGAGAGACTTTTATGGCATCATTATTGGATTTTTGAATATTTTGTGCTTTCTGGAATACCTCCCTGTTCTGACCTTTAGCACTAACCCTAACGCATGGCATGCAAGTTTGGCTCACTTTGGGGATAAAAAAGAGGAACGTTTTCGTCATGGTCCCAATTAAAAGTCCGGACTTTCGGGGACAGAAGAACAGAGGTTCTTCAGAAGCAGGAGAAACCTTCTCAAAGAAAGTGGGCTTGAAGATGAATAAGAGGGAGCTCCAAAAAGTTGCATTGGTTTTAGTGGATCATTGGGCCTCTTTCTTTTTGCAACATCAAAGGCAGCTGTGCTGCTTTGATGTGGCAGCATGCTGTTTAAGGTACAGCATGAATGGAGAGATGTCAAGCTGCAAGGTGCCTCTGTAGTTTACGTTGAGTGCTGCGGAGTGCTGCAGATGAAAGGAGCAAACAGAGTTTGATAATGAATGTCCAACAAGTAGGACCCATCTCAGACAGCACGCGCCCAGCAGGGGCCCTGCGCTAACCTTGAGCGGAGCACCCCAAAACCCCAGGCAGGCGCTGGAGACTGGGCTTCTTCGACTTTGCTACCCCCCCCCCCCCCCCCCCCCCCCCCACCCCTCGGAACAAAAAAGATGACTCTCAGATGTAAGCTTTAATCTTCCTGTCAATTAAATCCTGATTGGCACACACACCCACGCACACGCACATGCACACTACCACTACCACACACAGTTACCTTTGAGTTCTTTCCGGTTCTTTCCGGTTCCTCTTTTAAGTGCCTCATCCCCCGCTAGCCTCGGAAAGACCTCTCTAATTGGTCACTCTTATCAACATGTATCAATAAAAGACTGCAAACCACTTTGCACATTTTTTGCATATTTTACATTACATAGTTCTGATTCCAAGGATCTCCCCTTATTTTATACAGGGATGATGCACTTGGTAGGTTTTAGACTACATTCCTGTAGATGACCTATGGGTGCGCTGTTTGACCGAGACAAACATTACGATAAGACATTATTTGGAGAAGCAGCAATTTAAGGCTGGTCCCTGGATTAGAAGTGTGTGGCCTGTGACTTTGTGACTGTAAGTGACTGCTTTTAAAAAAGTAGAATGCCCTGTAATGGACCACACATTTTTTGATCTATCATACTTTGTCTGGGCCAGTAATTCCCTTTCCTCATTTCAACAGCTGAATCTCTTCAAGGCAACTCAAGTCAAACATGAATGTGCGCATAGATAGGCTTGTTATTGGCCCAGCGTAATCTGGATGAGGTGTCTTGTCTGTGTTGAGCTCACCACACGTGAACACACAGAGCACCTGGCTCGTTGTTGAGCTCACCACATGTGGTTTGGATATCTTTGAGAGTAAGAATTTGCGATGATGAAATGGCTGTGTAGAGCCAGGTTATTCATTGCTGTCAGCCAGGAGGACCTGTACTGATTCACGTTATTCATTGCCATCAGGTTGAGGTGGCTGCGTGGAACAAAGATATTTACTGCCCTCCAGCAGCTTTAGTACAGCGCAAGGGATCCGAATCGAATCCATATGGAGTAAGACTTAAATGTTCAAGAAACCCCATGTTGATTAATATTTCCGCCATGTTGGGATTTGGCCCTGGGTATTGTGAAAAAATGAACAGTATCTCTGTCTGACATTCTATCCTCTATTGGTCTCCCTCCTATTTCTCAGGGTGATTTGAAGGACTGTAGTATCTGAGAGATCTTTTTCATTCCAGTTACAACATTGTGGACTAGATTCAATAATCTTTTATTGGAGTAGGATATATCCATCATTTACATTTAGTCATTTAGCAGACGCTCTTATCCAGAGTGACTTATAGTACAGGGACATTCACCCAGTGGTAAGTAGGGTAAAGTGCCTTGCCCAAGGACACAACGTCATATTTGGCATGGCCAGGAATCAAACCGGTAACCTTCAGAGTAATAGCCCGATTCCCTAACCGCTCAGCCATCTGACATCAGTGGTGGATAGATGCTCCATAAACTAACTGGTGATGGAGGAGTCAGATTTACACTGTTCAAAAGGTGTATAATGAAACCCATGCCCCTGCAGTGTTCTCGATGGTTAAAGAGAATATGTGACAAATATGTGTGACACTGAATTAATCCTCCCCGTGGTAGGTCTGCCTGCATGGCAGATTTGGAAGGAAACCAAATTTAGAAAAGTTGTTCTCCAGTCCATCTTTTATTAGGCTACTCCTTCCTTGAAGATTTCCTCCCACAGACTATTATAAAAAGAGAAACAATGTACCAATCATGGCGCACAGGAGGAAACAATAATGTAATAATAATAAAACAACAGACAGTCCAAAAATCTGTTTCTTATTTATTTATTAGTTGTATTTTATTTGTCAGATCAAAGTTAGTATGAAGGGTGGATGGAAATCACAATACGCTGTATTTTCCAGTGTTTTTATGAGCTCCTTCAAGATTACATCAGAAACGCAGCATGGTGGCTACACACTTTCAAGAGCTATAAACTATTATTTTGTCCTGTTTCTCACACCTCAGCTGAATACTGTTTGTAGAATTAAGATTTTTACCATGGACAGCCTACTCTGTTTATTTTTAGCAAATTAATTCAAACACATTAGCTACGAGACTGAATCGTGGAATCGTGTTCAGACATCAAAGACGTCCCAATTAGTCCACTGACAATTAACTGTCCAAATGTCTTGGAAAGTGATCACGGAGAACCCTGTGGAGATGATACGTGGAGGAATAAACATCATCCCCATTTCTGAAAGGATTGCTTTAGTGCTTGAGTTCTGTAAAACGTTTGAAGCGTATAGTTAATGGCAAGTGACTGATAAGGAAGATATTCTGTCAGGGGAATCTTCACGGAGTATCAGACAGAAAAGCATGGTCCATCGCTTATCACCAGTCAACTTGTTTTACACCATGGTTCCCTCAAGTGGCTGCATTATGCTACTGCAACCATACTGAACCATAGTTAGAACATGCATCCTCAAACTAAATATTTGATGTTACTTCACCAAGCAGTCTAATCTAATCTTCATACAACAAAACATGATTTAGGCTACATAAACTGACCTGTATAGGCTTGTTCTTGTCTGCTGGTTTCGTAAGTCTATGGATAACAATGTTCACTAACGGATGCTTTCACAGCAATGTGATGAAAGTGAAATATTAATCTACAGATTAATTAAACAGTAGCAATTTTACCATGCAATTATTGGGAAGGCAGTCGACTCACTGACTGATTTTTATTGTAAGATTCACCATGGGTAGGCTAAATACGGAATCTAAATACGGAATATATGAATATACGTGTAATGTTCAACCCGCCCCATCATGTAATCTTCCAAGGAATTAAACCGTGTCGTAAATATAGGCACTGAGGTAAAGTTAGTTTCATTTTCGACTTTCAACATTAGTCTCACATTAGGAAGACGCTCCTTTGCAGCGTCGCATTAGGGACCGGGTGAAAACTAAACTGTATAATTTAGAAAATGTATGTGTTTCATAATATTTCTATGCATATAAACACTCAAATTTTCACCAGAGTATTCCAACAATGTCTGGTTTACTTCCACACCCTTTACATTTTCAATAACTTTTTAAACCAAATGCAAATATATCGCTAATCTATGAAAATAGCATGAAATCCACGCTAATCTTAATAACCTTTTCAAAATTGTGATAAACATTTTCAAATTGACACCAGATTATTCTAACAATGTCTGGACTACTTCCACACCCTTTACTTTTTCAATCAAACTTTAAAGTAAATGCCAGAAAATCGCTAATTTCTCACAATAACATAAAATCCACGCTAATCTTAATAACCTTTTCAAAATTGTGATAAAAAATCTCAAATTAACACCAGGTTATTCTAATAACTACTTCCACACTCGAAAATGTCATGATATTTTTTAGAGATTAGCCATTTTCTAGCATTGTTTTGAAAACATAATTGAACAAGTAAAGGGCGTGGAAGTAGACCAGACATTATTAAAATAATCTGGTGTCAATTTGAGATTTTTTAAATCACAATTTAGAAAATCCCTGTTGTTTCAAACTACGTGGGCAAATATTTCTTACAAATTTAAAAACATGAAGCTTTCTCTGTTATATCAGAGTGTAGGCGTATCATTCATTACTTGAAAGGAGCACAAGGTATGACAATCCAAACAGAAACTCCTTTACAATTACTTGAATTCTTCAGGTAGAGAAGTAAACCCCTATGACGTAAGACTTCACAAGAATGAGGAAGTCTACAACAAGTAAAACAAGTAAAACAGTGATGCTCACGCTGTGTACGTTTGACAACGTTTCTGTATGAAGTTCTAAGGAAGAGTTCAAAAGAACACCATTGGAGAAATCGACTCATGTAAGTAGTTTTATTCAAAGCCTCAGTATGATAATCAGTTAAATGTAGGGTCGATTGAAATTTGGCAGGATTTAAAGTGGCAGATTGCATGTGGACCTGATGGTCATATTGTATAGGTAAACAGGAGGCTATATAGACAATGGCCTTGCTATGCCTCGATAAGTATTAGATAGCCTACACAGTCTGGACTTGGCAAGAGTGGTGTTTGTCAGTTTGGCGTTATCTTTTCTTATGTTATCTACGATCTGGTTAGGCTGGTTCATGTGGTCATGTTTCCTGTTCTTGTTTTCCGGTTCCTTTTTTTTGTATGTGCACAATCACAGACAATTGATGATATGTATGAATAGATTATCTGTTTTATATTCACAAATTTAGTAATGAATCAAGTTTCTTGACACGTTCTGACAGATGATTTAAGAATTAACTTTGTGACGGTGGCTGCTGTTACATGAAGCCTCGAGTTCAGAAATGAGACTGTGCACGTTGTGTAAAGCTTTGTCCTGATCAGGAACATGAGGAGATATGAGTGCCCAGCAGTTGGTGCTGAGACAGCGAGCAGAGCTGATACAGACCCTGTGCAGTAGTGGGTCTTCTGAGAGCCTGGAGAGTGTGCTGGACCTGCTCTTGGCTACCGGTGTGCTGGTTTGGGAGGACTACCAGACTGCCCGGGTACCTTGCAGAACCCTGTACTCCAACGTCAGAGAACTACTGGACCTGGTCTACACGAAGGGAGAGGAAGCTTGTGCTCTCCTGTTGGCTTCCATCAGACAGGTCCTTCCTGAGGTTCAGAGAGCTGGGCTGTGCTTTGGACACTGTGATTCGGATCTAGAACAGTCTAGGAAGAAACCTGACTCTGTAGCCCAGATCTTCCTGTCAGAGAGGCCGGGTCTTGTAGAGAGACTAAGGGACTGCATTGACGGAGCTCTCCAGGCCCTGCTTGAAGTGGGAAGCTTTACGGTGTGTGATTGTGATGAAGTGCAGCTGCGTGTTCACACCCCATCTCAACGGGTAAGTAGACAGGACGGAGGTGGGGTAAGTCTTTGAAGCAACGCATTATTGGTTATTAATGTGTTTTATCTCGTAGGCAAGGCGGTTGCTTGACCTGGTCAGTTCAAAGGGGGAGCCTGCAGCTCAGGTCCTCCTTCAATACATTCAAAGAGAAGAGAAGCCTCACTCACTAACTAACCAAGAGGAGTGGAAACCTCCCACAGGTACATTACTGCACTCCCCTGAAACGTTCAGTATCAATGTGTGTTGACTTGTACTGGTCACAACCAATCTAAAATACACTACTGTATCCTAAAACGAATCCCAGTTTGTGGTATTGTGTGCATGCTTCCTTACAAACTCTCTTATTTCTTTGTTCTTGTAGTGTGCTTGCAGTACCAGAAAAAGCTACGTAGCTCCGTGTCAGCCCAGTCTCATATTCTCAGCACATACGATGGCACCTGTAGTCTATCCCTGGATGACATTTACACCGAAGGTGATGTGGAGCTGGCTCATGGATGCACTGAGGCTCAGAGGGCGTTGGGCCTCGAGGACATTGTCGGAATGGTGGGAACCTTGAACGAGCATGCAGACACAGTGATGGTGTCTGGGGAGGCAGGCAGTGGGAAGAGCACCCTTCTTCAGAGAATCCATCTGCAGTGGGCAAAGGGAGTTGCTTTGCAGGGATTCCAACTGCTCTTTCCATTCAGCTGTCGCAGACTTAACTCTGAACAAAGGGAACTGTCCCTGAAGGAGCTGCTCTTCCTGCACTGCTGCTGGCCTGACCAGGACCAGGATCTTCTCTTCCGGTTCATCCTGGACCACCCACACTTGATCCTTTTCACGCTGGACGGCCTGGACGAACTCAAACAGAGCTTCTCAGACGAGCGGAGGCATTGCAGCCCAACCCAGTCTGCCCCTGTGCACACCCTTCTTTTCAACCTGCTCCAGGGCACCCTGATGAAGGGGGTACGTAAGGTGGTGACCAGTCGGCCGGAGGCTGTGAGCCCAGCTCTAAAAAGATATCTGAGCAAGGAGGTTCTTCTCAAGGGCTTCTCGCCAGATGGGATTGATGCCTTTGTGAGGAAGCACCATCGAGACCCCACAGTGGCCACCAGGGTCCTTCAGTCGCTAAAGAGCAACTCAACGCTATTGGGTCTCTGCCATAAACCTGTCTTCTGTTGGATTGTCTCCAAGTGCTATAAGGAACTGCTGGGCTGTGGAGGAGGTAGTCCTCAGACCATTACAGATGTTTACCTGATGGTCCTGCAGCACTTTTTCCAGCGCTACCAAACGCAGAACAGATCTTTAGGGGATGCTTGGCTACACAATCACCTGGAGACCATACACCATCTTGGACAGCTAGCCTTAGAGGGCATTGAGACCTCCTGTTATGTGTTCTCGGGAACAGAGCTGGAAAGAGGTGGGGTGACTGAGGAAGACATATCTATGGGCTTCCTAATCCACAGCAAGGACCTCTCCTCTATGAGTTGCAAACACTACGAGTTCCTTCATGTCACCATGCAGTGTTTCTTTGCAGCAGTCTACATTGTTGTCAACAATAATAATGCCTTTACCATCTCAAAGCTCTTTTGGCCCCAGGAAAGACAGCAGCCAGATCTTACTACGGCGTGTCTGCGGCCCTGCTGGGCCTCCACAGGCCAACAAGAGGGAATTTCCGAGGCTACTGTCAAAGCAGACATACCCAACCTTCAGATAACCGCCACCTTTGTGTCAGGGCTTCTTTCTCAACGCCACAGTGGCCTCATGCTGCAATGCTGCCCTTCACCATCTTTGGACAGGAAGTATAGGCAGGTGTTCAAGTGCCTGTCCAGAAGCATGCACAAGCACTTCAAGTCTATCCCCCGTCCAGTGGATGGGGAAAAAAAGAGCATGCACGCCATGCCAAGCTTTGTCTGGCTCATCAAATGCATCTACGAGATGCAGGAAAGAAAGATTGCCAGAGAAACAATGGCGAAACTGGAGGTGGAGCATCTGAAGCTGACCTACTGTAACATTGGACCTGTGGAGTGCACTGCCCTGGCCTATGTGCTCCAGCACCTGAAGAGCCCTGTGGGGCTTCAGTTGGACTATAACTCTGTGGGTGATGTCGGTGTGGAGCAGCTACTTCCTTGCCTCCATGTGTGTGGCTCTCTGTAGTAAGTGACTTACAAAGAAACAGGAAAGCTGTGCTGTGGTATTTCTACATATATTTTATGTAAATGTGTTGAATGGATTACCAAACAGAATCACAAAACACAAGAGTTGCCAACATGCTTCTTGTCTTTCATTTTACACCATTAGTCTCAGAAACAACAACATATCAGATGAAGGAATCCGAAAACTTATCGAGAAGGGTATTCAGTGTGAAAGCTTCCAAAAGATTGCGTAAGTAATCTAAATTATCAATATAATTTACAGATCTTTTATTTAAAATATCCAATTATCAATTGGTTCATAGTGGGATAACATCTTGCATCTCTCAAAAGCCTCTTCAACAACAAGCTTACAGACGACTGCACAAAGCACTTTGCTCAACTCCTTAAGACCAAACAGAATTTCCTCTCCCTCAGGTCAGCACATTGTTTATTGAAAATGGTGATTAAAGCAGACCAACCTATTACTGTCAATCTGACTGTATCTCTGAATCCTTGTAAAAGACTGGGAAATAATAACATCACAGAAGAAGGGGCAAAGCAACTAGCCGAAGGACTGAAGTTCAATCATTCACTGCAGTTTTTAGGGTAAGATTACTTTTGATCTTTCTCACCATTTAGAGAATAATTGAATAACGACTGATGATTTCAAAGACTGATTATGTTGTGCTGTTTACAATTGTTTCTCCATTCCATTATCTATGTGTTCTCAGGCTTTGGGGGAATAAGATTGGGGATGTAGGAGCAGATGCCATTGCCAAAGCCCTAGAGAACAGCAAGACCCTGGTGTGGCTTAGGTAACAAACAACACACTCATTGACACTCAAGTCATGTCCCAGAACTCTGCAACGACAAGTTAATCAGTACCAGTGTAGCGTGTGTCATTTTACATACACTGTAGTCCTCAAAGTACCTAAAAGTAGGCAGGTTAAGGTTGCAGTGATACATTCATAAACTGTTGTCCCCCCTGGCAGCTTGGTAGAGAATGGTGTTGGTAGTGCAGGAGCTCGTGCTCTGGCCCAAGTCATAAAGAAAAGTAAAACATTAAAGGAGATGTGGTGAGTATAGAAAAGAGATTCTTATGTATTCAAAACATTGTTCAATTGATGGTGTACATAGGCTCCCTCCCTAAACACTAAAACAGGATGTTTGATAATTACATATCTTTGCATTTTGTTATTTTCCTCTCACTATGTCAAATCCATTCTTTGTATTTACTCTTTACTCTTATTTCCTCTGTAGGTTAACAAAGAACTGCATCACCAAAACGGGGATAGAATACCTGATTCAAGCTCTTAAAAGCAACAGTAGTGTGGAGGCAGTGTGGTATGTAAATAACAGTGATGATCAAATCATTAATATCTGTATATTTTTTAGTGTACAGATTATTATGGTTTTGTTAAATACATGTGTACATGTAATCTCTGTGAGAATAAGGCCAGTGAGTAAACTGTGTGTGAATTCAACTGATTGTTTCCTCTGTCAGGTTGAAAGGTAACGAGCTGAGTCCAAAGGAGGTTGAGGAGTTGACTCTCAGAGAATCCCGACTAACGTTCTGATTAGTTACATTAAATCCAGTAGATTAAGTGGCCCAGAGAACAGTGTTTGAACAAAATATTGGTGCCTGCCATTTATTAAACTTTTTGTAACATAACAATATTTCAAAATGTTTCTTGGCTTTTCAAAAATGTGTATTTGTTTTATGTGCGTAAAAAGTGACTCAGATTTTGTGTTTGGCCTAAACTAAAGACAAAGTTTAGAGTAGCCTACATCCTGTGTTGGTTCATTGTTACAATGAAGAATGCAAAAGTGTAATAAAATCTATAAATATGCTATTCTGCTCTACACCTGTGCCTTATGTATACTGCAACACCACACTAAACCTATAAAAGCTTTCATGATAGGTTTACCAAGGGGACATTTTATAAAAATAGTTTGTAGCCTACATAATTTGCAATATGCATCATGCTTTTGCTCAAAAGCCCAATCGCAGTTGTGGCTACATCTCAATCTAACTCTTGGGAAAACCCCAGGGGGTGGGACTTACCCAGTGACAAGAGGCGTAACCTATTACCTCCTGAAATAACAATTATTGACCAATGAGTCACGATTGAGGAAACGTAAACGAACAGAGTAAAGTTTGGTTGGGCCAGTGGTCCTGTAAATAATTTCGGTTCCTTTTTATCTACATCATGGTTTTGTTAATATGTCACTTAAATTGGTTGATATATAAGTACGTATTGCTGTAATGTATTCCCAGTTAGAACGGTTAAACTAGCTAGGTGGTTGGCTACATTTAATGCCGTAGAGCTTTCTAGTGCTGTCTTGCTAGCTAGCTAACGCGGCGTTAGCTTTTTTCGAGGTTGACAGTTCTGGCTTTGACAGCTAGTGAGCTAGCATCTTGCCTAGCTAGTTAGGTAACGTTGTCCACGGCTAGCCACACTAGCGAGCTTTCAGCACATTGGTTGATACTCAATTGAAATGAACACGTGAAAATTATAAATCCCTGGACTGAAATAACAAATTATCGATATAAGGTAAGGAAATATAGCTTAACACTAAACATTTTCGATTGCGTGTTTTTCCTCCTGGTGGTAGTAAGACATGGTCTTAAGCATTGCTCCAAGCCTAAGTGATGCTATCGAGATAGCAACTAGCTAATTTTGACTAAAAAGCTAATGTTGGTCAATGAAAGGGCGTTACGGTCGTTAGCTAATATAGTCTTACTGTTTATGATTATACACTCAGCATTCATATTTCCATAAATAATGTTACGTGCTGGGAAGTGACACATTCAACTTAATCCTAGAATCTAGAATCACTGCCAGCTGACTGCCTAGTTTGTGTAATGATGTCACTGATGGGTATTGAAACGTCTGCTGAACATGAGATTGCTAACCTATAGGACATCCCTTGTCTTTGAAAACAATCAAAACCATAGCTGTCGTCATAGCTAAATGAATCTTTACTCTTACACAGTGCTTTAAGATCGAAAGTGGATGTACAGTAGCTTGGGAAATGTATTTTAGCTCTCTACCTAGAAAGCTGTTTCATTTTCAGTCTCACTGTTTTTCAGTGTTGTCTTATCGATTATGTCCTGTGTGTTCCTGTTGTAATGACAAATGCAGTGCTTAGGGCATCAATGAGTCTCTAGCTAGTAGTAGCCAAGCCTACTGTTTACACAAAACGAACAACGTCAATCTTGTGGCTGGATGAGGAGTCGGAAATACGTATAGCTCCTTCATATTTAGTTGACCCTGTTCCTGTCTAATACCAGGAAGGAATTGCGTATTTTGAATTCCCACATAGCTCTCTTCTTCTTCAGACTATTTGTCTATCCATCACCAATGTTTAAAATCAAATGTGAGTCATGTCTGTCCAGTGTGTTTGAATAATTGCTTGCTCAGAATATTTAGGGGATCATATTTTTTCCTCAAATTGGTTTGCAATATTGGCGTGGCTAATTCTTGTATTATAATGTTTCCCCCTGAGGTGGTGCGTTGTGTGCAATATGTCAGTGTCATTTTCTTACCATACAAGGGCTACTTTCAAATCAGTGGAAGTCTGATCAGTGATTTTGATTTCAATCTTGACTTGTGGTGTTTTGTCTCTACGTATTACATCAAACTGCATTTTTTTTGTCTTTTGATGAAACAGCTTGGAGGTTTGTATTGAAAAATCTAATTGACAGAATTTTTATTTCAGATACGCAGACACACAGGTACAGCTTGGGTTTATGTGGGAGTGGTGTGGAACATGCAAGCAGCCAGTTGAGAGATCATGAGGGAACTCCAGGCCAGGATCCCGTGAGCGTACCCCTCAACTTGCTTTGCGTGACCTGCCTTCCCCACTGGAGTTTCTCAGCCTTGCTATGCCCCATCTCCAGCCATGAGCTCTGCCCTGTGGAGCCAGGAGAAACCCAGCGGGGGCTTCAGGGAGGACTGGCGCTTCTACATGGTAGTGAAGGAATGTACAGTGGAGAAACCTGCCCAGAAGACCCTGAGGATCCCCCGTGGCAGCCTGGGCCAGTCCTGCCAGGAGCGCAACAGCCTGGGCCGCACACTGCCCCCCAGCAAGGGCAAGAGGAGTCTGCGAATCCTGGACCAGACCAATGTGGTGCTGAGCCTAGACGAGAGGGACTTGCTGGAGCTGGATGAGAAGCTAGTCGAGCTGCTATTCCCCATCACCAACTGTGAGGAGCGCTACGCTCTGCTCTGCAACAAGTCCCGCCTGGAGCGCGCCCGTGACATCGACTGTGGGTCCAAGGTGCGTGTGCAGCTCCGCTCGGGGGATGAGTCTCTGCCAGGGGTGGTCCGCTTCAAGGGCTCGCTCCTGCCCGACCGGGCACTCTCTGGAATCTGGTTCGGCGTGGAATTGTTGGTGAGAACTCGCGAGTCATCTTTACCACCGTAACCTTTTGTTTAGTTTCCCATTACCATGCCCATATATGTGTTAACAGCGTCAGCTAGACAGTCCTTTGCGATGGTCTTTATCGTTGGAAAACTTGTGAATTTAGTATTTCTTGCAAGACATTGTGCAGTGAAGTAGAGAGCTACAAAGGGCTGTTGAGGAGAGCACAATGTTGTACTTATTCCTTGGAGTCCAGTTGTAGGCTGTAGGAGTGGGTGAAGGAGGACAAGCAGCCTGACCCCTGTGCAGTGGAAAGTGTCTCGCACATTCATGTGCTTCAGATCAACACCCCGATTAAACCAAATGCCTCTTATCAAATTCAGATTACTCAATACACCTTCATATCGTCTGGCTGTTCCCCATCTTATGTTTCTCAGTGCCCGGGGTTTTGGCTTGATTACAATCGTTATTTAGAGTTACGCAGAAACACTGCCATGAAACATTTGGAGCAAGCTCTTTGGGCCCTCCGCAGTAATCGATCACCACCCCTCTCCCCCAGCTGTGTGATGTTGACTTCCCTCTCCTGTAGAGTGCTGAGCTGGCAGGTTGAGCTTAGCTGTAGCGTCCTCTCCCTCTGTTATGACAATCTCCCTCCCCATCTGCTAGGAGGAGGGCCGGGGCCAGGGCTTCACAGAGGGCTCCTACCAGGGGCGGCAGCTGTTCCGCTGCGAGGACGAGTGTGGCGTGTTTGTGGCCCTGGACAAGCTGGAGCTGTGGGAGGACGAGGAAGAAGGCGAGCTGGAGGTGGACCACGTGACGTTAGTAGAAGAGGAGCAGGACTTCCCCCCTCTAGAGATTAACTCCAGGGTGCTGGTACAGACCAGGGAGGGGCCCGAGAGGGGAACCATCATCTTCTGTGACCTGCTGCCTGGCAATGAGAGCCTGGGATACTACGTTGGAGTTGATATGGTAAGACAATGCCAACCCCCCCCGGTACACACACACACACACACATTCTCTTCAGTCTGTTGCTGGAGCATTATGGAGTTAAAAATCTGTGATGACATGCTACCTTAGTTATGGTAACACATGTAATGTTTGCCATATGCAATGATAATGGAATAGGAATGATAGAAGACATTAAATAAATTCTGCTCTGCCTTTATTTTAAGTTAAATTATAGTTTAAACAGGGTTAGAAATAGTTTGTATAAGTAAGTGCATGTACAAGACAGCTGGGTTAGGATGATTGATGTGTTTACTCGGTGTCAGGTGTTTATATCCTTGTTTACTGTTGCTATTGGAATCAGATGGCAGTTGGACAAAGATATTTAAACTTCGAAGCGAGGCATTTGACTAGCCAGCCGCCCACTTACTTAGTCCAGACCACTTGCACAAAGGCCAGTAGTCAGTCACGCGGAGGAGTGAGGTAGATACCCAGGCTTGCTGTATGACCAACAGCATGGCATGGGGCCAGCAGCAGGCAGCTGAGGAGAGCCCACTGGTCAGATCACCTCCTCTTTACAACCAGCCAGCCTTCCAGCCCCCTCCCCCGAGCACAGAGCATCAACAACACTCTTCGTCCATCCTGCTGAGATTAGCCTGGTGTAGCGGGGACTTTGACCCCGTGGGGAAATAAGCCACTTTGGAGTGTTTTCGACCTACGGTAGGGGAGGGGAGAGAGGGTGCTGCTGGGGAGTGCGAAGGCAGGCCCATCATCAGGGTGGAGATGAGCTGTGGTATAATAACTGTGCTGGGACCAGAAGTACCAGTTTGGGGAGATGAGGAACGCCCGCGGGGGTAATAAGGTGCCGCTCTCTTCCGCTCTTCCAGGACAATCCCATCGGGGACTGGGATGGTGTTTTCGATGGGAAGCTCCTGTGTAATTTTGCTAGCTTGGAGCACACTCGCCTCGTACCCATCTGTGACGTAATGCCAGGTGAGTCCGGCCGTATTTCTGAACCGTTTACATTTTTTCGGGGGGGAAATTCCTAGAATCAAATACTGATATGCGGTATTGGTATTTTGTTCTGTTTTTGGAGCCATATTCAGGGAGTCTAGCCGTATGAGCAGTGGGCGTTAAGCTGGGGCTCTCTGTGTGTCCTCTGTTTGTGGTCCACTGCTAGGACTCACAGAGGCTCTTTTGTGTAATGGCCTGCCTTGTGTTTGAAAGTCAAGTGAGATGCTCAGCCTCTTTGTTCTCGCCATTGGCTTATTGATTTGTTTATGTGTGCTGCCCGCTTGCTTGTGCTCCCCACCAACTAGATTTCTCTAGATGCTTCTGCTTGGATGCACTCGAAATGTATGGGGGGGTCGCTAATGCATTCTCTTCTTTTATAGCCTCTTTGGTCTTTCAAACCTGAGAACTTACGTTTATTCTGTGTTCTTTTCGTTTCTGGAAAGGTATTGCGCCGTTGACAGTTTACAGTGTATTGTGTGACCCAAGTGTTTTCACTTACTTGGTTCCGACAGTAGCACATTTAGAAAGTTCTACAGTACCTGCCCTCACACACTAGAGTAATTAACGTTGATTCAATGCCCTCCGAAAAGTCTCCAGATTTAGCTTTCATTCCATACCCTGCATTGATACAGCAACAGTGCTTGATGTGGATGCTAACAGTAGCTAACAATGTGTCCTGGTGGGGATTGTTATGCCTCTAATTGTGAGTGTATCTCTGGGCTGTGCAGAATACGCCATGCAGGACCAAAGGCTGCAAAAGCACAGTTTTGCCCCCAGAGGCAGCGGCAGTGACAAGTCTTCCTCTGGCCAAAGCAAACCAAAGAGCAAAGGTACTGCTGTGCTGCCTGCTGTCACCCAATCAGCCTAACCCCAACAGTAATAACTGCAGTTGATGTGAATTACTAGCCATAGCTGCTGCTGGACAAAAGATGGGACCAATACAGAGGGGGTGTTATGTTGACTGTGTATTGGAAATGCTCAACAACAAAAAAATGGTGATAGAAACGACAGTGATTGGGGGGGAAAATAGGTGAAGGTGTTGTGTGGAGAGGCAAACGTGTGGCTTGAGAAATATTGATTTGAGCTTCTTGCATGGTTCGGTAAGTGGGCCTCGTCCATTCTCTCTCTCATCTGCACTGCTTTGACAGAGGAAAACATCCACGCACACACAGAGCTCTCACTCTGTCCTCCCTCTCACACACAGAGAGCTGTCTCTGTTCTCTCTCTTTTTCTCTCTCACACACACACACACACACACACACACACACCTGCTTATTTCCCTCTTTCCCCATCTGACTTGTGTTATTTACAGGCCTAGGTCATCAGTGTGGGAGTAGAAGCAAGTCTGAGTTTTATTATACTTTAAATGGCAGCTCTGTTGATCCCCCAGCGCAGTCCAAATCCAAAAGCACATGGTACATTGATGAAGGTAAAAGACAAACAGGAAGCAATCACCACAGTCTTACCAGCAAGGTCCTGTCTCAGTTTTCTGTTCTCCAGCCCTTGCTTCAGGAGATTTATAATGTTTGAAGTTTCTTGTTGTAGATTAGTACCAGCACTGATTCAACAATCAGTAATCAGAGCATGTTCAGTTAAACAAGTGGGAGTCTACTATTAATAACTAAAGCCATGACAATCCTAGAGCTAGGTTTTAACTAGGTTTGAAAGGATGAAAAGTAAACTCTAATAATGAGCAGTACCTTGCTACCGAGACCCTACATTCAGTCCTGTTTCATTCCCATTCAACGTGCAAGTCCTCCTGCATGGCATCATAGTTTTGTGATACAGTCTTCACAGAAACACTAAAGGCTTTTAATGATCCTTTAAATCAAGTGTCCCATACCTCCCAGAATACATTTATTCGGGGTCAGAGAGGAAGCAATGCATTACAAGTTATAACTCCTATGCATATATCCAGTCCTATGAGCTTATTAAAAGCCTTTAGCCCTGAGCTGTTATGGAGGAGGTGTGTCTTCATTGTCCTGGGTGATATGTCGATGGGACAGGTATGTAGATGAGGGGTAGATTTTCGGTTCTCTCCATCTGTGATCGTCATCACAAACACCAACATGAATCAGTCACATTGAATGTGGTCAATACCAAGGGTTTTATCATATCAATGTAGTTGAATCATCATATAATTAGAAATATTTATTTAAAAAAATGTTCTCTTCTTTTTCATAGATTGAGCCTTATCTCGGGTTAGGTTTAGACTAGTTCTGGAGATGGTCTTGAAAGGCGATCCTGTCAAGGTGTTGTCCTGGTGTTCTCCACTCTTGTCTCAGAACCCCCCCCATCCCCTTTCACCATGCTCCACTTCCTGCCACCCTGCCTACCTTGTTCACGTACTGTGTTTCTTCTTCTACATTGGTGTCTGAACACCCCATCTTGGTTACAGCTTCCAACATGCCTGCACAGTATGTATGAATGTGGAGTTAGGCTATGTATTAGGCTATTTATTTTCCTAAAAAAACTAAAAACGACACAAAACCTAATGGTTTAAGGGGATATTCTCTTTTGGGATGTCAATTTAAATGCAAATACTAACAGGTTCTAAACGTGTCATAACTCCACATACATGCTGTCTGTGAGTATAACATCTGAAGAAGTGAGAGATGATTTTTGGTCTGTTTTTCTCCCTCAGTCGGGGAGGACCCTGCCAAGTCTCTCACGGACACGCCCCCTGACTTTAACCAAGCCTCGCCCCCCAGGGCCCCGCCCTCCACCTCCTTGTCCAATGACAACAAGTTCCACTCACTGCCCTTCAGCCTGAGCCGCAAGACGGGGCCCAATGGTAGCATGAGTCACGGGCCGCTCTCTCTCTCCGTCCAATCGGTGATGGGAGAGCAGCCAGAGCCCTCTCCTCCTCCCCCTTCGTCCCCGCGGCCTCCCAGCCCCCCACGTGGGGTGCCAGGGCTGGAGGTGGGCTCCCTGGTGGAGGTGAAGGAGAACCCTCCCCTGTGTGGGGTCATCCGCTGGGTGGGCCTGCCCCCGGGTCTGCTGGAGCCTCTGGCTGGCCTGGAGCTGGTGAGTCCTCTCTGGAACAGAGCTGGAGGGATCCACTCTGGATCAACTGCCACCTGGCACATTTGTTTAATTGTTGCCTCGTCGGAAGCACACACAGAATTGAGTTCCTTGTTTGTTGCACTGTCAGTGTAGAAGGTGACTACAGTGTTGATCACAACGGCCATAACTTGTGTTCTTCCAGGAGGAAGAGTGTGTAGGCTGTACGGATGGTACCTTCAAGGGAACACGCTACTTCAGCTGCCCACCCAAGAAGGCCCTGTTTGTGAAGCTCAAGTGCTGCCGGCCTGACTCCCGCTTTCCCTCCCTGCCCCATTCCTCCAACCCCATAGAACGCTGCAACTCCATAGGTCAGTACCTGGCGTCAGTAAGCTCAGTGACCAATACGAGTTGAGTATTTGGGAGTATGAAATCCTTCAGCGCTCAACTGGAATTGTGTGTAACTTTTGTTTGTGTGTGTGTAGCGTTTGGCGGCTACCTGAGTGAAGTGGTGCATGAGAACACGCCTCCACGCACTGAGAATGATGGTCTGGACGTCATGGTGGGCAAGAAGAAAGGAATCCAAGGCCACTACAACTCCTGCTACCTGGACTCAACCCTCTTCTGGTGAGAACACGCCAGAGAACAGATCACTTATTTAGTTTTTAACAGTTAATGTTCCATCAGAATGTCTCAAGTAGTCCAGGTAGAAGCAAGCAGAGTGACTTTGTTAGTTGTCATTGCTCATTGGTGACTGTCTGTGTTTCTGTCTCCCTTCTCTGTCTCTCGCCGCACCCTTCAGTCTGTTCTCCTTCAGCTCGGTCCTCGACACAGTCCTCCTGAGACCCAAGTCCAAGACTGATGTGGAGTACTACAGAGAGACCCAGGAGCTACTACGCACAGAAATAGTCAACCCCCTTCGCATGTACGTGTGTGGAAGTGTGAACGTGTGTGTGTGTGTGGGGGGGGGGGGGTGGTGGTGTTGTGAGACGATAATCTCTACATACTGTAGCCTCACCCATCCTCTTGCTCGTGCATGAATAGCATTCTTCCCCACCCCCTGCCTTTCAGACACGGTTATGTGTGTGCTACTAAAGTGATGAAACTGAGGCGGATCCTGGAGAAGGTGGAGGCTGCCTCAGGCTTCACCTCGGAGGAAAAAGGTATGTGGGCCTGCTTCTGACAGAGGGAGGACCTGATACATGCTGTAAATACCTCGCTGACTAACATACGGTTCTATCGTTGCGGTTGCAGACCCAGAGGAGTTTCTCAACATCCTGTTCCACCACATACTGAGGGTAGACCCCTTACTCAAGCTGAGGTCAGTCCCACATTCTCATCATCATCAGTCTTGGGTGTTTCCGTCAATGGAGTTCCCTGATCTAGGGGTTGCTGTCTGGGGTGTATTTGTGCAATCACACACGTCTCCACCAAGCCTGCCGTGACGAGTGCTGTCTGTGGTGTTCAGGTCGGCAGGGCAGAAGGTCCAAGACTGCTACTTCTACCAGATCTTCATGGATAAAAAGGACAAAGTGGGCGTTCCCACCAGCCAGCAGCTCATAGAGTGGTCTTTCATCAACAGTGACCTCAAGTTTGCTGAGGTAACCTGACCTGTCTGTCATATATACACATAGACACATACACATTTTTTGTTTACTGGTTCCACACAAAAACGACAGACACTTGTTGGACCGTGGTATCTCAAGATAGTGCCTTTACATCTCTTTTGGTCATTAGTCTGCGAAATGATGTATGTAGACGTATATGACAGCGTGTGTGCGCTTGTTCTGCCTGTGTGCGTCTCCCAGGCGCCCTCCTGCCTCATCATCCAAATGCCTCGCTTCGGCAAGGACTTCAAGATGTTCAACAAGATCTTCCCCTCTCTCGAGCTCGACATCACAGACCTGTTGGAAGACAGTGAGTAGTATGAGACATGGTCATCCAGTTTCTGCCTCCGAGTACAGGGGGAGTCCCGGACCCTTAGCCCTGTGTGTTGTGTCCAGCTCCCAGGGAGTGTCGGATCTGCGGGGGCCTGGCGCTGTACGAGTGCAGGGAGTGCTACGAGGACGGAGACATCACGGCGGGGAAGATCAAACAGTTCTGTGAAAAGTGCAATACTCAAGTAAGATTGAAATGGAAACATTGTATTCAGGAGTGGCTTGCAATGTCGTCGTCCAAGCGTAAAAAAATGTGACAGACATTTCATCCAGACTAGCTTTGAATTCAACCATGGCTCGCAGTTTCAAAGCAGTACCAGTATGTACCGCTTGGTGGCGACAACTCCTAAGAAATAACACATTTTCTTCAAGTTTGTGGAAGTTTGCTAAAGCACTTGGGGGAAAAGTGGATACATTTACAGCATCGCTTGAGAGATATTTTCAATTTCATGTTTAAGTGATTGAAACATTTTGTTTTTGATTACCCGTCGTACACAGACATAACGTTTAATTGAACAATACAACAGAAGTCCAAAACAACCATCCTGCTTGTGCACATGCATGTGTACGTGGCTCTCACACCGTGTGTGTGTGTCGATCTCAGGTCCACCTCCACCCCAGAAGGAAGGCCCACCGGCACGGCAAGCTGTCCGTGCCCAAGGAGCTGCAGGAGTGCGTGTGGCGCCAGGGCAGCTTCCCTCGCCAGAGGATGGAGCTCTTCGCCGTGCTCTGCATCGAGACCAGCCACTACGTGGCCTTCGTCAAGTACGGCGCCTCCGACTCCTCCTGGCTCTTCTTTGACAGCATGGCCGACCGTGACGGTATGTCAACACGCGCTCGTTTCTACAGGGCAATGCTTTTTCATTAATGTTACATTAACTACCATGCGACTACACAGCAGTGGATACTAACATTGATCTTGTTTTGATGACACAACCTTCAGATGGCATTTGAAAACATCCATTCACATCCCTCCTCCATACTGTGCCTTCTTACAATTCTGTAATGCCTTCCACTAACAATTGCATAGCAAATCCTACCTACAGCGTTTGACTATAGGTATTGCTATGCGGTCACATGTTAGTTTATGTGACCTTAGTGTAAAGTGTTGCCTTCCGTAGTTTTTGATTTGTTTGCTTTGTTAAAGTATCGGTTGTGTGTACAGGCAGACGTGCTCAAATGTGTTGGTACCCCTCAAAATAAAAAATTACATTTTCCTCAGAAATAACTTACAACTGACTAAAGTAATTGGAATCCACCATTGTTTATTATTTATGTAATAGAAATCAGACTGTGCTTTTGATTTTGTTTTCCAACAAAATATTGTAAATAATAAAACAAATGAAAATGACATGGACAGAAATGATGGGACCCTCAAACTAATATTTTGTGGCACGACCTTTAGAGGCAATCACTGCAATCAAACGTTTTGTGTAGCTCTCACTGAGACCTGTGCTCCAGCTGGCTCAGGCCTGATGGGTGTCTTCTCCAGACTGGGCAGTTTCAGCTCTGTCCACAGATGTTCAATAGGATTCAGATCAGGATGCATACAAGGCCACTTCAGATGTCCAATGTTTTGTTCTTATTCATTCTGGGGTACTTTTAGCTGGTGTGATTTGGGTCATTATCCTGTTGGAGGACCCATGAACTGCGACTGAAACAGCTTTCTGACACTGGGCAAATTCCAGTCTGTCTTTTTTATGAGTCCTTCTTCCATGAAGGCCACTTTCACTCAAAAAGTGACGGATGGTGCGATCAGAAACGGACATATCTCCACCTTGGAGTTCAGCTTGTATCTCTTTGGCAATTATCCTACCTAACAAATGTATCCAGGCCATTGTAGAATATCTTTAGTAGCATGAGCAATATTTCATCTCTTTTTCACAGCTTCTTTGATTTATTCTATGACATACCAAAGTCATGCCAGTATACACAATGCATCTGTTTTTAATGTCATCACTTTTCAGGAGGAATGAAACATTATTTCAATTAGCTATTTTTTGAAACTATGTTAAGGTGAAGTCCCACATCTCACATGACCACAATGTAACTTTTAAGTTAAAATAAACAATTTAAAATGTGGATTTGAACCCAGGCTACTGTGGTACTGCCCCAGCATGTCTGAAAGAGCATGCACACTAACCCAGTGAGCTAACACGGGAGCCCTGCTTTCTGCTGGTTTTCTGACACCCCAACTGTTTGATAGTTCAATGTCAAATTTAAATGTTGAGTGGAGATTGTTATGATCCCTGATAGTTCAGTGGTTAAGGATGTGGGCTACTGTGTGAGGGGTCTTGTGTTCAAATATGGTTGAAGGATCTTCTTACAGCTCAATTTCTGTTCTTGGACTTACAATGAATCGAGCTTTTCCCCCCTTCATTGGAATAAAACTTTTTTTTTTTTCAGAATTTCTTAGATTTTAATATTTTTTGGTAATGCGTCGAGTAGATCTTAAATTTCAATCTTGATGGTCTTAAAATCTCTTAAAAAGGTCTTACATTTGACTTACTAAAACCTGCAGGAACCCTGTGTAAGGGTACCAGCAAATTTGAGCACGTCTTATTTCTTGACACTAACAATCATCATTGAATTGGCCTCTGTCTTGAAATAAGGCGTGTACTTGTTCTTTAGTCAGTCGAAGCAGTTATGGATGTTAGACCAGATTCTGCCTCCCATTTAAGCTTTGTCCCTTTCAGTGAAGCTCATGTTCTTGATATGTGTGTGTGTTTGTCCAGGAGGGCAGAACGGCTTCAACATCCCCCAGGTGTCTCCGTGTCCAGAGGTGGGGGCCTACCTGAAGATGACTCCAGAAGAGCTCCACGCTCTCGACCCCAAGAGCATCCAGGGTCAGGCCAGACGCCTGCTGTGCGATGCCTACATGTGCATGTACCAGAGCCCGACCATGAGCTTGTACAAGTAGAGCTCTCCCATCTCCCCACCCTCGGGGGGCCTGGGGGCAGGACACAGATGCACACACGACACACTGGCTGGAGAGAAGAGTCCAGTTGCCCCCCCCCCCCTTCCCTCCCAGCCTTTCCTCATGTCTCAGTCTGCACAAAATGAAGAGACTGTGGATAAGACGAGAGAGAAAAAAAGAAGAAGCCTATTTGCACTGTGCATTTGTTGGAAGTGTTGTGTGTTTTTTTTCTTCATATTTTCTTGCGTGGGGAACAATAAGACTTAACATTTCTCGCTGTCGTAGCCCTTTCTGTGCCTCATAGTTGAGTGGCGACCGTCGGCAGAGCAACGGAAGGCCTGATGAATATTTACTCCCAGTGGAGAGGGAAGGGGGGGGGGTTTTCTTGGCTGACCAAACATGTGCAGTGAAAACAAGACGTGCTAATAGGAGGACCGAGGCCACCTCGTTTACCTACCTGAGGGGGAGTCCTGCTTTTCTTAATCAGTGTAAAAGATGGGAGCTCTCCATAACCAAACCCCAGTGTGGAAACAGTACCGTGCTCCGAACATCCACCAACTGTGTACCATTATCCAGGCTCAACTCGGCCCTCTATGTACCACGCTCCACTGTATCAGTACCATTAGCAACAACAGTACAGTTAATCCACAGTACAGTACTTTATGGTCAGTTAGAATACTTTGATCTGTGTGATCTAGGTTGCGTATGTTTACCCTGTCCAGCCTCTTCGGTGTCTGTACAATGTATATTTTACATATGGATATAAAACAGTCGGTTGTTTCAGAGCACTGAATATCTTTGCAAGGGTTGAGGGGAGGTACTGTTAAGGCCTGTTACTAAATTAACAGTGTGATGTGAAAATTTCAATTGTAAAAGTCTTTGTGGGTAAAAATGAACTAAAACTAAATAATTTTGTACGTTAAACTCTGCCGTCTGCAACCTCCATGCTTTGCAGTTGACAAGAGCTATTGTGACTGCTGAGTGAAACAGTACACGCCCTATTGCCAGTTTCCAAAAACTTTAACTATCATCTCCAACCATGCATCAGCAAATTTTCGATTTGTGACCTGTACTATATTATTTATTATATATTATAATCCATATATTTACAACATGGATTTACTAAATTATCCATATATTTACAAATATGTATTCCCCTTTCTAAAGAAAAAGAAGGAAAAAAAAGTATACATAAGCTTCTGGTACTCGTTATCCTCTCTCACCTTGTATGAGAAGTGAGTTCCTGTGGTACACACTGTCCTATTGATACTACTGAATGTTAATACCAGTGGCAAGCTGGGTGGTGTAGTTTAATCTAACGACATAGGAACAAGAAGGTACAATGCTGGTAACCAGAGGACTACAACCGTCAGCCCCGTCATGATTGTTTTCCCAGGGACCCTTAAAGGGGACATGACTGTGTGTGTGTGTGTGTGCTTGTTTCTGCACTACTGCAGTTCAATGCTTTCGTCACTGAAAAGGACATATTCCACAAGGAGAGAACCTGCAAGTCTTTTGAAATGGAGATGGACATCTGAGCATCTGTACAGTATGAACTATATAACAGATGGAATATTAATGTCAGTGCTGTTCCTGTAAATGTTAACTAAATTAAAACCCATTTTGAAAGGTACTGTATGATGTGTGTGTGTGTGTGTGTGTGTGTGTGTGTGTGTGTGTGTAATAAGCGCTACACTTTGTATGTGTCACCACTGCAGGAGAGCGTGGTCACACCTGTCACTGAGGTGTGTGTCTCATTAGCATGGTGTGTGGTGGGAGCACGCTAGGTGGTGGTTGATCCGTCAGACACACACAGCAGATGGGACTCACTGTCTGTGTCTTCCCATGGGCAATGGCAGAGCCCTGACAGATGGACTCTGGACAGACACGATACATCAGTAACACATACCTACAACTTTCATTTGTATTTATTCTGGGTTCTTCTCGTCTGTAAAACTCGATTTCATTAATCTCAAATCAAAGGCTGAGAAGTCATGGTAGTGAGAGGATTATCAGATTATTATGATACCGTAGATTCTAATTGAGGCCTTTCAAATTGAATTTGTCATAACAAAGGGAAAAAAGATGAACTGGTCAAGAAGATCACAGCTTGTGCCGGATACTCAGCGATTCTTAAGATCATAGTCTGGACCACTTGTGTCATTGTTATTCACCTCTGTGGCCTGTTTGTTTGTATTAAGATCCACAGCCTGGGACCTAATTCCCCGAGACACTCAGCAACAAAGTTACCAGGAGAGATACCAGCTGATATTCTACATTCATGTCCCCCGCAGCATGGTTGTTCCACACCTTACCCCCCATTTAGTTTTCTAGTCAAACTTGCAACCAGCTTAGCAAGCTGACTTCAGAAGTGCCAGATAAGTATTTGTCAACACAACAGCTGGCGCACAATGCCCTCTTGTAGCTTTATGCCACAGCATATGCCAGCCGCTCGTAGTGCGCGATAATTTAGCCGGGACTGGTACTACAGCAGCAGATGGGCTAGAGTATTATTATTCTCACTCCAGCTCAGGGCCCCTGGGGGGAATCGCTAAATAAAATCAAAGCAGATGGACCTCTCTGGGCAGGACTGTGTTTATGATAAACAGCCAGT
Source organism: Hypomesus transpacificus (assembly GCF_021917145.1). NCBI lineage: Eukaryota > Metazoa > Chordata > Actinopteri > Osmeriformes > Osmeridae > Hypomesus > Hypomesus transpacificus. The sequence continues at coordinate 4,420,648 of NC_061078.1, read as the reverse complement.
CCAGTGTCCCTCCAACACCACTGGGGTACCCACACCCCCTCCACCTTCCCCCATCCACACCCCTCCAATGAGCAGAACCAGGAATTACACTATACCACTTCCTGCTCAGGGAATACCACTCACCAACTGGCTGAACCAGGAATTACACTACACCCTAACCTGCTATGGGAATATAATTTGCCAATGGGAAGGACCAGAATTTACACTACCACATCCTGCTCAGGAAATACCATTTGCCATTACGTCTCCATTTAGAAAGTGAATTATCACACAAGAAGGATGGGACAATGCAGCTTGCCTTGGATAAGACAGGGCGCTATTTGTAATTTATTGTAAACTACCTTACTTTAGGTACTGTAGAGATTCCACTGCTACAGGAATGCAGACGCTTGGCTCTGAACCCTGAAGCTGTTTTTCTTCCCATGGGAAAAGACAGCGGTAAAAAAAGAAAACCCATCAGAGAGAGAGAGTCAAGGTAAACGTTTAAGCTCATTCAGACAACAGGAAAACAGTGATTTCCGACACTAAAGATGAAAAGGAGCTGAGAGAGTACAATTTCAAGCCAATCAGTGCTAACCCAATATACCACTTAGGCTGGAGTTTTAACTCCATTGTGATAACGGGCTTTATTTAGTGTCTACAAAGGTCAGATTCTGATGAAGTCAAAGCAGTGCAATCAAACTAATGTTTATAGCTGGACATATTGCCTTTGCAGTTATTCAATCACTGAGCCATCTCCAAATCTAGGTTTGTAATGTGGTTTTCCTTCAGTGTTTTCTTTAATTCCTGGGTTGCTAACTGCTAAATGGAACTAAAGCCAGTCATTTTTACCCCAATTTGACCTGTTATTTGAGGTAAGACTGACAGTGGTCTACTCAATGTCTTCATTTCACAGCCTCATGTTCTCTAACTAACTAATTAACTATTTAATATAATAGTGTCGCCGTTGTTGTCCATAATTCTATTAACAGCAGAAAGCATTGTTCAGTTGTTTTGAAGGTCAAGTAAAACACTTTCTTCCCCTCAAATGAACAGGTGCAGTCACTTATGCGTATGTATATCCAGAGCCGTCTGCAATATCTCCTCGTCTGCTCTCACCTGTGTAACACACAACTCCCTTTCACAGATATTCAGTAGGAGGGTATTTGCTAGTCAGAAGGATGAAGAATGAATTATCTCTAAAGCAACTGCTACCAGATGTTGCTCCCACTAAGAGCCAGGTGTGGGCCAAATTGCATATGCAGAATGTGTGTAAAATATTTAAAGTCGTATCTTTCACTTAAGGTGTGAAGTGTTTTTATTGCCCATCACTACTCTGCAGTACAGCAGAAGGAAAGGCCGGCATACCCCCTGGGCATCACACGCTGAGCCTGGCACCTGTGGTAAGGGTGAGGGTGGGATGTAAGTTGGCACTGGTGTGTGTGTGTGTGTGTGTGTGTGTATGTATGTAAAGGCCTCATACACCTGTTCACTCCCTAATCCCCTCCTGGCTTCTGCCATCTTTAACACTGCATTATTTACAGGTGCTTACTGGATGGAGACGCAAGCTGGTTTCTAGATCAAATATGAATGTGTATGTATGTGTGTGTGTGTGTGTGTGTGTGTGTGTAAGTGTGTGTGCTTCCTAGCAACCTTTGTCCACAAAAGCCCTCCGAACACAACCGTTACATGTTCCGTGAGGCCCTTGCACCAAAGACATCTGTCTGCTGTGCGGTTAAGATGAGAAAGAGTTAAGATCGCAAACATCTATGAAGTAAATACATTGGACAGAATTTCATGTTAAATTCACTTTCATTCCAAATCACAGTAATGTTGGTCGCAACCATGACTAATCAATGTACTGAAGTTCATGTGATGGTCAATCATTGAGCAGAAAACAATGTTTAAACTGTTTGGAATTCATTCAGAGCATTTTTCAAATGTCCTTACAGCATAAATTCAGGCAAATAACATTAGAGCTATGAAACCCATGACTTGAAGTTTCAGAACATACGGCCATGCATCAAAAAGCAGTGCTATTGACAGTCAGATGATCCATGTGAATACCGCGTTCAGTCAAGACCCTGTCAAGACGTAATTGACCTTTGGATCTTCAAAGACAAGATACGTCCTGTTTGGGTAGTATGATGTCCCTTGAAACCACATGGCTTCTCATGAGGACATTTGAGGTATATACAGTGTGTGCGTGTGCTTTGCTTCTGTTCAGTTCTTATCTACTTTGCAACAAATCTACAGCCTGTATGCATCTCAGCCAAGGCCAAGTGAAGGTTTACCAATAACACCCACCTGAGGAACAGGGAAAACTCTTACACAGAGAAGTGAAAGAGCTGTGTGTGTGTGTGTGTGTGTGTCACGACAGCCCTTTTCTCTAGGACTGGGACTGGAATGGACTAAGCACACCCACCAATGCACAGATAAACGCATAAACACTGCTTGTACCCAAACAATGGCATCAAGCAGCCATTTCATCAGGCCATTGTGGGATATGGCAGGCCGCTACTGTGAATGTATTTATTAGTTTGCGATACATCCCTTCCCCTCTTGTTCCTTGCCTAGTGGATAATGGCGGTTTTGTTCGTCGCCCAGTGTGTGCGGGGCTTCGTCTGCCAGCTGTCAGAGCTGATACCGTCTCATTTGGAGTCCCAGTCCGACTGCTGAATGGCTAATTAGATTTGCCATTTCCAATCCACTGATTGCTATACATAATAGGACAAAAGGGTCTGACAGCATGTAGCATTCAACGCTAACTGTAACAATTAATAACAGCATTAATTAACATGCATGTTGGGCTCCATTGATTATGACATTACCTGCCTAACGGATGACCTGCCCATGCCATTTCATTAAGGAGCACAGCTATAGATTGTTATTAATAAACTGCTCTCGCCCTGGCTGAGGAGAGGTTATTAATTACACAAATTAGCGTCTGCAAGGGGTAATCAAGTTAAGGCTGTTTCCTTTGCAATAATTGATCTAATTTTTACTGACAAACCCTGGTGGGTCTTGTCAGATGCCCTGGCAGAAGAAAAATCACCTCATTAGCAGAAGTTTAATCCTAATCATAGTTCTGGAATCGCCCGGCTTTAAGGTCATATCTGAATGTCAGAACCGTTCGAAATTGATTGGTGTTAAATTGAATCAATGCCATGTTTAGGAAAAACAATAACATCTAATGGATGAGGTGGAGCTGACCCAAAACAAACAGGTTTATTGGGAAGTGTGGGAGGGGATGAGGAGGAAAATGGTGTGTGTGGGTGTGTCAGCTCAGCCACTTTCATAATTCATTATGTCTATAATATGAGAAATGTCAGGATCAGGGCAATTAGCAGTGGCAGAGACCTGTTGGTTCTCAGACCCAGGGGGAATAGAGCCAGAGAGCCAGAGAGCCAGAGAGCCAGGCCAGGCAGAGCAGAGCAGGGAGGGGAAGCAGACAGGGCTCCAACAGAGCAAGCTTTACACGGGGACTAAACCTGTTGAAAGCCAAATGGTAATATTGAAAAGGTTGTAAAATCTTGCCAAAAAAATGCAATTCATTAATTTTGCCACACGAGCCTCGGTCATGTGAAATCAATAGGGAAACTTTGAATTTTAGGTTGATTAATCTTTAAAGTTAACCCATAAGGAAAGGAATTATTCAAAGAAAAAACAACCCTCACATTTTATCTTTGCATTAAAAAAATCCCCAATATAAATATTGGATGTAATTGATGATGTGACACACATTTAACTTTTTCACATTTCACAGTGTAGGAGAAAGATTTACTTAATTTCGTCAGTGTTGACACTTGAGTTTGCAAATAGGAAACTACAGTATATCTGAGGGGAAACCTAGATATGGCCAGGCATGGGAAGTAATTTAGTACAAATACTTAGTTACTGTATTTAAGTAGATTTGTTTGGTATCAGTACTTTACTTAACTATACATTTTTCGGACAACTTTTTACTTTCACTCACAATTCACTTTTTTTCACAAATATCTATACTTTCTATTTCTTACATTTTCAAACCAGGCTTGTTACTTTAGTTTTAATCTGTATTTGGTGGGATGATCAATATTATTTATTGCCATTACTTTGCCTTTTTCATTTCCTGGCTATCACGTTCAACAAACGTAAGCTAGTCTAAGGAGCTACCAAGGAGCAAGGCAGGCAGAAGGCAACAAGAAGAATGGCTAACGTTATGGATGAGACAGGGAGTTAGCGATGTCAACATGACTGAGAATGGAGACATTCCTGATCACCCATGGCCATATATGAGGGAGATGTTCAAAATTGCCAATGTCAAAAAGGATTCCTTGAATGCACTGTGTCTAAATATAGTACTTTTGTATTTATATTTCAATACAATGTGAGGCCCAGTTACCAGCGTGACCCTAAAACAGGTAGTTGTAATGGCTACATTTGACTTAAGGTGCATGTTAGAGCCCATACTTCTTTACTGTAACTTGAGTGATAGTGTAGTCAGCACTTTTACCGTGTTTTTCAACATGAGTATCTTTACTTCTTCTTGATTGAAGGATGTGTGTACTTTTGCCATCTCTGGCTAGAGCAAAAGTGATGTATTTCTGAACCTAAATGTCCCCTTCCCATCAGTTAGACTCTTTGTTTCAGGTGACTGGAAGCTTGCCAGAAGAACCAAATCCTCTTGATCCTTACAAAGCTGTGAAACATGGAGCGAGAGGCCAGTCACACTGGTTAAGATGGCCCACTGTGAGGCTTACACAATGAGCTGGCATCTACAGACAGTCTTTTTCACTCAGTCTCTCTCTCTCTTTCATTCTGTTTTTCGCTCTCCTTCTCTCTTAGACCCAAACAACACCATGCCCTGCCTTTCTCTCTCTCCTACCCTGGGTGTACTTGCTTGCCCGCATCAGATTTCCAGCTCTCCTCCACCTGAAAAAACAGAAGCCATTTTCATCCGGAGCGTGTGAAATTTCACACTCGTTTTTCACAACACATCTTTTAATATGCACCGCACCATTTTTTCTTCTTCTTCCGCCATGTATGAAATCCTTTCATTCCTGGCTCCCAACCTCAAAACACGTTGCCAATCATCCCAAACAGCAGTTACAATTTTCCATGAACAATTTGCTCCCTTAAGAGGAAAATTGCTTTCGATATAGGCTCCCTCTGAAAGACAACAACAATAAAAAAGCTACAACTGTAATACCATTCCTTCAGTCAGTGAACTGCCAGGACGAACTCAAGCAGGAATGCATGGCTGGGGGAGATGGGTGTTTGTGCTTTAACCAAGTCGGCATGTAATATCACAACCTGTGTCAGACGGGCCCAGCAAATAAATCCCACTTTGAACATAACAGGTTGGCATTGTGTGAAAATGACTGCCATGAGCAGTAGTTGTCAGATATGCTCTTGCCATTGTGATGGTGAATTGTCATTTATTATATGTTGTGCCTGTCTGGCGTCAGGAATTCTTGACTGTGTGTATTGATTTGCAAGAGCGGTGAGGGACAAAGGTCACTTTGATCAACACTCTGTGATGCGCGAGAATTGGGCAGAAGCTGACATTCCATTACCTGAGAAAAAAGAGCCTCAAAATAAAGAGGAATATGTTAAGGGACACGAGACTTCAATACGGCAATATGACTATAATTAACAAAAGAAATGGCTGACTGATGTTGAAAGAAGTGGATGCTTTCTGCTCCGGGGGGCTATTGTTCACCGGTGGCAAGTGCCATGTCTTTCTGATATTACATGCTTGACCTCTTTGCTCTCTCCTCTCTCACCACTGCCTCGTCACATTTCCAGTCGCTGCTTCAAATAAAACACGGTCCTTTCCTGTGCTTGAAAATCCCCACACACATCTCGACTGGGATTGGATGCGCTTTAGGAGGGCAAATGACACTGTTTTTATTTAGGTAAAAGGCATAGTTCTCTCTGGTGCACCTTGGTCTTAGAGATGCCTTTTAAAGCACAGACCTGGGGAGAAACAGAGCCAGATTTAGGATTGTTTACCAGGCAATAGCCCTGTCATCCTGGAGGAACAACAATGTCAGGAATGACAGTTAAGACCGTTCTTAAAGGTTTGACAATCTATAGAGAACTTACTTTGCTAAACACTAGGACCCAGTTTCCCAGACATGGATTAAGCCTAGTCCTATACTAAAAACCTTATTCAATGGAGATCTTCATTGAATGTGTCTCTTACTTTAAGACTAGGCTTAATCCATGTCTGGGAAACTGGCCCTTATATGTTTTATGCAATAGTGATATTCCACACTTTCATATGGTGTCTGAATGAATGTCCCCCAAGTAAACACTGGTCTTCTTTAGGAGTATTGTATGTTCTTGTTCATCACATTCACAACAATGAGAGGTCGGTAATGTGACGTGTGATCTGCAGCGGCCTAGGTGTTTGCTGTGAGAGCTCTGTCTCAGTGAGCTGGGCGTCTCGGTCTCCTCTGCGGCCCGTGCCGTCCAGAGGGATGTGTTTATTGCGTGGGCCATCCCGCGGCTGTCTGCTGCGCCTGTCAAAGTCATGAGGGGGATCACTTCATCATCGTTTGTCTGGAGGTCGGACGCTCCACCGTGGGCGTGGGGGACCTTAGGGAAAATGTGGGCGGCTCTTGTATTTGCTGTGTAGCCCTTTCTATTTTTATTTTGTTGCATTATCAAGCTCCTGGTTCCACTCTGTCAATCGCTGCAAAGGGAGGAATTAGAGTTCTGTTACATGCCTGTCAAACCCCCCTGCCAGGGCTGATGTGGTATGACAAGGTATGACAGCCTGCCATGTACCAAGGCCTCGCTGACACGAGGCAGGCTCTGTGGAAACCGTGCCTGAGCAAGTGTCACATCCCAGGGGGACAGATACACACAGACAGACACACATGGATATAATCCATCTCACTATTTCTAATATATCCTAATGAGCCCGAGGGCAGCCATGCTGATGAGTCATTCAACACGACTCTGTTAAAACTCTCAATACAAACTTGACACAAGCTTTCAGCCCCTTGGGGTGCCAATATGATCCCATGTTTGGTGGTAAATTATAGTACGGTTAGATTATACTTTAAGGACAGAGTCCCATATTACATATAGCAGTATCCCACTCTACCAACTTTATTGACATGCTGAAACTGAACAGTCAAGATTAACTTCAGGGAATCACAGTTTAAGAGTTCTGACTCGGTATTAACAGACCAATGTTTGTGTGTGCGCGCTCACGTTTGAAAACTCAATTGAAGCTGTCTCAGTTGTCAAATTGAAGCTGTCTCAGTTGTTCTTACAGTACAAATGACTCAATTGGTGGATATGAAAAGTCCTTTTACTACAAGTTATGAGTAAGTCATTATCAGTAAGCTCACTGCACTGCCAGTAAACTATTACCCAGACAGCTGGCGTTGTGGATAATTTTTAAGGTAAAATACCTATTAAAGTTCGACAGACCATAAATGCTCTGGAGCATTTCCATGTAATTTCCCTTAAAAAGAAGGAGAGCCGTGTACATTTCAATGTGCTCTCATAGATATCTGAATACACATAGCGGTACGTCACATCGGACTTCGTTCAGGGCAGGGCAGGGCAAGGCAAGCCTCAGACTCTGATGAATGTTTAGGTCACTTTTAGAATTTTCATTCAGAGTTTGAGCAGAGAACTACGCGAAGACTCATCCCGACAGAGAAACAGTGCTTTTATCGCACATTACGCAGAGCTTGAGGGCAAATCGCGACGGAAAATTGATTAATATTTGCTTTCAAAATGACACGGCATGATGTATGGATGCTCTTCAGATGCAAATGAACACTTTAAAAGAGATGAATAGCCTCAACTCAAGATTGTAAAGTTCAAGCAGGAGATTTGCATATTTATATTACAAGTTACTGATAATAAGCGCGGCAGGAATGAGTAAATGCAATCCGTTTGTCAATGTAAGCCTCCTACATTACAAAACTAGACCTTATTAACTCCTGCGAACTGATATGTTCAATTATTCGCACAATAGCAGCGTTGAAGACGTATTGTAGTGCATTTTGACTGTATAACACAATTAAGAAGGAGGCAGCGACATGGTTCAATTGATGATAGCCTATACCCACAATGAGACAGGATTGGTATTATGAGAGAAGATACCTCAGAGCAATGTTCAATTATTTCTGCCTGAAGATATTATCATTATAAAACTTCTAAATTGAAAAATAATGTAGGTAGGTAAAGAATACATAAAAGATTATCCCCAGACCTACATTATACTGCAGGCGTTAATCATAAATACTGTTCAATGCAATATATTATTGAATCTGGATGCAGTATATTATTAATCGTCATGGTCAATCTTCAGGCAATGTTTGTTTCTACCATCAAATGGAAATGGGTGAACATGCCGCTTCACCACGTCTACGTCAGTGTAGCGTTGTGCTTCATTTTGAAAGAATAAAAGGTTCCTCTCTGTCTTTCTGATTTGACTACCTTTGTCTGACCACCTCCCTGCCAATCAGAATGGACTTCCTGCTCCTGAAGAGAGCTACAAAGGCTGTCCTCTGGTGAGAGGAAACCACAGACATGCTCAGAGAGAGGAGAGCCCAGCACAGGAAAGGGTCGAATAGCCTTCTCAGCAGACATGGCTGTACAGCTCTGGAGGACAGGTTGTTGTCACTTCCCTTCAGTTCAGCTGAACACTGACCCAGAGCCTTAGTGCATTCTCAGGCTCTGCAGCCATCTCTTTCACAGCCACACAATGAAGCACACAGCAGTGAAGGACAACATCTACAAAAGGTGGCTTTTTTTTTTCTTTGCAAAGAAGTGTGAGTGCTTTCTATCAAAGTGGCAGACAACTTTTCACTTCATCCTGTGTCACAGACGTCAGACACTCTCATGTCTGGTATCAATATGGGTTCATGTGAGTTCAATAGCATATGTCATATGAGGAATTGGACGGCATATGTTGTAGGTGCTATATGAGAAAGATGATACACACAAATACAATAGCCACAACATATGAGTAATCTGATATGCCATATGTGAAGCATACATATGAGAGATCCTCTCCTCATCGCTAAAGTGAAAAATTAAATCGGGTATCAAAACAAACAAACTGAAAGCCTTTACATTAACATGATATAGGCCCGGCTTAACTGCATAGTAATCCTAGCAGGGCCTCATGTGAATGGAACATTTTTGTGTTTGCCCGACACTCAATATTTTGTGGTTTTTTTCTCTTCTCTTTTTTCATCAGGTGAATTAGCCCTATTGAGCCCCGTTTAACAAGCCATTATACTGCAGGGCCCAAAGAGCGCCCTGCCAGGACTCCAGGTGTTAAATGCACTTGGCAGGAGGGGACAGAGGACGAGGACCAGGCCAGTACAACCTTCCTGCCCCCGCCCACCCCCCGGCCTCACCTCCTCCCAGCCCTTCCTGGACCGGTCTAGGGCTGTAGGTCTGCCCCCCACCTTGAACACTGGCTGCCAGCTCACTCACACAAAGCAGCTTAAAACTTACATCTGCTCCACTGTACCCTGTTAGGGGGTTAACACAAACCATGTTTCAGAGGTGCTCCAGATTGAATGTGTTACTTTGCTATAAACATACAGTATATTGGGACACATGTTGGTCTTGTATAAGTGAGCAAACTGTAGCATCTGATAAGAAACTGTTGGACTTCATCTCAAACTGACACACTTTTGTTTCACTTCTTTATTTGCTCTGCAATTCAGTAGTATAAGTAGAAAAGCCGTGTGATTTAATTTGATGTAATTACTACGAATAATACTGAATGAAAAAAGTGTGTGTGTTTTTTAGGAAGCTAAAGAAGTAAGGACAAGTGATGTCTGATGCTTTGTGCTCTGCCAAAGTCATAAATCTAGATCAGTTTAACAAGAAGAGACAGGAACCAATTTGTAGGATTTATGTTTTCCTCACTCAAATATGAATGAAGAACCGACATATCTGTGCAGCAGTGATGATAACGCTAAATCTAATCAGAAACTAGAAAATGGATTTTAAAAGGCTTGTCGTCACAATTTAAAGCTTAAGGAGCTATTCCGACTGCCATGTTAATTCAATTCTCTATAGAGATGATCTTGGGAGAAGGCAGAAACTTCACTTTCGAAACATAAAGACAGCCTTTTAAGACTGGCCTGGCATTTTAGCCTCCCATGTTTGACAAGGAGAGTTATGTGCAGCGAGAGTAATAAACAATGCCCAAATTGCATTATGGTTATCCAGAATAATTGAATTATAGGGGGGGGGGGACACAAGGTACATAATAATAACACATAAAGAAATGGATTGAGAGGCGTATGTTGGTCATTGAGTGTGGACAGGAAAGGTCTGTTGAGGAGTGCTCTGGCTCTGAGGCTGTGCCACAGTGGCTTCCTTCTTCACAATAGAGGTCTCATGCTAAAGAAAATACACATATACACACACACACACATAAACATCAGTTCATTTCAGTACATCAATTCATAAAGTAACCATGACGTACTCATAGTATAGTTCTAAATGCAGTACACAAACTTAAGTCATCTCCATCATAAAAAATATTAAAGTTTAGGCTTTAAAAATAATTCCCACAAGCATAATACAGTTTACTTCTCGGATATTCTTGTCCCTTGACAAAAAACATACAACATTGTTTCACAGAGGTGAGCCTCAAAACTCTATGTTGTACTGAAGACCAAGAAAAAGGACAACAAAGAGCTCCAGAGAAATGCAAAACAGCCGGCATGAAAATCAATATGAAAGCATTGAGTTGGCACTAAATATGAATTGCTCAATCAAATCATTACACCCCATGACTTACACAAATCTCAGGGAAACAAATCAATGGGATGGAAAAGGGGATGGAGATTTCAACAGAACTTATTAGATTACTTAGCTGGATGTTAAGTCAAGGCAATGTCAGCTGCCAATACATTTTTACACCTCCTGAACAGCGGGTGATATAGATTGCTTCTGATAACTTGAATTTTCACCCACATTCAAGACACAGCAGCCCTTCCAAAGCCCTCTGTGAGCCCAGAAGGTGAAAACTCAGATGTGTTAGGACACAGGGGGTGAGCTAATGAGGCGGTGGAGAAGATCTACTAGTTATCTACATGTTAGTTCTCTGGACGAGAGCTGTGGTTGGAGGTTCTTGGCCCTGTTAATTCAGAGGCCCAAAGCTAAAAACATAGTTCGGTTGTGCCATTGACACACAGACACACTACACACTCACTCGTATATCTCTCCCCACTAGGGAAGAATAAGAAAAGGCCTCAAACAGCCAGGGTGAAAAGCTCAGCATAGCCAGCACAGGCTACCTTGTCGTGCATGGCGTAATCTGATAATATCAATCATAATTGTGTTAGATGTAATCCATCTGTCTTTCAGTGTTCTGGGGTCAGGGAAGGAAGCAAGGCCCCACTTGCCATCAATTATCAGACATAAGAGAGTGGTGGATGGAGCTCTGCCCCTCTATAAATAATACCGCCGAGGCCCCAGCTCAGGCGATCGATGCTGTACAGTTCCACTGTCATGGCTTTAATGGCAGCTGGCTTTCTTGGCGGGGCGGATCAATAGCGCGTCTCCTCAGGGCTCAGTCTGGCCCCCCGGTCGCACCCCGTGACGGGGGCGTAAATGACACCTCTGTTGTGATTGGGAAATCGCAGGCCTTCTGGGTTATTTACTCAGAGTCCCACCCCTGTGGGCGCTGGCCGGGGAGCTCAGAGAGCTATGGGAATACCTGTTTGGTGTGTGTGTGTGTGTGTGTGTGAGGGGGTGATATAAACTGCTCCTGTTTGGCTTACATACGCTTCTCCAAACCTCCTCTGGCATCTTTCCCCCCTCTACAACCACAATCCCCCCCTCCCCCCCTCTCACATCAGAGAGGCAAAGAGTCAACTACACAGCACTGTATCAGCCTACTGGGAAAAACTGGAGGAGAGGCTAACAGACACTAGTGTCTGATGCAGTAGAATACATGTACAGTACCACATATTTTGTACTAAATCATTCCAAGATACATTTTATCTTCACTCTTAGAATTTGTCTTGTGTGACACCACTTTCACATGAGAACAGAGGCTTTGGGTTTATACAAACATTGCAATCCTGCCCTTTCATTTTCAGACAGGCGCGGGGCAAAGGGACGTCTAATTGAAAACCATGAGGAGCCACGGCGGGCCCCGTCAGAATGTCAATGCAGTCAGGTCTGACAGACAGCTCAGCAGGGGCCCCAGTCTCACACAGCCAGACAGACAGGCCGACACACACAGACACTGAGTACACATGTATACACAGAGAGACGGATCAACAGACAGGCAGGAAGGAAGATAAACTATCAGACCTAGACGAAACCTGGGAAACATGTAGAACATAAGTAAAAACAGACATCGTTCCATGTTTTGAAAAGTTACAAAACAAAAAAAGAATTTGAGGAACTAAAACTATTTTGGGGGAAAAAATACTTGCAAGCAATGAAACCGAAAATATATGTTTTTTAACAGGTTATTGCAGTTTGAGTTGTCACCGTGTTCAACTCAGGCCTGTGATCTAGTTTCCCTCTGAACATAATTCCCCCTACTCCTAGCAGGCAAGACCATACATCTGACATAAATCTCGACCCATTTGAAGTGTTTTTGCAGAGGAAGCAGACTTGCCGTAGGGATTGGGGGGGCGTGCGAAAGATAAACCACGTATGTAATTAATAGAGATATGGGTCACTGAACAACAAAGGCCAAGTCTGAAAAGTGATTAGCTTTTGTTGTTCCTCCTCTTTTCTGTTATTCAAGAAGGACAGAAGCCCGGAAGAGAGGTACCTCCTTGACCAAATACAGGACAGACTTCTTTCTTATTTTGGCTGGTTGTTTAACTATAAAGCAATACCCTGTGTGAATTAATCAACCACTAGCGTGGCATTTAGGGAGGAGCATCGCTAAAGACGGCTTTGATGTGAGCATATGTTCTCCCCTTCTGGAACTTTCCACGGGACAGGCAAAACACTAATGGCAAGTTATTTCAAATTATACAGTTACGTTGCACATCAAGTCCCTCTAAATTCCCAGATTTTTGAGAGAACGTTTTGCTATTGTAGGTTTAGTAAAATTCGTCCTCAGAAATGTCATTGTAAATTAACAACAAGACTGCGTGTTTAAATGTTACCATCAGAAGATTTGGCCAACCAGCATTTATACAGGTCTGTTCTTCTCTGACTGTATTTCACAGAGGAAAGTCATTGAATACAGCTGGATTGTTAAATGTCCTCATTCAGTTCTTTGTTTGGCTTGGATAAACATGGGACAAATGAGGAAACCTTGGGTAAAATAATTAATTGAAGATTATTTTTCAGGGCAATGCCTTCAGGTAATTGGCCACAATGTAAAGATCATAAAACAGAGCTGCAGACTTGTTATTCTCCTTTATGAGCTGAGTCAGGTAAGTCAGAGGGCTTTGTTCATTGTCCTGAGACCTCTGAGCTCTGAGGTTCTAACTGGAGTTGAATCTCACGGCTAGGGTGAGACAGAGAGTGTGTGTATGTGTGTGTGTGTGTGTTAAAGAGAGACAGAGAGGTACAGTGCGTCTAGGGTTTTTTTCTGCTGGGCTGAGGGCTATGGGCCACACAAGGCCTTCCCCTGGAACTAATGGAGCTTCCTCCGGCTCACTTTTCCCCTCACATGGGCACAGCTGGTGCAGATCCGCCACCCAGAGCTGTTGAGGTCCCACCTCCTCCTCTCTGGCTCCCAGTCCTCCTCCACACCAGAGGGACCAAGCTATGGGCTGGGCTGGCTCAGCCGTGTCAACCCCCCACCCTCCGACCTCCCTCACACACTCTTCTAACACCCCGGTCCAGGGGGAGAGGACTGCCCCCAGCTTACTACAGAAGAGAGTGGACCACCGCAGGGAGTATGGTTGGTTTCGTATCTGTCCCTCTTAAGACTTGAGAGGGTCAGGGGGGGTGTATGGAGAGTGCGGGGGTGGGCTTCTACTAGACTGTTTATGTAGAGCAGGTTCCCCATAGAGGCTGAGAGACAGGCAGGTCTACATAACTGGGCTGTCTAACGAGGGCCTATGAACCAGGGGCTGTGTTTGCTGGACCAGGGGGTGGTCGGCCCTTTGATATGTGGAACTGCAGCCCCTGTGGGCTCCAGCCAGCCGTCCACCGCCCTGACATTTTACATGGCCTGGGAGACAGGGCAGGGGGGAGAGACCTGCGTTGTGTCATAAAAACACCATAAAGGTGCTGTTAAAAAGGCACACAGGAGTGTTTGAAGTTAGCTCCCCACATTCTTCCAACAACCGAAAGAAGATGTTCTCTCCAGCCAGTGTCGGACAATACTGTACTCCGGTGTGTTTACTTGAATGTCTGAATATCTTATTCCTCTTTACCAGACCACACTTACTCACTGCAGTCAAACAAAGTCACTGGGGGAAATACAATACCGTGCCGAAATAATAAGGTCTTAGTCAAGATACCAATATTTTGTTTTTATACAGTGAGTGCATTAAAACACTATACCCTGGAAACTTGTTTTACACAAGTCTCTTTTCTCTAGCACCAATATAGAATTTCCAGAGCTTGTGCATTTTCCTCATCAGAAGCACTTTCACTAACAATTCCGTGCGGCGTTGGGGTGGAGGGGGGGTCCCTTTCCCGCCTGGGCAAGTGTGTGTGACGGATGGTGCGTGTGTGTGAGCAGGATATAAAAAAGTGTACTTCCACACTGTGGAACTTGTAAAACATAGCGAGGGCTACACCCTCTGCAGCCACACAGCAGGTTCCAATTAGGACTCTTATCTACTAATTATGTTCCCTACACATCTGCATTCCAGAATAAAAAAAATCGAGGCTGTCCTCTCCTCCTCCGTAACCAGCTCCTCGAATTAATGAGATTGCTCTGTAATTGAACCTCTTCATGGGTCCCTTGGCAGGGAAAATACGCTAAGCTAGATTTGTATTAACAGAGCATCAATCATAGCTGATCAAACGATAAACAGTGTCGGTGGCATCGGGGCCCAAGCGTTTGCACCTTTATGTAAATGTAATGTTCACCTCGGGATCTCTGGGCAGGCAGGCGCGCAACAGAAAGTGTAGTGCTGAGGTGGCCGAGTGGGGCATCTGGTTCCATACATGACCACTGTGGGGCGCTGTGCTCCAGATCACAGCCTGAAACAGTATCCCTGTACAGTGCATGTGTCTACTGCCACACGCACAGGCTCAACCACTGGCCTGCGTGTGATAACACATATACTTACACAGGAACAAGTATTCTCTTTCGCACAGACATTGATAAACATACATCTCAAGTATTACAGTAGAAAGTAGGCCTATTTGAGGGAGAAGAATAGGTGAACTGACCAAGCAGATCTTTACAGCCTGACAGAGTAACGCAATTGCATTGAAAGCTGTACAGGTAGAACCTGATTTTGACTGTTCCTAAATGAAATATCCAGAGCAACAAAGTTTAACACTAACCCTCTAACCTTATCCGACTAAGACCACTAACCAAATATAAATAATAATAATTAAATAAAAAACTCTAAGAGATACAATTATGAAATCATTTTACAAGATAGAACTGTTGAAAAAACAACAACATTATTCTGAATTCAGAAATTACCTAATTAATTAGCCAAATTGTAAAAAATTATTCACTTTTGTATTTCAGCTCACATAAAATAGGAGCTGATGATGTTTTATTTTAACATGCCTTTTCCATTTCCTCAGTGACATGAAGGCTATTTCCTAAAAGTCATGCACTAGTTTTGTAGTTGACAGCAAAGGAGAACAGGGGGGTAATCCAGAAAGCAGGTTATGCAGCATAACCGGGTAAATTAACCCACCAGCTGATTCACAATGTTGCAGCAACCTACTGGCAATGTTGCTATAATGCTGGGTGTCAGCTGGGGAGTTTACTTACCCGGGTATGTCACATAACTTGCTTTCTGGAATACCTCCCAGGTGCTTGAGCTTCAAGAGAAGGGGACATGCTTGAGCAGTAGGTTCAGTCATGTATAAGGGCACTCTGTCTTCACAATGACAAGGCAAAAGAAAATAATTATATTAAGTTAAAACTTGATAGAATTTAAAGATAAGATGAAGCTGTAGTTTTCATTAAGGGAATATTTTATATTTTCAGATCTGGCACTGTTGTCCATCAACATACTTTAGAAGAAAAACCTGCTCAATTTTTTTTTGTACCTCAGACAACATTCATTGAAACACAAATCCAGTCTCTACCCACATTAATGAGTAGTACTCTAAACCTGTGGAACAAGTGAATTTACATCTAGAGTAACACCCTCTGAGTATGCTAATTGCAGGTGTTTGCTGTGTTGAAAGGGCTTGGCAACAGTTAATAGGTATGATAATTGACCTGGGCTCAGCAGTAATGAGAGCTAGCCATTGCTTATATTTGAGAAAGTGGGCTACGGAGAAATCTAGAGGTGAATGCAAGGAGTAGAGGCATTCTTGTGAGTCTGATCTCACTTTATTAGCATTGATTCTCTTTTTATGTATTTTGTCACAGCTAAGCTAATGCTATCGATTTGAACTGCCGTATATCGTGGCCCCTTTAAAAGTTTAACGTATTATGTCTTTTTTTCTCAAGCACTTGTTTTATTTTCAAAAGTGTTTGATGCCTTGGCTTTTAAAAGCATCACTCACCCTTTAGAAAAAAGTAATTACACTGTTTTCAAATTCAGTTTATAAACGTTTGTGTCAATCTGGTTTCTCTGTTCTTAATGTTGAGTACAAGACATTGAGGTATTGTACAGTTAGGTGATTTATAACAAAAACTGTTGAAGTATCGCCATTCAAAGGCCTATTCAACATTAACAATGCCCTTGTGAGGTCAAACACAAAGCAGACAACACACAATGTTATTCTTACAACAACTCCATTCCTATTCTATTCCATAGCCGATAGATAGGGTCTGGCCAGGGGTCTGCCCTTATCACCAGCCCGCTCAGAGGAGGCCGAACACGCAAGCCAACAAACGGAGCAACAGAGATAATGAAGTGGGTCGGAGAGGCAGGTTTAAGGATTCCCAGCAGACGTCGGGCCCCCGTGTCAGTCTCCCCCCACCCCACGAGCGTCCCCGCACTGTGACAGGCCGGCCAGGAACAGCGTGTCTGCTCTGATAGGGATCGAGCGGAGCCCGCGTGTCCCCCTCCATCTCAAACAGCCTCCCCACAGAGCTGGAGCATACCAATTAGCATGCTAAAGGTAGCGCTAATGCGAGACCATCTTTGAAGCCACCCCCCCCCCCCCCCCCCTCCTTACCCCTTAGAACCGATCTGGCCATTACCGAGCCTTGCCTTTTGGGAGGAGAAGCCATGGGGAGATTAGAGACGGCATGTTTGCAGTGTCAACTGGGTTTGTAGGGTCAGTTAGAGGGAGAGAGAGGGAGAGAGACACAGACCGAGAGAGAGACTATTTCAGGGTCTGTTTTTTTCTGTTATGTTGGGAAAAACACAATAAAGAATGGCTGATGATTTAAGAAAGAAATGACGAGTCGTTGTACATGACAAGAAAAATGCCATGAAAGATGTCAACACAAATCAGCGTGCCTGTAGCTGAGGGTACTATATTTTTTTCTTCAACTTGCTGCACTATGAGCTCCTCACCCCGCTCAGCCTATCAGATCAACTCAGCACGAGAGTACCGAGACGAGCCGTGATGTCCCTTATTCTCATATGGTAATGCTGTGAACAGTGTGTCTGCTGCCATACAGGGTGCAGCTGACAGTCTGTGACAAGGCCCGCCCGTCACCTGACACCTGCCAATAGCCGGAGGAGGGGCGGGGTGGAGGGACACACGCACACACATATATATATACGCACACAAACACACACACCTGATAATCATCGAATTATACACAGAGTGCCTCTTTCAGTAACCTCTCCTCATCTCTCGGGACCCAGCTGTTCATGAAACACCTCCCAGTAAGAAAGAGAGGGGGATGAAGGGATGGAGAGGACGCGAGGAGGGGTAGAGGAGGTGGAGAATTGGAGGGGGTGTGGGGTGTGGAGGGGGGCGGGGGGCAGAGAAGAAGAAAAGTCACGCCTCACCGACTCCCAATACGACACACATTTTTTAAAGAGCCAAAGTGAAAAGATACAATTTCACCCAATGAGGCTGGATGCACAGCCGGGGACAAAAGAGACAGCACGGTGCAATCTAGAGGTCAGTGACACTGTCTGTGCTTTAATTACTACACTTCCTATCATACTCCTCCAAGGGAGCTACATTCCCTCCCCCTTCTCTCAACTTACATCTATGTATTAGTAGGAACAAGTGCTCCTTGCCATGGCTGTATTGTAAGAGTCGGAGCCTGAGCTCAATCTGGGAGAGATCAGGGTTTTAATGTGGCTTTGCGGTGACTGGGTGACACTGGATAGATTGGTGACCTTCAGTCCTTTACCGAATCCTGTTGAGAACTTATTCCATCTGTGTCTCTTCCCACAACAGTGATTGTTGTTGAGAGAAGGTGGATGCAAGTCTCTCCACTGCACTGGTAGAACCTTAGGGCAGATGATGTGAAGTTGCCTTGAGGTGTAGGCTGCAACACAGCTGACCGAGGCCATGGGGTGCGAACCGTGGGGTTGTCAGTGAAGATGAGAATAAGAATTGTATCTCATATAACATATAAGAAGAATGTTTTCAGGAGCAAAAAGTGGAACAAGATTAAGGTGCAATTTACAAAGAGTGAAATGTTCCAAAGAGATCTTAAAAGTATGCCTCCCTCTTTGTACTTGGCTGTCTATATCACCATTTTTCAAATCAAAGCTCAGAGCTTCAGAGAGACGTGGAGGTCAGAAGCTCTCAGTATTCGTCTTGGGGGGAAAGTTTTGATGTGTTGTTTTGTGTTGTTTTAAAGGATTGCTCTTTGGGTACGAAAAAGGGCTGCAGTCAACAACAAAAAAAGGCATTATATACTACACCCGGCCAACCACTTAAGATATCTTTGAAGATGAATCAATCACTATATTATAGAGAGAGAAAGAGAGAGGAGGGGGGAGGGAGAGATAGAGTGAGAGATAGAGAGAAAGGGCCCACAAGGTGCCTGTCTCATGATCGAACACTGTGCCTGCACTTCATAGCGGTCTGCACGGCATTGATGCTCTGATTGATCGCTGAATGGAAGTGACTGGAAAGAAGAAAAGGATTACGCTTGTCAAACGCAGTCAATAGAGTGGGCTGGTTGGTCAAATGTTTGCAGTAAATCTCGAATAATGTCTGCAAAGCTAAAAAGGCAAACAGGCCACAAAAACCTCCAGTGTTTGGCAGCATAGAAGGCCCATTTTGTGGTATTTCAATGCCTAAACAGATCTCAAAATACTGTGGGCGACCTGCTATCTAAACAGATATAATAGCAGGAAAGATTACGATATTACATCACATACAGTATATTTTCTCAGGAAATGTGCAAAGTTCATTTGCACTATGTTCTCAAGCACAGTCTATGACCGTCAGTTCAGTGTAAGTCTCCAGATAGAGACAGTTTTCAAATCCGCTTAAGAAGGACTAACAATAATCACAGAGTCAGGACTTCAGATCATGCCTGTAGCACTGTGCTGGTCCGGGACTATTGGAAAACAGGCAACAGTAATATCATCAGATCATCCCTAGCTCAGCACAGACTTCGGCAGGGCTTTGTGCGTGCAGAGCAGCCAGCCAATATCCCAACGTTATTTACAGCAGGCTTTTCTTTTATGGAAAAATCAAGAGGTGATTGATTCAGGTTAATGTGACGGTGAGGTTCCACCAAGCTGCATTTGAGTGCTCAGGTTAACAGAAAACACTAACTTCCATAAAGCTGCTATGGAGATAAATCACTGTTATTCTGGCGGCTCTGACAGCGGTTTAAGCAGCAGCAATCATGGAAAGCACCCTGGGAGCCCCTACGCTGCGCTTTGCAAAATGTCAAGGGGGGAGCTGGGGTGGGGAGGGGGTTGGGAGTGGGTGTTGATGAGAGGGAGGGGTGGGGAGAGACAGAGGGGTGTAAGGGGACACTGGAGGGAGATGGTCATATCAACGAGCCATCAGTGGGCAGGTGTTTTACATAAAGATCCCAGAGCAGTAAGCAAATTCTGTTGACGAAAAAACGCAATAAAACAAAAGAGAGAGGGTTGGAGGAGCGACTGGTCCCTGGTGCACCCCTCGTCCCCTCACCCCCCTTCCCCTCACCCCCCTCTAACACTGCGAGCTCACTCACTCACTCCGGGACATGGCGGCGTGAGATTATGGTGTTTGCTTTTATCTGTCTGGGATCAATATTTCAAACGTCCGATAAAAGAGGAAATTGAACTGGGAATAGACTGGAGTGCCGTAAAAAAGTACAAAGCACAATTATCAAAAAGCACTTAAAGCGCTTAATAGGATACACATATTAAAAATGCCCAAATGGAGGTATTGGGCCTGTAATGAGAGCTGCTCCTCCTCTCCTCGCCTAGACCCACGCCACTTTTACCTTTTGATCACAGCGACGTACTCCTGCTGCTGGAGTGCATTCTGGGTAGTATATGAACCCCAGGAGGCAGCACTCTGTGTTTTAACACAACACCATTAGGTGTGATTGGGCACTTTCTGTGTTTATGGGAAATGCATTATTTGTGTAAACTTTGCGTCCAAACCTAAACCGATGTCGGCGTGCAAGGACGTCCGAGCGGGACTGTGAAAATGGAGGGAGAAAGAGGAGAAGTCCATAACCTTATTTTGTTAGAGGAGCTTTAGCCAGTTTACTTCCTGTAATGGCCTCTCAAGAAGGCCTTTCTTTCAGCCAAGAAGTACACTTTGCCCAAGCTCTCTCCCTCCACACAGCAAGAAGCAGGAAGGAATCCACTGGGAACCCTACTTGGATGACTGTCAAATCACAACATTGTTACAACAACGTTAGTGGATCCTGGTATGTCCAGTGGAACTGTTATCATCCAGAAGTTAGTCATGCTGTTAGTTAGTGAGAGCCCTGTGAACACACTTACACTATGTCCATCTTTCTGTCTCACATGCATACACACAGTCACTCGCTACTGTATTGCAGTAGAGCTGCCCATCCACTCGGGGTTCAGTCAGAATGTTCAAACCACAATGGATCTTTTCACCTCCATCACTCTCACAATCCAATTTGTACATTTGGCTACAAGTAAGATATGACCCACAACCTACTAATGTTGAATTAGCAAAGAAAAGTTTAAAAAGTAATTTTAAGAATAATGAGTTCCAACAAAGAAAGATTATCTATGAATTACTGGAATTACTATACCATCTTTATTAACCTTCTTTATATTTTGCAAGGTGAATGTAAACAGAACTGTGGCAGATGATAATGAAGCTGAGAAGCTACTCCTCGTCCTGAGGACACAGCAGGCTACCTTTTACTGGTATCCAGGAATCTGCAGATAAAGACATCCTATTACTCAACATCATATGCTGGGCCTGTCCATTCTTCTCAGCCGTATCTAAATGATCCTTCATTAGGAGGCTGATCAATACGCTTTCTTGATTAAGTGGGATGAGGGACACTCATTTCATTTTCAAGCATTTTTACAAATCGATGACGAGATTATCTTGCAAATGACAAGGATGCAAGCGAGGGTTTCTGAACTGGGCCCCATCATCTCTTTTTTTTGCCTATCTATTCCTGTCTCCTGCTGAAACACGCAAGCACAGACATCCACACACACATCCCCACACACACACATCCACACACACATCCCCGCACACACACACACTGCAAAGTAAATCATGGAACTCCGTAATCACTGGCCCCAATATAATTGCAGACAGGGCTTTTAATCGGCAACGGTAAAACATTAACTAAATTAGTTTTTAAAGATTTAAGATGCTTAAAGATTTCATTTGCAGATACCTCTGATTCTGATGTGGTTGGGGAATCACAGCTGATTGAACCTGATGGATGTAACTGTGTAAATGCATCTTTAAAGCACTAAGTCCATTTCTACATTGCAAAATCAGGCTTTCTCATGGAAGAAAGCTGCTTGGATTTTCCACAGGCTAGCACGCCAGCAGGCTGATTGAGGCACGTGTCGCACTTTTGTGTCATCCACAACTTCCCCTCCAGAACATTTTCCGGAAGTTTCCTCTAACTCTAAAGACACAACCGAATGTCACTCAAGGACATGAGTCACACACACTTACTTTTTCATGTCACCGTTCAGAAATCCAACATTTATGGGTCACCCTGTTAAAGAGGGGCCGCTAGACACACTCGTGGGACTTCAATTAACCTTGGGGGCAGTTGGTCTGCAGTTTCTGGACTCTGGATACACTCTCCAAGGGGCCCTGCACCACTGTGCGGCAGGTCGAGAGTGAGCTAAAGAGACTTAATCGATGCCTGTAAAAGAAGCAAGCGGGCGGCGATGAGCCACACATTACTCCTCCTTGTAATGTCCTTCAGGGATCATTTTTAGAGAGATTCAAATCACATTTTTGATATTTGCTTTATATGATAGAAAATGGAAGCGGGAAGAGGGAAGCGTCCGGTGCTTGGCTCTCCCCTGGAGGGCGTTCTTCAGAAGTTCAGCCTCATTTGGAAAAACGGGAAAGGTCTTGCTGTGTTACCGTCGTTTTGTGCTGGTGCATTTTACACAGGCTGGCCTCGGGAGTTTGAGTGAAATGACGCCAGTGATGGGCAGGGGCCTCCTCTCTCAGTCAGGTCGAGGATTGTAGTGAAACCTTGGGTCCAAATGCAGCTACTGAGCCTAAAGCAACTCAAGTGCCACACCTGAATTGACCAAATGTATTGTTACCTATTTCTTGTAGTGTTAAGAGTCACATATTCTATATTTAATAGAAGAAGAAAAAAACTGATGATGGTCATAAATTGGGTCAAACCAAGGGTGAGAAAACGCTCTCTCCAGTTCAATAAATTGAACTCATGTTATGAGTCGTGGGATAGTGCTGCCTGCACACATTCAGGCCCCTGTGAAGATAATTCATTAACTTCTCTAATCCTCTCATGTTGAGCTGCTGCAGAGAAAGATGAAAAGCACTCATTCTGAATATCAAAAACACCACTCCTGAGCTTATAGGTGTTGCCGAGCCAGGCTCTCTCTCAAAGTGTCTCCGAAAAGGACATTGTATGTTCCAGGCGTGCCCATCTCCTGTTAATGAGCTCCAAAATACATTTTGAACGCAGCTTATGGCTGCCTCGCTCTGCAGTGGGATGAGAACAGCTCAATAAAATATACACAGGAGGTCGAAACAGGAGGGAAATAAAAAACCTTTTTGACAATGTTAAGCCTTGCAGCTGCTTTGAGGCAACTGAAGGGTTTTTATCAGCTCTTCAGATGTTGGATCACGGGGTGCAGAAAGCTTTCCAAGGGTAAGCAAAGTCAGCGAAGCCTGTACTGTACCAGAGACGCCTATTCCGCCCACGTTATAATCAAACATGCTAGTGAGGCATCTTCTCAACTGACTACTGTTGTCTGGTAGTGGGCTGGACAGGAAAGTATCATATATTCTGTCTGCCCTGTAGCTACCATCAAAGACTGATCACCTCAACGGTACAGAACAGCATGTGTGGCCTTGGGTTAAGAAATTGTATCGTACAGATTTTCTATCTAAGATGTGAACATTTTGGGGAAAAACTCATCCGTCTCAAACTTTCAGACCATCTTCATATGAGGGACCGGCCACACGTCAAGAGGGATGGAACTCAAGAGAAGGGTTACAGTTGAAACTACATTCCTTGACCCATGCGGCAGGCGCCCAGGGCTGGAGGAAATGAGATTATTGATGCGTGCCTGTGTCTGTGTAGATAGTGTAATAAAGGAGAGGTCAAGTAACAAAAGCTGCTCTCACTCAATGTGGACGCTCCTGCACGCTGTAATGACCCTGCTCCCACACCCCATGAGGTTAATGATTCTACACCTGGCCTCGGCTCCCACCAATGATTTTTCAGAGGAGGGCGTGTGATGTATGAAGCGGTGCTTGTTTTGGGGGGTGTATAAATTAAAAGAACGGCCTGCCACGACACCTCAGATGATGAAATAAGAGGCACTTTAGGTAATTCCTCCGATAGAGCAGGCCCGGCCCTACGACAGAGAGCGAATGATAGAATCCAAAGCACTTGTGCGGGTCGCTGTCAGGATCATCTGTCTAGCCAGTCCATTAGGAGGCAGAAGACCCCTGCTAAGACCCAATGCAGGAGAGACCCAGAGAGACCTGTAGAGAGAGAGAGAGAGAGACTGTAGCTCAGGTCTAGTTGGAAAAGTCTCCCTAAGCCGGACTGGACCTGGAGGTATAGGATGGCAGAGGCACAAGACAGGCCTCATTTCACCTGTGTAACTCAGAAAAGGCCCGAGGCTGTTCAAGGATGCACAAAACAGAACGAGAAAATCAAGTCAAGCGAATGACAGTGTCTTCACCGTTCTTTCTCTCCGCTTTGCAGCAACATTACTTTTTCCGCCCATCACTACGATAGACTCACGGCCTTATAGATATTCCAACATTCTAGTTAGAAGGAGACCGGGGCTACTGCAGAGTCAAGGTCTGGCTACATCTCCACTTTCCTTCCTCCATGCTCCCTTGTTACCCAATAAGATTTACTCCCCATTTGGCAGCTGTGTTTCATTTTTTACCGCCCTAAGGCCCACTTCCTGTACTGCAGATGAGCAGCACGAGTCAATGTGTATATCCGGCGAGGTGGGGGGTATTTAACATTAAAATGATGATATTGCATTGGGGTGATAAATAAAGGAGTAAATATGTGTACGGAAACAGGATGACAAATGCAGGCACTTGGAGCCAGACCATTAGTTGTTGACAGCTTCTGCAAGGGAAGCATGGCCGGATTCTGGGGCCTGTAATTCTGTCTCATTACCGCACCAGTCCGCACTTCCTCCCCCGGCTCCTTAATTCATCTCTTATAGTTTGCCCTGTCGCCGGCCCTTGTTTTATTGCTAACGAACTTGCACGTTATGCTCTTGATTTATGGCGGGAATTGAGCACACTGCAAATCATGGAATATTTTCATTGATTACTACAAATTGTCTAATCTGCTGTATGTTCTTACGTCTTGATTGGGCAGTACTTACCCACCCCTCACCCCCCACCCCCCACCCCATTCCCCCACTCCTCCACTCTCCCCCTCCTCCATAACTTAAAAATCAATCTGGAGACACAGGCAGAGTGGGTGGATGAATCCGGTCCAAGACTTCTACTCAATCAAATTTGTGGCATTTTTAAATCTCGGAGCCTTCAAATGAATGCTAATTTTTGACCCCAACTAGGCTACCCCCCATTATCACTGAGTACAGATTTACTGCTGGTGTATTATGTCTTTATTTTGAACTTAATTTGCACTGAGTGTAAATATCCTCATGGTCTAGGTTTTTTGAGCTGTGAATCAATTGTTTGCTTATTGCATGCCGTTTTAACACACAACATAATAATCGGGTGTAGCTGTCCTGAATGTTTAGTGCTTTAGTGATTGCTGACTGTACATGTTCTCAGCACAGAAAGCCAGAGATTTGCCTGTCATGCAAGGGCTACTGTAAATGTTCTGTCAAAAGTCTCACTTCACTTAGTAGTTGTCAAACCAGAGCTACCAAGACGTGAATCTCTACTACACCTCTATGGGTGCTTGGTTCTCTGACATCTTCCATTCATTTTTCTGACAGTGACCCTGGTGTCACCTGCACTTTTGACACATCCTGACTCGGTGACACGAGGTGGCGGGGATAATTATAGCGCGCGTCTGTGATGCCAGAGGTGAGCTGTGGCTCAGGCTAAATGAAATGCAGTCACATCTGTTTAACCTCAGTAGACAGGGCAAAAAAAGGAAAGGTCTACTGGGGACAAACAAACCGGACAGGGGGAGAGAGAGAGGAGAGAGGAACGGCGGAGGGCTGGACAGGTTCTGGAAGCATTCTGGCCTGTGGCATCTCAGATGGTACACAACAAACAAACAGAAAAAACCTGGACGCCTGTTTGTTTGTGTGTGCGTGTGTAGTGGTGGGGGAGAAGGAGGAGGGGGGGGGGGGGGTAAGTGTGTGTGATATGAGGCTATGATGACAAGTGCTGACTTTTATTAAGGTGGACATGGACACCAGGCCCCCTCAGGCGAGCGCACCTATTCACACATTATCATCACTGTCAGATGACGAGAGAGAGAAGAGAGGGATGTGGGGATAGAGAAGGAGGAAGAGAGGCAAAAGGCCTAGAGAGAGAGAGAGCAAGAGATGGATCTATCTTTTTTCAGATCCAGGTGTCAGACCTCGTCAGCACCTGGAGACTCGATTTGTTTTTTGAAATGTAAGCAGGATGTTTCTCAGGTTTTTTGGTTGAGAACATGTATTTTCTTTTTTCCAAAGAATGAGGGAGAGAGAGATTAAAACAGAGAGAGAAAGGGAAAGAGAGAGAGAAGGATAGAGAGCAAGAGACAAAGACAGACAAAAGGGAATGAAAGGTTGAATGGGTGAGCCTAATTACCATTCAGCAATTTCATCCGCTGACATACAGATTGTGGGATCATTTTAAACTCCAAGTCTGAGATGGAATTTTTTTTACTTCGCCATTAAAAAGTAAGAATTCGTATAACTTTCTCCATTGAGTTTTTTTATAGATTCCACGTTACAAATGACCTTGAAAAGGCGGAAAACCTAGACAAAGAGCCTAATGAAACAGTGCTTGACAGGGATATAGAATTACAGAGGAGGTTAAAATGGTTTAAAATGACTGATATGAAGAAGAAGTGGAGAGCTGGTCTCACTACATCAGCGGCTTCAATGTAGCCGCAATCTACAGTTTCTCTTGGACACACAAATTGGAGGCGATAAAAAAAACTAAACAATCAAGAGAACCAACAAAGAAAAGATTTGAACACTGCAGATCTACTTTTGTCGATTCTCTTTCACTCGTGCTCGGTGTGTTAAACCTAGGATCTGAGGAATCTCAAATCTAGTTTAAATTTGTTCAACAGATAAACTGATAACGGTAGAGTCTTTGATGTACAATACACATGTTGCATGGAGCCGCCTTTGAGAATAACAGCTGGTGTAGCTTCCCACAAGCACAAAGATGTTATGAACAAAAACACCTCTGTTCCAATCAGTCCCTGACGAACCCACCATCTTTCACTGATTAAAAACTACTGCAGCATATATTTATGATGGACTTCCTGTTTTGTCTGTCTCACATCCTTTCTCGGTTATACGGCCCTGCATACAGAGTGTTTTGGAGTTCGCTACGTTAAAGCATGCACAAATATTTACCAAGCTCCTTTAATAACTGCATTTCCGTCGCCCAAGTTTTCTTGTTGTCTTTTTTTATTCATAACCAACTCTGCAAAAACAGCAGCTTGATTTTGTTAGATGACAGATTGTGCTGATTGGGATATGTAAACATCCGGCAGGTTCATCCTAAGCCTACGTATGAAATGTGTTTTGAATGTTTCACATTCTTTTTGATAATTAGGCCGGAGAAGTGGAGTCTCATGACTTGGGCCTGACCGTGTGCACTGTGCTGTGTGTAGGCAGAGAGCAGTGTCTGGAGTTACTGCACGAAGGCATCTCAAAGTGGTCGGATGGCACACAGCAGGGACACGAGAACACCAAACTACAGAGATAAGCACTCCTTTCCCAAGGAGTGCTGTGCTCCAGCAAGTTAAGTGAGGCGAGAACAGACTCATGGACCGCCACAGTCCTGGATGAGTGGGTCTTGTTCATCTCTCCCTCCCTCCCTCCCTCCCCATCCCTCTCTTCTCTTCTCCACCCTTGCTCTCCCACTGCGTCCCCCCCTCCCCCCCAAGCCTCAGCCGTCCAAACCGTCAATAAATCCATCCAGGGGGGATCGATGCCCCAGCGAATCACTAAATGTTATCAGCTGAAGCCCCTCTGCCGAATCTGCAAACACAATCACTATGTAAATCCATCTTCAGTTCTCCTACCACAAAGACAGCTTCTGCTGTAAGGGAGCAGAGAGGAGGAGTTAGCGGGGATGGAGCAAGGAGCAGGCAGTGCTCTTTCTGCAGAAGGAGCCCTACACAGAAATGTACTATATTATCAACCCAGGCTGGATCTTGGACCACAACATCAAAGTAAATGGAACAGAAGCTAGTTCTCTACTGCAGTGCTAATTTTATGGGCAACCATATCTTCTCACATTATAAATATGTTGCCAGCAGAATGACAAACCTATTCCAACTCCAACACTACAAATAATTGTACCTGTCTATAAGTAGTGTGGGTATAGACCACCTCTCCTTTTAACAGCTTATTCACAGTTTATTATTGCCTGTCAACAGATTGTTTGGTTGTTGTTGTTATGTCTCAGTATTATTTTCTATTTACCCAGTAGACAGTTGGCTGGTCATTTCTATGCCAAGATTGAGCTCTCACGGTGACATCTGTGCTTCTGTCACTCACAGCGTCTCTCCTGTCCCCCCTGCCCTCCCTCCAGTTCGCCCTGGGCAACACCCCCAAACCATTAGTCTCCAACAGTATCGTCATCAAGCCTGCATGGTCAATGAAAGCGAGAGAGAGAGAGACAGAGAGAAAGAAGGAAATAAAAGGACTGAGAGACAGACAGAAAGAGACAGAGACAGGGAGAGAAAGAGAGAGAGGGAGAGGAGACAGACAGAAAGAGAGAGAGAGAGAGAGAGAGACAGAGAGAGAGGAGGGGGGGCTTCAGTGTGATGAAATAGAGGCCGGCAGTTGTTCCTCCGGCCCCTGGCTCATTATTTAAAAAGTGACAGGGACTCCAGTGAGTGAACGTGAGAGAGGTGAAGAGGGAGAGAGAGGAGGACGTGGAGGAGGAGGAGGGGGGGGCTAGATAGAGAGGGAGTAAGAGAGAGTGGAGGGGGCTCTTTTGCGCAGGTGCATTGTCCAGTGGAGGGAGAGGGTGCTGGGAGACAAATGAATCCAGCAGGCATTTGGTACACACCGGAGATTGCTTATCGATCCAGATTGCAGTATTCAGGCTGGCCCAGGAGAGGCCTGAGAATTTTCTGAGGGAGTTAATAACTTGGCAGCTCAGTTGTCTTGTCCAATTCACCAAAGGCAGAGGCCTAATCAGGACTGGATTCCTTTTTCCTGTCTGAGGAGGGGTCTCTCTCTCCTTCTCTCTTTTTCTCTCTCTTTCTCTTTCGCTCTCTCCCTCTCGCATTCTCTTACTCTCGCCCTCCTCCACCTCCCCTTCCAGTCTTTCTTCTCTCTGTCTCCATCTCTCTCTCCATCTCTCTCTCGTCCCTTCATCCCTCCCCCGGCTGCCCCTCACTTCCACTCCGTCAGAGCTCTGAGAGTGATTGAAATGACAGCCTATAGAAAGAGGCTAATCAAATTGTTTATTATCAGTCTCAATCAATATGTATGGATTGTTAAAACATCAAAGTCAGCCCCTGAAATAAGTAATAGTTGCAGGCTTTCTGCAGCTGGTCTGCCCATGGCCCGGCCCCACCAAGCTTCTCTCCATTTAAAGTGACTTTCACTCTTACTTAAGTCCTGCTGACCCGTTAGGGTCATGCGGGCTGTAGCAGGGGAAAAAGGGGGGATGACTCGGGGGGGGGGGGGGGGGGGGGACTGGACAAGACCCTCTAACTCCTAACTCCTGCCCTCCAGCCACTTGAACACAGACGCATGATAAACAACCTATCAAGTGAATACATGAGTCACTATGGTATTGCCATAAAGCCTATCTCTCGCCCCACTCAGCTCTCAGCCATGCTGGTTAGAGGTACATTCTATTTGAGTACATCATCACTTCTCGGCTCCAATTCAATATTTTGCATGCATAAACTGAGTTCCCCAACCGTTCTCCTGTTCAGGGATGAGGCCATGCTGAAAACAAGGTTAGAACTGATGAATGAGACGACCGAGGGGGATCAAATTGCTTGGAGATGGACATTGTAGTTGGTGTTTCGGCTCTGAGACAAGCTGGCACGGAAGATTGATGGATGGCCATTGTCCATTCATTGGCGCGGCCAGTGTGACACCTGATGTAGGGTCCGGGGGAAAGTGCGTGTGGGACACCCCGTGAATACAGGCCCGGGGTGTCAGGGTCTGATAAAGCAATAGGACCCTAAAGGATATAATCTACTCTGACCCTCCATCTTGGCCAATTTTGTTGTCAGACAACACTGAGACAGATCTCCCCCATCTCTTAAGCCATTGCATCAAACTGACCACACATTTGATGGCTAATACTGCAAAAAAAAAAGGGTTTCAAATCCCCATCAGGATTTTCTGTCAATCATTTCAGTGGAGCTAGATTAAGAGTTGAAACCTGCTGGGTCTTCACTTCAAAACAGTCAGTAATCCATATCCTAATTGGAAGTCCACTCAACTCCTTATCATAAACCCAATACATAAGCAACATAAAAGCAACCATCATTCATCATCCTGCAAATTTGCTCTGTCATTTCTCTTTAGGAAGGAAAATAAAGGCCTGAGGTGCCGTATTGATTTTATAAAAAACACGAAGCTCAAACTCCAGAAGTGGAATGTTCGTCTGTTATCAATAATTGGTGTAATAACCATGACAAGAGGCAGGGCATTTTTTTTTTCTTCACCTGAAATAATAGGCCCAGTGTCAAATGCATGTCACGTGCTGCTAAGGCTTGTACCATCCTAGCCACTGATATACCACAGAGAAAATGGTAAAATGTCCAAGTAACTGAAGGGTCACAAACATGTCACATTAACACAGGAAAAGTTCCAAGCGGTATATCACTGTGACTTTGAATCCCTTCAAAATCAATCATAAATGTTACTAACATAAGACGAGCCTGTCTGTCCGTCTCTGGATCTCTCCGGAACAGCCGATTGGACGTGGCTGCCAGGGCTTCAGTGGGGCTCTCGCCAGCAGTGGGCAGATCACTGAGCTCTGAACACCCTGGCTCCTCCTCTTGACATGCAAGGGGTCTCTAATTAAACGCTGCAATGAGACACCCCCGGCCACGGGCCTCCGTATCAGCCCTACACCCACAATTACGGGCTCGGAGGGAGCCAAGGCGCTGCATTATTGATGGAGCAGAACGCTTGATTAGAACTCTCTACACAGCTCCGGAACAGAACAGCCAGTCCATTGTCATTAAACACCACTTAAACCAAGTCAAAACATACCAGCTGGACACACTTCCTAAACATCCGGGTTATGACGAGAGAAAGGGGCGGGGGTGAGGGGGGGGATTGAATTTTGATGCCGTGTGCAGTAGCTCCTGCTAACATGTGCCGTTTGTGGGGTGGGATGCACTGAACGGACCTGGAAACAGGTAAGATAGGTACAAGCTAGGACAGCGAGATGACAAAAGAGACTGAGTGAGAGAAGAAGAAAGCGAGAGAGGAGAATGGACAGAGAGGAAGAGAACGAAAGAGACGGCTGGTAAGAAAAGGAAAAACAGAGATGCATTTTGATCTTCCAGCCACACATGGTAGAAATGCAAACAGCAGTGAACCACAGCTATGACAAAGCTCCTTATGATAAGTTCATGAATGGTTGGAATTATATCAGCCCCTAACCAGGAAATATGTCCTTACATCAAAGCCAAACTTCCAGTTGAGGGGCTAAAGTGTATTACCGGCCCCGAGTCAATCAACCGTCATCTCCGGTAGCAGATAATGCATTAGTTCATATCACAGGCCCCTAATGGAAACAGGCTGACGTGTGGACAGGGCCGGACTGGCCATCGGGGATACCGGGAGAATCCCTGGTGGGCCGACGGGATTGGGATGGTCCAAAACACCGGCCCACTTCCATTACCAACCGGCCCTCTGACATCGCCAGCATCTCATATTTTTTCACGTCACAGCTTGAATACGTAAAAATAGTTATTTGACCTTTTGTAATCTAGATTCACTGACTGATATTTATACTGCTCCTTGCAATCTGTATTTACACTCATGGTGTGGATTTTTCAAAAAAATTCTGCCCTGTCTTCTGAAATGTGTTCTTACGGACTTTATGTTAAACGGAAGTTTAACGTAAGAAATTCAACATATATGATGTAGGCTAATTTTTTTGTAATCATCCAAAATAATGCTAAGTGTATATGGGTATTTTTCCAAGTAGCCAATGACTGGTCGATACGTGCGATTGATGCATTGAGTGGACAATGTGTTTTGAGTGGGCCGGTCTGACAGTAGAACTCCCGGGCCGCTTTTTCCCCCCAGTCCGTCCCTGCGTGTGGAACACCCATGTTTATAGTATAAAGACCCATGCAAGCATTGAGCGGCAAATGTGTGTCTGTGTGCACATGTATCTGTTTTTCTGAGCAAATATATTGGAGAATTCTTGCCTATGTCTGCATGTGTGTGTCTGCGTTTGTGAGAGGGTGTTTACAATCAAGAAGAAGGAATACGCTGCAAATTACACCCGCCGCCTCGGCAATAGCCTTAATTAATACATACTCAACGGTTGATAACATTGTGGCTGGGAGTGGATCTCCTTAAGAGATAGTTAATCCAGCTAAAGATCTCCTGGCTCTCCCTCTTCCCGGGCATCACAATCAAAGGTATTGGCCTGGTCTCTTGTGGACTCATTAGTGCACAGAGGGTCTCTGTGCGGGCCGACCCCTCCTCCTCTCATCGCCCTGTCCACCCCCTCACCGCAGCCCACCCCTCCTCCCCTTCCCCCCAGATGACCTCAGTGGTCGAGGGAAGATCCTATTATTATGATGTTCATTAGGCTCCCTCTGATGGACACCTAGCTACCAGACTCTCATCTACTGTGCGATAAATCACAGGCCAGTTATCAGAACGCCTGCTAACCTCCCGCTATCTAGCGCTCAGTGTGAGTCTCAATGCCTGTGCGTGTGTGCAAGAGTGGTTGAGGTATCCTGTTTAGCCTCAAGGGTCGTAAATGAGGTTGAGAGGTGGTACTCGCTCCTTATCTCAACGCCACTGTTGTGGTAATAGGTTTGCTTGTGTATGGTGCAGCGTTTTAAACCATTGAACGGACTCCTTCAGAAAATTCAAAGAAACGTAAAATATTGCTGGCAATAGGTAATCAAAGGAAATTAAACACAGTTATGCCAAAATAATCTTTCTTATTTTTGATATACAGATAGCAACGTCCACTAACTAACTAAAAATGTGATTAGTTGATGAATACCGTTTTTCTACATTTCGGGCTGTAAAATGAGGATCAACCTGGCACTTTAATAACCAAAGCTTAGAAGGCATCATATTGCAAAGTGGTCAGGCTAGCCCAACTGGGATTGGAGGTTCAGAGCGCTGAACCGTGTTCAAACCACAGAGGAAACCACATCATGTCTGTGCATTAATACAGGGCCGCCATGTTACCATTACGAGCACCTTCCGTGCCTGGTCTCGGTTTGGCGGGCCGCTCTAATGGCTAACTGGTCAAGGGTGATTTATCTGAACCCTGGCTTAGCGTTCTGCAGGCCGTGAGAGATGGTGTGGGTTTAGCCTGCTCTTCTGTAATGCACTTTATAAATACAAAAACAAATGGCTGCCTGGGGATGGGAGAAGGAGGGAGGGTAGCGTGTTTATGTGTGTGTATGCGTCCATGAAGGGGGGAAGGGGGGAGGGGGGCTTGTTTCCTTTTACGCCTGTGGGAAAGGGGGGGGGGGGGGGGCTGGGGGGGGGCTGGGGCTTTAGTTATAACTCTTCCATCACCTGCCTCCCATGCATTACCGGGGATGTACAGCAAATTACACCCTGGCTCCATTAGTTCTTTTCAGGGTTAATATTGATGCAGATATCATTTCTATCCGCCGTGTCATTTATTTGAAATACTATGTGTGGGGAGTAGCTGCAGCAGTGAATCAAATCAATTGATAGAGCAGTTAGCCTCTCCACCCGGCCCTGCCCAGAGAGCCGCTGAGCGAGCATGAAATATTATGGAGATTGTTCTTTAAAGTGATCTCTTTATCATCATTTGTCTGCGGCGCCGGCGATCCTATCCTGCCCGCTGCGTTCCTCTTGGGCACCAGCTGTCATAACTCAATCAGCCGGATAATACGGACGCGTGCTGCACTGCCACTGAGAACCCCCCCCCCCCTACCCTGACCCCCCCCCCCCCCCCCCCCCCGTGCTTGCTGTTGCTGGCACCCCGTGTCAAGGAGCATCCGGAAAACAGCTCATTATAGGAGCTGAAGGCCCTTCCTCTCTGGGGCCTGCTTATTGGTGTCACTTCCTATGTGCTGGCCCCGCTAGTTCTTGTCATCCTCTACAGTAGGAGAGGGGAGGCTGGGGCGTGGATTCTTGTACGGCTGCCAGTGAGGAGAGGCGTGAAGAGGAGAGGTAGGGAAGGAGACAGAGAGAGAGAGAGAGAGAGAGAGAGAGAGAGACCCCCACCCCAAGCGCCCTCCTCCATCCTTCAAGTGTATGACAGCTACTTTGCCCCGCTCAGCTGTGCTGCGCTGTGCCCGAACATGACGGGCCCTTTTTTTTATGGCGCTCTCCACAGTCTGTTAGTGTGTCGCTGGATGACTGTTTTTACTGCCCATAAATGGATCCGTGTGCATATTTTCTGTGTCATTAGGAAGATTGTTAGGAGACACACTCGGAGGGAGTCACGCACTACTTAGACTCAACCGCTGGCTGTCATA
Source organism: Hypomesus transpacificus (assembly GCF_021917145.1). Lineage (NCBI taxonomy): Eukaryota > Metazoa > Chordata > Actinopteri > Osmeriformes > Osmeridae > Hypomesus > Hypomesus transpacificus. The sequence goes on along the minus strand of NC_061078.1, from coordinate 4,386,177 downwards.
AAAAGGCCCCAGCCTCATTGTCTGGAGGTCTCAAAACAGGCCGTATAATATAGACAGTCACAGTGCTGTCTTAGTATATACAGTGCTGCCTCCAGTCCTGGTGGCCCTGTTAGTCAACGAGTTGAGAGGGCATCTTCAGTGACAGGGCACGCAAAGTACAGACCTCTCAGCCAATCAGCTGCATTATTCAGAAGTAGGACACTAGAATCGGCCAATGCGGTACCATGCAGATGTGGCTCTCATACTTACTGGCATTACATCACTCAGTGTGTCTTGTGGAAACAATGGTAGAAAAACATGCTCTGATACTCCAGATATAAGAAGTATTTTTTCCATATAGCAAAAAAAAAATAATAATCTTTGACTGGTTCATGCAGGAGTGATATTATGGACAATGCCTTTCATGACCAAACTACCAGCAAACACAAAACAACACGAAACACAGATATTACACAGAGTAAATTGAAGCACATTATACACGTGTGCATATAATAAGTAATGACTAAACATCTGTAGTGTATAAGGCAATGATATCACTTAGTAGCTCGACACATTTCAATTTATGAACAATGGACTGTGAGCAGCTAGGCTAAGACGGTGACATCTACACGAGAGCTGGGAGAGAGAACAATGTGCTCTCTTACTGGGGAGATAATGGTTATCTGTCACTGTACACTGATAATATTCATACAGGGCCATTGTATGCTTCTGAAAATGGCCATCCAATCCATTCATCAAAGACAGATGGGGGTGAGGGGGGGTGCTGGAGCTTGCTCCGGGAGACACAGGGGTTAGAAAGGCCGATGTTTGTGTATGTGTGTGTGGTCCTCTCCCAGGGAGTGGTGGTGACAACGACGACTCGCTTACCATAATCAGAGATCTGAAAAGCTGAAGTCTAACAGACGCGCCACATACACACACGCACACAAATCTTTCTTCGGAAAACTCTTTTTCAATACCTTAAATTGGAACACTATCAGTTGGTGGTGGGTGAATTCAGTGAACCACTAAACTATACCTTTCCAAAGCTGTGCGAACAGACTAAAGTTCATATCTTCATCTTGTGTGTGCAAGTGCGTGTCTGCTTGTTTGTTTTTGTGTGGACGCAGATGAGCAGATCCTCCAGTTGGTTGCGCCGTATGACTCATGTTCCCTCAGGACCAGCTGGTTACCATTCTCCACTCAGCCTCCTTGCTCTGATTGGGCAGGTAGACGCTAAGGCGTGTTGCTCCTCTCCGCAATTTTCCACAGATTCAGCAGAAATTTTTTTATGGTGCAATTTTTTTTGCCTCACCAATCCAAACAATGTACGTGGCTGCATGCACATGGCGCAGTTTGGCTCAGTGACACAGCTTCTCTCAGTCCCTCTGTGTCTCTGGGATTTAATCACACAGATATTGTTCTGGCTTGGAGAGGGAGAGGACTGCTAGATAGTTTGAGAGAGTTTACCTAAAGTCAAACTCTGAAGTTTCATTTTAGTGTTTAACTTTAATACTCCCCTTGCTTGAGCCAATTGGTGCTCTGTTTTCTGTCTACTATTCGTGAGAGTTGCTCTACTTGGGCTCTGGTGGCAGGCACTGTGTGTGTGTGTGTGTGTGTGACAGCCACTCTCTGCTCCCTGCATGGGGGGATGATCTACACACGTTACAAATTACACAGTGGGTTACTGCACAGCGAAAAGCAATGTAAACAACATTGGTGCTGGCCCCTTTTCATTCTGAACCAAAGCAAACTAACATGACCCCCTGAATCAGATGTCCACACCCAAACCAAGCCTGCATCCCTCCTTTTTTCTCCTTCCCTCCTTTCCTCTACCCACACATGGTCCTGCCTCCAACTCCTCCTCTTCTGCCTTTACTCTCTCTCTCTCTCTCTCTCTCTCTCTCTCTCAGCTTTTTCATTCATGAAAACTCCTCCCAGCACAGCCCCCTTTCTCTCTCCCCCTTTTTATTGTTAGCTGTGTGTCACAGGGTGCAGCTGTTTTGTTTTAAGGGACAAGTAGGACTCCAGAGGTTGCTAGCTTGCAGCCGCTAGACTGCACGCAGAGCCAAGCAGAACCACAACCCATACTTGTCCAGAGTGCTCTCACAAAGTTAAACATAGAGCCACTTGGTTGTTGTAACAGATTTAATAAATTCCTCATCCAAAGTTTGCATAATGTTCTCCCGGTTTAAAAGACCAAAGTCCCTTGCCTGTTATTTCCCAGGCCTATTTGTTGATCCCTTGCTGCTAAAATATAACATTTCAGTAATAGTCTACAGCATGCCAGCTCATGTGTGTAATAAACTTTACTGGCTCTCTGTACTGGGGACCACCTCCCACTTTGCCTTGGGACAGACAGGAATTCAGAGTAGCACAAGGACGATTGTCTATTATCACTGTCACAACATCATTCCAACTACTGAATCAACAGGTGACTCAATAGGAAAAACAGCTTGACTATTCCGTCATCTTCAGAGCACTGAAGAAATGTCTACTTAGGATATTACACAAAGTGGACAAAATGTCTAGCTATAGTAGTTATGGTTTTTCTCAAAGCTCACTCATACTTAGAGAGGGGGGAAACAGCATACTGGGCACACTGAACAATCGTATCCGCGCCAATGTGTGCCCCAGCTGTGGGCGCACATACACACAGCTTTGGGCACACTCAAATAACCTCCATACACTCGCACACAGAGGTGCTATGGGTGCCTGCACACAGAGTGGGCTCTGTAGAGCAGCTTGTGTGTTAGGCCTGAATGTGGGCCTGAAGGGAGGGGTTCCTGTGAGCAGACGCTCCAGCCCTGAACTATCGGCCCGGGACGATAGCAGCGTGGAAAAACTGAGGTCGACAGGAAGGACCTCGGTGGGTTCAGCTCTGCCTCTGTTCTGTTCAGATGGGATCTGAGAGTGCCATGGAAGAGCGGGGAAAAAACACCTCTGTCTCACAGGCCTCTGTTTGTGCCTAGTGTGTATGATGCCACTCCGTACAAACACACAAAGCTGCAAATGTTGTCCTTCCATATGAGAGGAGTTGTGATTAATAACCCCCTCCCCTTTCCACAAATCATGAACACATTAACCTAGAGGATGAGAACAAAGAACACCCCTTCAACGCACGCACGCACCCATACACACACACACAGACACACCCACACCCTGGTGAGGAAGGGTGCAGATGTGAGGAGGGTCAAATAAATAGCCATGATTCATCTGCTATCCCACTCTGACATCCACTTAGCCCCAGGTTTCTTCTGCCAACAGCCACCTGTTGCTCTTCTGTAACGCTGGCTGGCTGGCTGGCCGGCGGAGAGGAAGTCCTCTCATGTGGAACTGAGCACCCCTCCCCTCCTGCCTGCTCCACTCCCCTCCTCCGCCCCTCCTCCTCCATCCTCCCCCCCTCTCCTCCACGGCTTTCTCTGTAGAACTGTAATCACTTAAATAAAAGCCCCTGCTCCTCTCCAGAATCACGCAGGGAGAGAGACAGAGGAGGGGGAAAGAGAGGGAGAGAAAGGAGACAAAAAGTGAGAAGGTAGAGAGAAACAGACACAAGGACTGAAAGATGGAATTGGAGAGAGAAATATAGAAATACAGAGCAAGAGAGGGAGAGAGAGAGAGAGAGAGAGAGAGAGAGAGAGAGAGAGAGAGAGAGAGAGAGAGAGAGAGAGAGAGAGAGAGAGAGAGAGAGAGAAGGAAAGAGAGCGAGAGCACTCCATGTGAGTGTCCAGATGCTAAGGCCATCAGGTTTACAGCGAGTAGGGGGAGTGAGAGCCAGCAGTGACTCATAACACAGCTCGACCTTTCAGTTGCCGTGTGACAATCAATGTATTATTCACTCACTAGTGGAAATGTGGCTTCTGCAATTTATTTCTATTAAAGAATCTGCACAAGTGAAAACCATTCTCATGACATGAAAACAATTTTACTATAATTAAGGTTTAACTTCTGACATTAGGCAATTCCAACTCAAACCTTCCAATTACCTAAAATGCCTTTTTGATCACATTTAATTAAAGGCCTAGCAATTACCAAGGTAAAATTAGCAGCATTTAAATGCATCCATTTACTTGATTAAAGTTACATGATGAGTGTGAGGTAAGCTAAGACCAATACTTGGTGCAGATGAAAGCAATAGGTCCAGATAGTGGGTGTCGGGTGAAGCACACACAGCATAGAAGGGCCATTACTAAAAGCCACAGGTAAATAAATGACGAGCGCAGGCCGTGTCACATCCTCCCGGTCGAGCTCGGCTGGTTATCGTGTAAGGCTCAGCGCTGCCCTCAGTGTCATAAGCTCCCTTGGCAAGGCCCACATAGGCACAGATACGCCAGCTTCCAGTTACCACGCTGGAGAAATCCAGCCCGCTCAGACCCGGCTCCATTTCGGATGCTGGAACATAGATTTAGGGGCGAATGCTGGCTGTAAATTCAGCCCCATCTAGATTTACGGAAATGCTAATT